>NW_024423897.1:41066956-41101464 GCF_017311325.1 Ursus maritimus | reverse complement strand
TATATATATATATATATATGAACTCTAGATTAAGAAATCTTATGAAGAGAGAGGCAAAAAGAATACATGCAATTTTATCTAGTCCAATCCAACAATATATGAAAATGACATTTCATTATGACCAAGTATGGTTTATCAGGGAAATGAAGAGAAAGCAATGTAATTTACCATATTAATAAATCTAAAGATAAATTAAGAGAGATTTTAATACACAGAAAACTTATTTGACAAATGTAATCATCCAGCAACAATAAGATTTTAGTAAAGTAGAAATAGAAAGGAATATTGTCAACCATATGCACATCTTTGAAAAATCTATGTTCATAAACTACTAATAAGAAAGTAAATTGGTGGGATACCTGGGTGGCTCAGTTGTTAAGCGTCTGCCTTTGGCTCAGGGCATGATCCCAGAGTCCTCCTCCGCTGGGAGACTGCTTCTTCCTCTCCTACTCTCCCTACCTGTGTTCCCTCTCTGGCTGGCTGTCTCTCTCTCTGTCAAATAAATAAAAATAAATAAAATAAATAAATAAATAAAATCTTTTTAAAAAAAATGTAAATTGAAAAGATGTATTGGAAAATAAGTTGGCACTTTCTTAATAATTTAAGTGTGTATCTAATATGTTCTAGAATTTTTACTCAAATATTTATTTACTCAAGATAAATGAGGGTATATGTTCATAAAATTTTGTACATTAACGTTCATAGAGGCTTTATTTGTCATGGGCAAGACTGGAATTAACCAAATGGCCATTAAGGGATGAGTGGATAAACAAATTTGGAATATCCATGCAACAGACTACTATTCAACAGTACAAAGAAATGCATTATTGGTACATGTTACAGTATGGATCAATTTCAAGATAGTTATGGTTCATGAAAGAGGACGGGCAAAAAACAGCACCTGCTATAAGTTTCTAATTGTATAAAATTGAGGAAAACTAGGGGTATGGTTGAGAGAGATTACAAAATGGTACTACAAAATATTTGGGAATGGTTTATATCTATTTTTTTATTGTGGTAATAATTTAAAGGGTATATACCTATGCCAGGAGTCATAAAAGTACACTTAAAATGTATAGTCTCTTATTGTATTTTAATTATATTCCAATTAATGTGGCAAACAATAAAAAATAAACATATCTGTACTGTTGGAGATACATACAATGTTGCATGTAACATTGAGCTTCTAAATGCTGATCTTAGAAATAATGTCTGATATATGAAAATTCTTTAGATGTTTTATAATAAAATGTTATTTTGCCAGGTCTATGTCACAAATATTTATTTTACCATGTTGTAGTTTTTATTTCCACTGAGGACCGGTGAACCTTCACAAAATAAAGATCCATATTTATAAAATGCAAGTATATTTCAGAGAGTTATATAAAACATATGGCTCATTTATTCTTTAATAATAGGATCAACAAATACCATTTCTTTTTTGCCAAATAGAAAAAAAAGTGGGGCTTATTTCAATTGAATGCTATGGCTAATTATGTGGAAAGAACATAGTTTAGAAAGCTATTAAAGTAAAAAGAAAAATAGTTTAAAAGGGGAGGAAAAAGAGTTATGATTACAATAGTAAAAATGAATGGAAAGCAAGAACTAGACTCACAAGTCCATACACAAACACAAAAATATACAGCCTCATAAAGAAAAGAAATACACAGAATCGGACAAACAGACAATGCCTCACCAATGTATGCAAACAAGAAAACAATAGAAAGATGTTTGAGCCCTCCTTTGGTGCCCATTAGGATTCTAGAGCTAAACATTTTTAAAGCCAGGTTTTGTTATCACAACTGCGGGCATGTGGATTATAACTGTAATTATTTTCCCTGTGAGCCATGGATATTTTCCTGTCCTTATGTCTACATTCTTTGGCAAACAGCAAGTTTGCATTTAACTTAAATTTTAGGAGATATAACATCCAATCACCAGACAGAGAAAGAGATTATGTTTTAAGCTATTAAAAATTTCAGATTTTTCTCTATATAACTCTGCTTTTACTCCTATATTTTGTTTAAACATGTCTATCTACATGTACCTATGATTATGTACAATATGTATGTTTGCATTTGCATATGCAAGTAAATATATACGTATTCACATGTATATATGTTCGTTTTTGATTTTACACAAAAACACTTTAAAAAGTTAGTGCTAAAGCAAGAAGATACTTAGTTTATCTTATTCAACTGGGACATTAGAGTATTTTTGTGTGTTTGTGTCTGTGTGTTGTTTCATTTTTTAAAATATGGTTTATATATGTTTTACTGACATATAATAGAATTGTGACTATATCTCAGATCTATTGAACATAACTCTTCTGTACCTGAGACTTTTATGGATTAATTTCCTATCTCTCACCTTCTCTGTCTCAAAATTAATATACAGAGTTTTTCTAGCTTATGTTCATGCTGCTTTAAGGCAGAAATCATCTTTTACTTCATATATTTACCGATATCTATTTTAAATAGCATATATTTTAAACAGTAAATGAAAAAATTTGCATAAATCACTTGGTGGAGACCCTCTTTAAAATATTATATTTAAAGGTTTTCTATGGAAGCAAGACCTTGTAAAACTGTTTCCTGTTTTGAAAGTCCTCTCCCAATCTATTGATGTGAGAAATGATGCAGTTTAAACTCAAATCAAGTGTCATTTCCTGGGGCACCTGGGTGGCTCAGTCATTAAGCGTCTGCCTTTGGCTCAGAGCCTGATTCCAGGGTCCTGGGATCCAGCCCCATATGGAGCCATATGGAGCCCCGCATTGGGCTCCCTGCTCCACTGGGAGCCTGCTTCTTTCTCTCCCACTCCCCCTGCTTGTGTTCCCTCTCTCGCTGGCTGTCTCTCTCTGTCAAATAAATAAATAAAATCTTTAAAAAAAAAGTGTCATTTCCTCTATGAATTATTTTTGCCATCAAGCCGAGATAAAAAATACTATTTCTTTGTGCTTTTATCCTTATATCAATTATTTTCATATTACAAAGGCATGTGTCTCTGACCCAGTATATCAAAAGCTCCATCAGAGCAGGGTCTGTCAATATGGTGCTTAAATTACTTGAGGCAAAGAGAAATTTTTGATGAAAGAATCCATAAACAAATGAACAAATGGGTAAATGAAGTTCTCTCAAGTCGTTTACACTATTTTTTTTTCCCGAAGGATGTAGGAATGTTGTTTACAAGTTACATTTTACTTGGAATTATTATTACGAATAGCTGCATATCAAATATAAAGCATTCAGTTTTACAAAATTAATAACAAAAGGACCACTAATTGCTAAGCAATTTTTTTCTTCAAGCAAGATTTTGATAGGACATATTCTAAATTGCTTTAAATATGTCTATACTCATATTTATTGAAATGTGTTATTTTATAAAGTTAAGATTCAGGAATTCCTCTTATGAATATCCCCACAAAAATAACTTTTATGTTGTATATAATATAGTATGTTATATATTATGTATTCTATAGTATTAGATTATATTTTATATTAATAAAATATTGTATGATATGAAAGAAAAATATGATATATATTTTGTATTATTATGTGCAATATATATATCATAAAACTTGTATCATATATTATATCACCTGAAAATGGTGAGAGTGGCACCCTTGTCTTGTTCCTGATCTTCAGAGAGAAGCTGTCAAACTTTCACCATCATGGAGTATGATGTTAGCTGTAACCTTTCTATATATGGCCTTAATCATATTGAAGTACATTCCTTTTATACCCAGTTTGTCAATATTGTTTATCATGAAAGGATTTGAATTTTATCAAATGCCCTGTCTGCAAATATTGAGATGGTCATACAATTTTTATCTTTCATTCTACAAATACGGCGTATCACGTTCATTGATTTGATCCTTAGATCCAGGGATAAATCCCACTTGATCATGATGTATGATTCTTTTAATGTACTGTTGAATTTGGTTTTTGCTAATATTCTGCTGATAAATTTTGCATCTATATTCCTCAGGGATACTGGTCTATAATTTCCTTTTCTTGTAGTTCCTTATGTGGCTGGGGTATCAGGGTAATGCTGGCCTCATAAAATAAGTTTGAAAGTGTTTCCCTCTCTTCAAATTTTTGGAAGAGTTTCAGAGAGATTGGCAATAATTCTTCAAATGTTCGATAAAATTCAGCATGGAAGGCATCTGCTCCTGGGTTTTTCTTTGTTGGGAGATTTTTAATTACTGATTCAATCTGCCTCCTTGTTATTGGACTGTTCACATTTTCTGTTTCTTCATGATTCTGTAGTGTCTTAAAACTAGTTGGTCAGCTAGTAATTCTATTTTCTTCTGGTCTGGGCTGAGATTGTAGATAAAAGCCTATTCATTCATATATCTGCAAAAAGTTGAAAGTTTTACTGGTGAATGGCTTGTTCTCCAGATGGTCACATTCACATGTTGGGCAATGGCAAGCTTTCTACTGAAGGGATGAGGTGTCTGTGATACATTTGGGGCTGGTTCACATAGCAGTAGAATTATAAGGCATGAAAGCAAAATCTGCAAACCCTCTTGTATGCTCTGGACTGGCACGACGTCATTTATGCTCTATTCTATGGGTCAAACCAAATAACAAAGAGACCTTTGGTTCAAAGGGTGAGAAAATAGATACTATTTCTTGATGGAAAGAGCTACAAATTCTGTCATTCATTTTGAAATCTGTTACATTTTACTGCCATATTTTTCTAATTCTTGATTCTCTTTATCAACTTCAATATTTGCTCTTGGCCCCTTTATTGTCACAAAACAGTAGATACTCCTCTAACCTATATAAACTCTAAATCACCTCTAAGATGAGATCTGAAGGTTGTTACAGTTCTCCACTTTGTTGTTAGTAAGAATCTCCTGCTGTTAGCACCATGGTCCAAAAGAGCCCCATTAGTTAGATGAGACTGTTATATGAAAGAGGGGTATTTGACCTTAAGTGTGATTTTTCAGGCTTTTTTGCTTGCAATATCATGAAGGGAGTACACAAAGTTTAGATCCTTTTGTAATAATATGGAAAAAACGAATTTCGTGAAGGTCTTTATTTTTATCTCCACTTAATGCAAGAGCCGAAATAAAATAGACACTCTTCCCTGCATCTAGGAAAACCAGACATTTAAAGAAACCCAAAAAACAAAACTGCAGCTTGTGTTCTTCTTTAAGCCACCAAAGTACCTCTCCACCAACTATGAAATTGACACCTGCTTTCTGTCAAATAAATATCCTGTTACTTATTATTATTGGGTTTTGTTGTTTTTGTTGTTGTTCTGATTTGTTAGTATCATTAATATGTTTGTGTATTCAGAAGTTAAGATATAACTCTCTATCTAAGTCAACTATTAACTCTTAGGTCATTTCCCAAAGAGCTTTCTTCCCAGTTATTATATTTTCTTAATAAATGCAAATTAAGTAATTATCTAGTTAAATTTTGACTAGACATTATTCATTTGAGAAATTGTTGTTTTATAGTGCAAAGGAAGCATTTTTTCCACCTTTGGCACTTTACAATAAACTCATTCCAATCTAAATTGATTGCTGTGGGATTATCTTGGAGTCATTAAAATATTGCTGTATTGACATTCACTAATGTCTTTAATTAGCAATTTCAAATTCCAGTGTTTGGCATTAAATATGAACCGACATAATTTATTATATCCCTATAGCTGTTTATTCAGTTTTGTTTGTTTATCCATTGAGTATATTAAACACTTATTTGACATGCTTTGTGTTATAGTTAAGGAGTGAATGTTTATAGTATATTCAGATTACCCTGTTTACCTTTATAATAAAGATATAGTTGAGATTGTAAAACTTTCTGAACCTAGAATAAGGTAAAAGATCCATTTTTATTGTGTTTTATTACTTTCAAATTTTCAACAAAATATTGAATTTGTCATAAATTTAAAAGATCCGTTCTCACACATGAAGTAAGACTCACTCTTCAGAAATTGGAATTCTTCAAGAACCAGAGAGTTTTGTTCTGAGAATTGAATTTGGAATCCATGAACACATTATAAGGTTATTCTCAACGGACTTGGCCACTTTTCTTTTGGGTAAATGTATATTCACAGAGTTGCTTCTAAATTCTCACAAAGGAAAAGCCTGAAAATGAAGTAAAAGCAAACAACTCATCAGTATGAATCAATAACGGAATATCTTTAGGATAATGGAATGAGTGCCTTCTCCTTCTACATCCTCCTTCTTTTCAGGCAATAGCGTAAATTAGAGGCCAAACACTGAATTAGTGTTGAATGTGTATCTCTACAAGATGTCCCACCTAGCTGTTAACTTGGTTATATTCCCTCTGTCAACCACCTTCCCTGGTAGAAAACAAGCAAAACAACATTAATCACATATTTGTTGTGAGAAATAGACAAAATAAGGCCCTTACAGTTGGTGTTCATTTCATATGGTTTCCTTCTTTATATTCTGTGTATGCTTTCCAGCAAGAAGGGAAAAATGTCCCTACAATACCAGAACTTAAAAAAAAAATGAAAATACATCAATTCCTTCAAAAATAGGCATGAAATAAAGTTCTGAATATTTTAGTATATGATTATAGAAACTTTCACAGGTTATTATTTTATGTCTCATTCAGCTATACATTCAGTTTGATTATTTTAAAATTTATTTCTTAATGAATGAATATGATCTGGAAAACAGCTGAACTCTGAAATGAAACCAGGGTAAAAGGCTATACTGGTGACATGGCTTACAACCATCCAGGATTTCAGGTCGTTCTTAACTAGGGTCCTTTCCTGTTGTGTTTCTTCTGCTTGGAACATTCTTCAAGATATTTTCACTGCTGCTTCCTTGCAATTTAAGGCTTTACTTTCCTGACCACACTAGCTAAGGGAAAATTCCCTATCAGTCATTCTTCACCGCATCACCTTAGATGCTTATTCTTAGCACTTATAAGAACAAGGAACTATCCTATTTTTTATGTATGGCTGATTAGTATCTGTCCGTTTTTTTTAATATATAAATTCCTTAAGGCCAAAACACTTATTTTCCTTTGTCATCCCTATATTATCTGTGTCCAGAAGAAAGTTTGATAAATAATATTCACTTAATATGTGTTAATATGTATTAATTGATGAACAAGTGAGAGTTTTCTAGTCTTTAATCTTTCTGCTTCTATATTCGCTCTGGATGTCAGCGTCAATGTAATATTGACAGGTCTGTATGGATCTGTGTGCAATTTATCTTGGAACCTGAATAGGCAATGAACTATAACTTATCTGTGCCCAACAATGAAAATATCCCTTATCGTTCTGGGCCTATTGAGGGTACCTAAACAGTGTGTAAGGAGTTCAGTTCTAAATGAAGAATAATAAAAAACAGCATCAGACACCAACCACTTCAACTGCTAAAAAGGAAAGAATATATCCTATTTTGAGGTAAATTTTAATGTATAAAATAGAAAGAATATTTTGAAAGTTTAAGAATTGAAGATCATACTTTTTAGAAAGTCAACTTCAATATGCATGATAAAGCATCTATATTCAAACTTCATCTTTATGCCTGTAGCTTTGGATATTAAATGGATTGATACTTTTGAAAAGGAACTCCTACAGCTATTTTAGTTCTCTGTCCCATTACACTTCATCTTCTTGCTGCTTAGTTTTGAGCTCAAAATTTGATACAGGCTCTTCCTGTATGAATATTAGAGGATCTAATAATTATAGTTTAATAAAATGAAACTCAAGGGTAAGATTCATCAACTAGAGAAATGTAGGGTTTTTTCACGCAATTTAATAACATCAAATGGCCTCTATAATCATTTCCATATAAAGCATCAAAAATGGCTTAACTGGGCTCATGCAGGTAGTTAAAAATATGCTCAGACAGATTGTATGGAAGTGTGTCAATTTTATTTAAATTACATCTTATTATTCTTTTTGAAATTATTTATATAATTATAAATCCTATTTATAAATATTCTATATATATAGTAAAAATTAGATGGACTTTTTGACATTTAGTATTTAACATTAGACATAAAACATTGAAATAGACAGCTGAAAGGGATATCGATGTGGCCTATACACACCAGATTTAGGACTGGCAATTCCCAACCTTGTGAAACATAGTTGTTAATATTACCATTAGAGAACTTCCAAATAGAAATGTTGAAAATATTAAATAAAATTTCACTAGGGTAATCATTACATGTACACATATGAAGTATTACTGAGGTGAATCTGAACATATACAAAATTTGAGAAGTGAAGATTCAAATGTGGCCACTCCAGTTATAGCCTTTGGTAGGAGAAATTGATTTTCCATTAACCTTATTAGTGCAGGGGATTCTCAGTCAGAATGTTAAAAGGAAACTTACACTAACAATGTTAGAAGAAAAGGTACTTCCAATTGAATTAGAAATTAGATGATGTGATACAAGTAGAAAAAGGAAAATCCCAAGAATTACAATGAGTTAGCTGGGTTTCTAGTACTGGTTTGCACAGATACGAACAGTTGAACTTTGGGAAAGTGAAAGTAATTCACCGAGAGCCTTATTTTTTCACCCTTAAACTGGAAGGAGCACTATTTTTTCCTAGACAATAGGATAAAGTAATTAAAATTCATAAGATTATAGATAACTATTCTAAAGTGTTGTTCAATATTTAGTTTGTGACAGTACGCTAGAGGTCTTTTCTAGTGAAATAAGGAATCAAAAATAAATTAAAGACAGATAAGAAGAAAAATTAAAATGCTCCATTTTTCAGATAACATACTTGTGTAAATATAGAATTCACCAAACTATTTGAAATAATGAGTAAACAAGTGAATCAATTAAGTGAATCAATTAAGATACAAATTAATATACAAAAAATAAAACAAAACAAAACATCCTGTATTTCTAAACACTAGCAACAATGTGGGAATGAATTTATAGGTAATTTAGGAGAAAAAAATAAAACACCAGCAACATAGCTAATGAAAGATGTAAATAACTTCAGTAAAGCATTAAGTATATTCTTGGGAAGAAATCAATCGAGATATTTGATGTTAATTTATTATAGAACTCAGTATTACAAAGATGTCAATTCAATCAATTAAATTACACATTCAGTGGAATAAACTCTTGAAATACCAACAGAATTTTTGTGGAAAACGACAAGTTGATTCTAAAATTTATATTGGAATGCAAAATATTGAAAATAGCTGTGACAATATTGACAAACAAAGCTTGAATACTTAAACAATAAGAAATCAAGACTTACTAGAATTTATTATTAATATGGCAGAAAAATACTGGTCTACTGGAATATGCAAGACATTAATGGAAGAGATTAAATACTTCAAAAACCTGCCAAACTTATGAAATTTCCTGTAATCATAATATCAAATAATGTAGAACAATAAAAATGAATGAAATTCACTTATGGCATAATATTTAGAAATTTCTCCAAAATAATTTCTTAAACAATCTGAAAATTCACAATACATATTGAATTAACAAAGAATTGGATTGTCAAGTGCAACTTTTATGAATTAAGGATCTTACCCATTTTACTAAAACGTTTAAGATTATAAGATACCAAGAGACAATTGTAAATCAGGGTTGATTCTCTCCTTGTCTTCCCTTTCATTGTTGGACAGACTGTCTTGACTAGAGTGGAAGAGATCTCTAATAAGGTACATGGGTAACCTCATACATAGAGAAGCATCTAGGTTACAAGATATCTCTGCTTAATACCCACAGAAAGTTATGTAGCTTACTTTACATTCAGTGAGGATATATTCCTCATAAATCTATAAATTGAAGGTTTGCTTACCATCAGCAATTATAAAGTAGGCGCTAAAAGCATTTCCTAGATATGGACTTTATTTCTAGCAATTACCATCATCCCCTCCACTGGTAGGTCAATGATCGGCATGCTTACATGGATATTGATCAGGCTCCCTGCCTTCTTTCTTTTACCAGGAACAAATTCCAGTAATTGAGTGAAGAATGGATCACAAGCCAATTGCTTTTGTTTCTTCATCCATCCATACATATGCTTTAAGGTGCATAGAATTGTTCTGGAAGGGCCCATGAAAAATAGAAATTGTAGTAGCTTCTGCAGAAAGAAATTCTGACCATCGACATATAAAAGAGAAGTTCTGTTATACTGTAACCTTTCTTACCTTATGACTTTTCTACAGTGTATATTCATTGATTTATAGAAAATAATCTAATCTTTGGATTTTGAAAAGTGTTCTCCTTAAAAATCAAATCAAAACAAAGTGAAAAACTACTTGAGTGGCCAAATATATAATACAAGGAATGAAAATAGTGGATTATCTCCAGGTGCAGTATTTTCAAGATCTACCTTGCCGTTCCAGGACAGCTCGCTTCCCGTCTGATGATCATAGTTTAGGGCAAGGGTTCCAGTACTATCTGGCCATTTCTGCTAAATGTAGGACTCTTTAAGAGCCATTTTTACTTTAGAATTCTCCATTGGTATTATGAAGATTTTGTCAAATCTGTACACATTTGGTGAGTCTCCTTAACCAGTCCCACTCCCGTCCCACTTTCCTTTAAGGTTTCAGTCTGAAAGCTTTTCCTGTGTAATTATTTCTCTTCTCATTTTTATCTTTTATAATATAATGCTGACATTCTTTTATTTGTATTTACTTATTTATTTTTCTTTTTTTCCTTTTTTTATTAGTTTCAGAGGTAGAATTTAGTGATTCATCAGTTGCATATAACACCCAGTGCTCATTACATCAAGCTCCCTCCTTAATGCCCATCACCCAATTATCCCTTCCTTCCACCTACCTCTCCTCCAGTAACCCTCAGTTTGTCTCCTAGAGTTCAGCATCTCTTATGGTTTGCCTCCCTCTAAATTTTCATCTTATTTTATTTTTCCTTCCCTTCTCCTATGTTCATCTGTTTGTTTCTTAAATTCCACATACTTTTTTTTAATTTTTTTGAGAGCTACTCATATTTTGGCTCCCTTGAAAGATGAACTATATAAATGCTTATCCTTGTGTCTTAATTAAGGGTTCATCACTTTAACTAAAATAAGGAAAAAAAAGGGATTTATGTCTTGTTTTCTGGCATTCAATTTTTCTTAGTTGTTCAGGTTCTTTAAGAAAATATGTATATGAACATTTTTCCTATAGTTCAGGACCACACATAATAAATATATTTGTATACGGTATGCCACGTTTACCTGTTCATGAGTTAACAGAGAGAAGTTTGCACAGGCGTCCAGAGTACCAACCATTTTTATTGAAGTATATTGTTGATACAAAATGTTATATTGGTTTTAGGTGTACAACATAGTGATTCAACAAGTTTATGCATTATGCTATGTCTACCACCAGTGTAGCTACCATCTGTCATCTGACACTCTTAACTGTCTCTCATTTTCTGTTTCCCAGAAAGCCAAACTAATACAGCTGAAATGAGGAATGGCCAAGAATATAGCTGGTAAGATGAAGATTTAGGACTAGATCTCTCACCACGTGGCTGGTGATGAAGACCTGATACTATAAGGTGTGAGGAGCATGGATAATCCCTGATAGAAGTCCAATTTTTGAGACTTTCATCTGGCTTGATTTGGTTATGCACCAGTGAGAGAACTAGCCAGTGTGTAACAGTGATTTAGTCATTTAAAAGTAAAGGGTGGAGAATAAAATATATAGGGACAATGGGCTTGGTTGGTTGTTATCAAATTTCATTGATGTGCTAAACAGAGTGAAAGAGTAGAGGCAGTTAACCACCAATTGGCAACTAAGAGTGAAATGCAAAGGGTCTCTGTGGTGGCTTGCAAAGGGCCCTTATCTTTTGAAATGGGAGAGGAAAAAAAAAATCTAAAAACCAAACCCAAAATTCATTAATTGGAGTCCTTGAGCTTTAAAAATTATTGAATCTTCAGTCCATGCAGGTCTGCAATGCCAAGCTCAGTGTCCCTGTTAGAAAACCTAGAACTTTTCATGGTACAGGCCAGGGACATATGAATGGATACTCCTGAAGACCAAAGGTACAATGATCTTCTCCCTATTGTCCCTCCCTTCTTAGAAGAAGATCATACAGAGACCAGGGAATGAATAAAGTCTTGACTAAACTGTCCTTAGAGTGGATCTTCTGGGTTTCCAAATGAATAATTCATAATGACACTTGGTAATTGTAGAAATTCTAGATTGTGGAGTAAAAGCAATTATAGTGGGAAAGATGAAATGGAAGCCTCTGCAACCTCCCCATCTCAACCAACAATCAATATAGCAAATCAGAGGTAACATGACAATCTGGTTTGAGTGGTGAAAAACTACAAGCTTTAGGAATCTGAAGAATTCAGGAATAGTCTATTATATCTCCATTTTATTCACTATTCTGATCACTGACAAAATATATCCTGAAAATGACTCAAAGGCTATCACAAGATCTAGATGGTACCTTCGGTAGAGCACATTAATATGATCTCAAGATATAAAGGCATTCTTCCTCCATTCCTATTTTTCAGAGCCTTTACCATAAAATATACTGCTCATTATATGTGCCCCCAATTTAATAACATATGCAATTTCAGTATCTCCTTACTGAAGGACTTGACTAGCACAACTGCTGAACATGATGACAGTCTAAAAAAAAAAAAAGAAAGAAAGAAATACACATCTTGAATATGAGAATTTTGACCCGTGTGACTGCTGTAGCTCAAAATGGTGAGAATGGAAATACAATTGTTGTTAATATAAGTGAACATCTCCAACTAGAAAGGTTTGCAACCAAATACTTGAGATTAGTGTTCAAGGACATTTAAAGAAATTTTAGGATATGTTGTACTCTGTTGGGTAGGGTAAAATCATCATATAACTCTTAACACAACTTCAAACACCTTATAACTCTTATAACACTTATAACTCAGTGTGGGACTGCCCTGAGGACTACACCATGATCCAAAAAAAAAAAAAAATCTCCAGTGATTGCATGTTGAAAGATGCTTCTGTGAATCTGCCCTTTACAACTAAGAAAACTAAGTAGTGAAGATTATGGAGAGAGACACTCCTATCTAACTAATTCTAAGAATCACTTCCTTATACATAGGTGTGTGTGTATATATATATATATATACACACACACACACACACATAGGTGTGTATAAACCCTGAAGGGGAATATGAAAGTAAACTACTCATTACTAGTTAAGAATAAGGGAAATAAAGCATTTGTCTACAAAGCACACTGCTAGAGTCAGATTTAGACAGTCCATGGTACAGATTTCTACCTTTAAAAATGACTTAAGAAGGAATTAATAGTTCTACTTTTACTCAAAATTATCTCCTCCATAACATGTCATAACAACTGATGGTGACATGTGACTTCTGCTTACATTTCATTGACTAGATGAGCCACATGGTTTTACAAGAGGACTGGTAATTATATATTAGAAAATGGAATAATGCATATGCTCTGTTATTCTGCTATAAATAGCGTTATAAAGCACTACCAGCTAATAAATTTTAGTTTGAAAAATAATATAAATCATGCTAACTGAAAAGAAAATTCCTTAAAAATGGGCCCTAGAGGACAATTTTTAGATGGTAGACTAAGGACATCCAAAAATCCACATTGCCATAAAAGCAATGAGAACACTGAGGACAAGAAAATCTGTCAAAATCGATGCTTTCAGAATTCAGGAAATTAGAAGATTGCAACAATCTGAAAAACGTTTATTTAAGAAAAATGATTTAATCTCAGTGAGAACAGCAAGCTTTGTGGCACTTTAACTTGCCTTAATCCCATACGGTTCCCCAGATTTACAATACTCTTAAAAACCAGCAACCTCATAACTATAATAGCTATAAAAACTAGCACACAACCACTGGAGGAGTACAACAGATTTGAATATCCAAAATAAAAAGCCCAAACCCCAGAGGATTGCCATTATTTGATTGGCCTGGCAGCTCCCTAAAAACCTTGATTCTCTGGGCTTCTCTATATTTGATGTGGCAGAGACCTTGCTTTTTGCAAACAGCCCTACCTACCTTTGGGACATTTTTCAAAATAAATGGAGGAAATTAACAACACCTACCTGAGGTGGTAATAGTTGGGTCCAACAAATATCTGACCAAAAAACTCATAAGGGAAAAAATAGGAAATGAGATATTCATAGGGCACTTTGAAAACCTCCAACATACTCTAGGATTTGGAAACTGTGTACATATACAGAGCTGTGTACATACCCAGGACTTTGCACATGCCCAGCAAAGACCTGAGAAGGCCCTAAACTCTAAACTCTCATTGAACTTAAGAGTAGGCAAAAAAGAAGTGAAAATTAAGGTAGGCTTACAAACTGCCCGGCAGAGGATTAAAAACAGGTGCACAGACACAAACACACATTCCATTAGCAAAGACTAGGAGACTTACTGGTTGAAAGAATATAAGGGAATCTCTCAGGTGAACATTAAGAACTGAGCATGGACTTCACATGAGGAGAAAAAGGAAAAGATTTTACAGAACTATTTCAGAAATCTCACTAATGAACATGTAGTAGCAATGAAAACAACAATGGGGAACCCTAAGGAATGAGGTAGGGGTGGTGATTTTCAAAGTTGCCACATTTAAAATGTTAACTAGGTATACAGAGACAGACCAACAAAGCCTGAAGAAAGCAAAACAAACAAACTGATTTGCTTGAGTTGCTACATTTTATTATTATAAAATTTTAGGGTTTTTTAAATAGTTATATTAAGAGAAATGCAAAAAGACAGGAAAATATAATCTATTCACAGGAAAATAAATATAGCCTTTAAAAACTGTTTCTGAGGAAGTCTAAAATACTAATATTTTTTTAAAAATGAACCAAATAGAAATTCTAGAGTTGAAAACCCAAAAATTGAAATAAAAAATTCATTAGAGTGTCCTAAACAACATATTTGAACATAGAGTAAATAATCAGCAACTTGAAGACAGAAAAACTGAGATTATCCAATTTGAGGAACAGGACAGAAGGGAAAAAAAAAATGAAGAATGATGAACAGGACTTCAGAGATGTGTAGGACACTATCAAGTACATCAAAATATTCATAGTGGGAGTCCCAGAAGAAGGGAAGAGAAAGGGGCAGAAAAATATTTGAAGAAAAAAATGCTAAATCTTTCCAAATTTGATGGAAACCATTGATCTTCAAAGCTAAGAATTTCAACAAACTTGAAGTAGGGTAAACTCAAAGAAAGCCATGTATAGACTCAGTATGGAAAAATTGTCAAAATACAAAAAAAATCTTGAAAATAGCAAAAATTGTACCATGTGAAAGGGATCCTTAACAAAATTAGCAGCTGGCTTCTTATCATGAAGATCAGAAGGCAGGTGGGTGTCATATTCAGAAAAAAGAACAAAGCCAAGCAAGAATAAAATAGACAAAAATAGATGTTCTAACAAAATTGCTACTGGAGTCAAATATTTTGTAATCATGAAATGGCCAATGTATCAGGAGGACACAAGAATTATAAATATATGTACACTTAACAACATAGGCCTAAAATATATGAAACAGAGACTGAAAAATTGAAGAAAGAAATAGACACTTTAACAATAATAGTAAGAGACTTCATTACCCAACCACCAATAATAAATATAACATCTCAGCAGAAGAGCAAGAAGTGAAAGACCTGAACAACACTACAAACCATCTAGACCTAAGAGATATCAATAGAACATTTCAATGTAAAACAGGAGAATACATGTTCTTCTCAGAGTGTACATAAAATTCTTCAGGATAGATCATATTTTAAAATAGAAAACACACAATGGATGAAAAAAGCATGAAATCATATAAATTATGTCTGACCATAATGGATTGAATTAGAAATTACATGTAATTAATAATAACATGTAGAAATTGGCTGAAGTCATAAATATATGGAAACCAAACCACACCCTTTTAAATAACTAATCATCAAAGAAGAAATCACAAAGGAAACTAGAAAAAAAGAACTTTGAAATGGGTGAAAATAGAAATTCAACATACTATAATTTATGGGATGAAGCTAAAGCAGTACTTACAGGAAATTTATAGCTTTATTTATTTTTATGATTATTTTTTATTTAAATTCAATTAATTAATATATAATGTATTATCGGTTTCAGAGGTAGAGGTCAGTGATTCATCAGTCTTATATAATACCCAGTGCTCATTGTATCAGGTGCCTAGTTACCATATCCCCCCACTCCCCTCCCTTCCAGCAACCCTCAGTTTGTTTCCTAAGATTAAGAGTTTCTTATGGTTTGTCTCCCCCTCTGTTTTCATCTTGTTTCATATTTTCCTCTCTTCCCCTATGATCCTCTGCCTTCTTCCTTAAATTCCACATACCAGTGAGATCACATGATAATTGTCTTTCTCTGATTGACTTATTTCACTTAGCATAATCTGTTCTAGTTCCATCCATGTCATTACTAATGGCAAGATTTCATTTTTTGATGGCTGCATAATAAACCATTGTGTATATACATACACACAGTTGGCGGGGACTTTGTCTGGTTTTGGGATCAAGGTAACGCTGGACTCATAGAAAGAGTTTGGAAGTTTTCCTTCCATTTCTATTTTTTGAAACAGTTTCAGAAGAGTTGTTAATCCTTCTTTAAATGTTTGGTAGAATTCCCTTGGGAAACCATCTGGCCCTGGACTCTTGTTTTTTGGGAGATTTTTGATTAGTGCCTCAATTTCCTTGCTGGTATGGGTCTGTTCAGGTTTTCTATTTCTTCCTGGTTCAATTTTGGTAGTTTATACATCTGTAGGAATGCATCCATTTCTTCCAGGTTGCCTAATTTGTTGACATATAGTTAATCATAATACATTCCTCTAATCGTATTTCTTTGGTGTTGATTGTGATCTCTCCTCTTTCATTCATGATTTTATTTATTTGGATCCTTTCTCTTTTCTTTTTGATAAATCTGGCCAGGGGATTATCAATCAATCAATCAATCAATTAATACTTTCAATGAACCAGCTTCTAGTACTGTTCCTTTTGTTTCTCTTTCATTGATTTCTGCTCTAATCTTTAATTCTCTACTCCTGCTGTGTTTAGGCTTTATTTGCTGTTCTTTCTCCAGCTCCTTTAGGTGTAAGGCTAGGCTGTGTATTCGAGACCTTTCTTATTTCTTAAGAAAGCCTTATATTGCTATATACTTCCCACTTATGACTGCCTTTGTTGCATCCCAAAGATTTTGAACAGTTGTGTTTTCATTTTCATTTATTTCCAAGAATTTTTTAATTCTTTTCTAATTTTCTGGTTGACCCAGTAATTAGTGAGATGTTCTTTAGCCTCCATGTATTTGAGTCCTTTCCAAATTTCTTCTTCCGATGGAATTACAGTTTCAAAGCACTGTGGTCTGAAAATATGTGGGGGAATGATTCCTATCTTTTGGTACCAGTTGAGACCTGATTTGTGACCTAGTATGTGGTGTATTCTGGAGAATGTTCCAGGTGAACTTGAGAAGAATGTGTATTCTGTTGCATTAGGATGGAATGCTCTGAATATATCTGTGAAGTCCATCTGGTCCAGTGTACATTCAAAGCCCTTGTTTCCTTGTTGATCTTCTGCTTAGATGATCTGTCCATTGCAGTGTGGGGGTGTTAAAGTCCCCTACTATTACTGTATTATTAAATTTTGTTATTATTTGGCTTATATAATTGGCTGCTCCCATGTTAGGGGCATAAATATTTGCAGTTGTTAGATCTTCTTGTTGGATAGACTTTTTAATTGTGATATAAAGTCCTTCCTCATCTCTTATTACAGTCTTTGGTTTAAAACCTAATTAGTTTACTATAAGGATTGCCACCAGAGCTTTCTTTTGATGTCCATTTGAATGATAAATTCTTTTCTACCTTCAGTTTAAATATGGAGGTGACTTTGGGTCTAAATAGAGTCTCTTGCAGACAGCATATCGATGGGTCTTGCTCTTTTATCCAATCTGATAGATACCCTGTGTCTTTTGATTGGAGCATTTAGCCCATTTACATTCAGAGTAACTATTGAAAGATATGAATTTAGTGCCATTGTATTACTTGTAAAGTCACTGTTTCTGTATATTGTCTCTGTTCCTTTCTGGTCCATGTTATTTTTGGGCTCTCTCTTTGCTTAGAGGATCCCTTTTAAACATTTCTTGTAGTGTTGGTTTGGTGACCACAAATTCTTTTAGTTTCTTTTGTCCTAGAAGTATTTTATCACTCCTATTTTGAATGACATCCTAGCTGGATAAAGTATTCTTGGCTGCATATTTTTCTCAATTAGCACTCTGAATATATCATGTCAGTCCTTTCTGGCCTGCCAGATCTCTGTGGATAAGTCTACTGTCAGTCTAATGTTTCTACCCTTGTAGGCTATGGACCTCTTGTCCTGAGCTACTTTCAGGATTTTTTCTTTGTCTCTGAGATTTGCAAGTTTCACTATTATATGTTAGGTGTTGGCCTGTTTTTATTGATTTTGAGGGGCGTTCTCTGTGCCTCCTGGATTTTGATGCCTGTTTCCTTCCCCAGATTAGGGACGATCTCTGCTATAATTTGCTTCGACATACCTTCTGCCTTTCTCTCTCCTTCCTCTTCTTCAGGGATCCCAATTATTCTAATATTATTTCACTTTATAGTATCACTTATCTCTTGAATTCTTCCCTTGTGATCCAGTAATTGTTTATCTCTCTTTTTCTCAGCTACTTTATTCTGTGTCATTCGGTCTTCTATATCACTAATTCTATCTTCTGCCTCATTTATCCTAGCAGTTAGAGCCTCTGTTTTTTATTGCATCTCATTAATAGCCTTTTTGATTTCTACTTGGTTAGATTTTAGTTCTTTTATTTCTCCAGAAAGGAGTCTCTAGTGTCCTCTATGCTTTTCTCAAGCTCAGCTACTATCTTTATAATCATTATTCTGAATTCTAGTTCTGACATCTTACTTATGTCCATACTGATGATTAGGTCCCTAGCAATCAGTACTGCCTCTTTTTCTCTTTTTTGAGGTGAGTTTTTCTGTCTTGTCATTTTGTCCAGAGAAGAATAGATGAATGAGAGAACAAAATACTAAAATGGCAGCAACGACCCCAGAGAAATATACACTAAACAAATCAGAAGAGACCCAAAACCAAAAAAATAAATTAATTAAAATTTAAATTTAAATTAAAAAAAGAGAATATAGTCAGTCTGGTGAACAGAACAGAGCAATACACTGGATCCTGTGTGTATTTTCATCTGTTTGTTAGAAAACTAGATCTCAAAATTGTAAAGAAAGGAAAAATATATATATATATATAATTAAATACAATGAAAGGTTAGAATGTAGTTGTAAAAATGAGAACTAAAAGAGAAAAAAGAGAGAGAGGAATAATAAAAGAAGGAATATACATGGACGGTGAACAGAGCAGAGCAATACACTATCCCTGACTGTATTTGGTCAATTTGTTAGAAGAAACTACATCTCAAAATTGTAAAGAAAAATATATATATATGTACAAAAATAAAATTAAATACATTGAAAGGATTGACTCTAACTATAAAAATGAAAATTAAAAACGACTTTAACACAACAAAACAAAACAAAAACAAAAAGAAGACAAAAGAAAAAAAGAGAGAATATGATCAGACAGGTGAGGAGAATAGAGCCATACACTAGATTCTGTGTGAACCTGCATCCCAAATTTGTAAAGAAAGAAAAACTTATATGTACACAAAAATAAAATTAAGTACAATGAAAGAATGTAACTGTAAAAATGAAAATTGAAAAATATTTTAAGGAAAGAGTTGATAAAATAAAAAATGGGTTGAAAAAGGAAAAGAGAAAAAGAATAACATTGAAAGACTAAAGAATCATGCAGAAAAAAACATGAATTCTATACACTATGTAGAATATACTATATTCCCCTAGCGCTGAGTTTTGCAGTTCTCAATGATCAGTAAACTTGGTCTTGATTGGATATTCTTGCTGAACTTCTGGGGGAGGGGCCTGTTGCATTGATTCTCAAGTGTCTTTGCCCCTCATGGGATTGCACCGCTCTTGTCAGGGGGGCCAGGCTAAGTAATCTGCTCCAGATTACTCTATGTGGCTTTTGTTCCTTGAAGGCTTACTGTGCCACTTTAGAGGATGAGAATGAAAATGGAGGCCTCCCAATCTCCAGTCCCAGAGCCAAAAGCTTGGGGACCCACTCTTCAATACACCCTCAGGGAAAAGCAGTCAATCACTCCTGTCTCCCTGGTCCCTGTCTGCACTCTGTGCTCACCCAGCGTGTGACTGAACGTTTGTATCACACACACACAACCCCATTTCAAGTCTCCAAACCCTGCAGACTCCTGCAGCTCACACCCATGCTCCCCTTCCAGGGGAGGAAGGGGAGTCTCGTGGGTTCTGTCACTTTTCAGGCCCTTGCTCGGAGAGCAGCCACCCGACCCTGCTGCAGTTCCCAGTTTATGGCAACCCTGAGCTGAGAGCCCACTCCTGGGCTTGCTGATTACAGCCAGCTTCCCCACTCTGATGCCTGAGAATTCTGCCACACTCAAGCAGCCCCGGTCTTCCCGCTGCCCCAGGGATCCTGAGACCACACTGTCCCACCTTGGATTCCACCCCACTTCATCACCTGAGCACCTTTCAGGCCAGGAAGTCCCTCACCAGAGCAGACTTCTAAATGTTCTGATTTTGTGTTCTGCTGCTTTATCACTTTCCAGTAGCCGGCTTACAGAGGCTCCCTCCCCCCAAGGTTTATATTCCCATATGTCAGCTTGAATTCACCTCTTTGCACCTCCTACCTTAGAGAAGTGGTCACTTCTCTATTTGTTGAGTTGCAGCTATTCTTTTCTTAAATCTCTGGTTGAGTTCACAGGTGTTCAGAATGATTTGATAGCTGTCTAGCTGAATTCCTGTGACCAGACGAAACTAAGGTCTCTTACTCCTCCACCATCTTGGACTCCTCCTCAAGTCAGGAAATTTATAGCTTTACACACCTATATTAAAAAGGAAGAATAGTTGTACATGATAGGCATAATCTCCCATATTAATACATCAGGGAAAGAAGAAAAATAATACTCAAGTAAGCAGAGGGAATATAATAATAAAGTATAGCAAGAAAAGTAATGAAATGGAGATAGAATCACAATTGAGAAAATTCAATGAAATAAAGTGCTGATTCTTTAGAAGGATTAACTAAATTTACAAACATTTAGCTAGGCTGATGAGACTCGGAGAGAGAAAGCTCAAAACACTAGACTTTAATGACTTTAGAGAAATAAAAAGGATTATAAGGAAGTACTACAGATGATGGTTTTATGACAACAAATTAGATCATCTAGATGAAACAAGTTCCTAGACAGACATAAACTACCAGAACTGAATGTAAAGAAAAAACAGAAAAATCTTAATAGATTTAAGTATTACAAAAAAGAGGTTGAATTGTGATTTAAAAAATTAAAATAAATTCTACCAACATAAGCTTCAGTGCATAGGACTTGATTTTTCATTCTACCAAACCTACCAAATTCTACCAAACATTTAAAGAAAAACTAATACCAATTACTTACAAACTAATCCTAATAATAGCAGGGAGGAAACACTGTTTAAATAATTCTAAGGTATGCATTACCCTGACATAAAAAAGGTAAGGGCATTATAAGAGAACTAAAAACTATCTCTTAGGAATATAGATACAAAAATCCTACACAAAATGCTTTCAAACCAAAGCCAGCAACATATGAGAATAATTTCTACACTAGAACAAAGTGGGAATCATCATTGGAATTCAGGGTTGTTTCATCTTCTGAAAAACTGCCAAATAATATACCATATTCATTGAATAAATGAAATAAAGCACATGATCACCTCAAAACACTGACAAAGCACTTGACAAAATCCAACTCCTTTTTATGATAAAAATGTTCAAGAAACTAAGAATAAAAGAGAACTTTTTCAATACAATAGGGGTCATCCACACAAATACAATTTATTTCATATTTAATGATGAAAGACTTGATTCTTCAGAAGATCAGAACAAAATAGAGATATACGTTCTTCTCATTTGTATTAATTATTATACTGGACATGTTAGCTAGTGAAATTAGTCAAGTAAATGAAATAAAAGACATCTAGGTTGAAAAGGAAAATTTAAAACTGCTCTTCACAAGTGTTAATGTCTTGTATATAGAAAACTTTGAAGAATACATTTTAAAAAACCAGCTATTTGAGCTGATAAATGATCTCAGCAAGTTTTTAAGATAGATTATAAATATATACAATTCAATTGTATTTCTGTACTCTAGCAATGAACATTTCTAAAACTAAACAATGATGAAATCCACTTCAAATAACATCAACAGAAAAAAATATTTAGGAATAAATTTAAACAAAAGAAGTGCAAGACTTGAACACAGAAAAATACTAGAAGGTTGAGAGAAAGTAAATAATATTTAAATAAAGGTAAGACCATCCTATGTTTAAGATCCAGAATTAATACTCTTAATTGGAGTATGTCTCCACTTGATGTGCAGGTTCAACGGATTTTGCATCAAAATTCCACCTGCATCGGGGCGCCTGGGTGGCTCAGCCATTAAGCGTCTGCTTTTGGCTCAGGTCATGATCCCAGGGTCCTGGGATCAAGCCCCACATAGGGCTCTCTGCTCGGTGGGAAGCCTGATTCTACCTCTCACACTCCTCTTGCTTGTGTTCCCTCTCTTGCTGTCTCTCTCTGTCAAATAAATAAATAAAATCTTAAAAAAAAATCCATCTGCATATTTCTGTGGAAGTTGAATAGCTGATCCTCAAATGTCATGGAAATGCAATGGATCCAGAATAGCTAAAACTTTTCAAGAAGAACAAAGTAGAAGGAAGGACTCACACTTCACAAATTTGAAAGTTACTGCAAACTAAGCTAATCAAGACAGCATGGTAATTTTAATTTTTTTTTCAATTTCATTTAGAAATGTTTCATAGTAATAATTAAATATAGTTAAGGTGTGCAAATTGATGTTTTGATATACATATACCCTTCAGCTCACATAATTTCCATTTTGTTTCTCTTTCTCTTTTTTCCCCTTTCTTTCTTCCTTTTCTCTTTCTTTCTTTCTTTCTTTCTTTCTTTCTTAATTTCTTTCTTTCTCTTTTTCTTCCTTTCCTCCTTTCTTCCTTTGTCAGTCTCTCTCTCAGTCTCTCTCTCTTTCTCTTCCTATTTCTTTAATGGTGAGAACACAAGATCAATCCTTTTAGCAAATTTCAACTATGCAATACAATTTTGTTAATAATCACATTGCCATATTTAAATCACCAAAACCAGATCTTGTATAACTGAAACTTTGTCCCCCTTGACCAACATCTCCCATTTCTTCCTTCCCCATTGCTGTTGGCAATAACATGTCAACAAATTGGATAACCTAGAGGAAATAGATAAATTCCTAGAAATGTACAACCTACCAAAACTGAATCAAGAAGAAATAGAAAATCTGAATAGACCAATAAAAAATAATGAGATTCAATCAGTAATAATGCCTCCCCTGCCAAAAATTATATTTTCACCCATGGGGGAAGCCATGGCCAAGAGGATTTGTCTTGGTGCTGAACTATGCCAGCCTGGGTGTTAAAGTGACTCAGTCTGGGGGATGAGGTGTCTTCCTAAGCTTTGCTATGGAACTATCTGCATTTCTGTGCTCTACTGGGTTACTGTGGCTTACTAGTTGTATGCCAATTAAGCTCTCTGAGAGCTATTTTTGTCCATGAGTAGTTGTTAAATTATTGTTTTGTGTGTGGGGGGATAAGACCTAAGACCTGCTAGTCTGTCACATTGCTGCCGTCCTCTCTGACAGTGAGGTACTTTGATCAGAATAGGATTATATATTAATTGAATATAATGAGAGTCCAAAAGTAGATCATTATATTTATTGTTAATTGATTTTTGATGAGGGTACTGCAACAATTCAGAAGGTGACAGAATAGTCATTTCAACAAATAGTACAGGTACTGCTGGATCTCCACATACAAAAGAATGCAAAAGAACCCTTACTTCATCCCATGTACAAAAATTAACTCACAATTCTCAAATGAACGATAAACACGTGAAAAGATGTTCAACATCATTATCTGTTAGGAAAGCACAAATCAATCCACTATGAAATATCACTTCACAACTGCTATGATGGCTAGGATAAAAAAGGCAGAATGAGTTTTGTCAAGATTGTAAGAAATTGGGATTCTCATATTGGTGAGACTTTCATACTTGTGGGAATGTAAGATGATGCAGCCACTTTGGCAAACAATTTAGCTATCCTCAAAGAATTAAATATGTTCCTACATGATCCAGCAATGCTATTACTAGTTTTATACTCAAGAGAATTGAAAATATATATCCACACAAAAATTGCATACAGATGTTGATAGCATTAATAATTATTATTAATAATAGCCCAAAGCATAAAAAACCCAAATCCATCATCTGTCAAATGGGCTAGAAAAATGTGGTATATTGGGGCGCCTGGGTGGCACAGCGGTTAAGCGTCTGCCTTCAGCTCAGGGCGTGATCCCGGCATTATGGGATCGAGCCCCACATCAGGCTCCTCTGCTATGAGCCTGCTTCTTCCTCTCCCACTCCCCCTGCTTGTGTTCCCTCTCTCGCTGGCTGTCTCTATCTCTGTCAAATAAATAAAATCTTTAAAAAAAAAAAAAAAAAAAGAAAAATGTGGTATATCCATGCAATAAAATACAATTCAGCAATAAAAAGGAATAAAATTTTGATACATTCTAAAACCTTGGATGAACCTTGAAAAGTTATGCTAAATGAAAGAAGCCAAACACAAAGTGACATACCTTATGAATCCATTTATATGAAAGGTCAAAATAGGCAAATTCCTAGAGACAGAAATATGTTCATGTTTGCCAGGGGCTAGGGAGAGATTAGGATGTGTAGTGACTGCTCATGGACACAGGACTTTTCTGTGGGGTGACGGCAATATACTGGAATTAAATAGTGGTAATGATCACACAAAACCATGAGCATACTAGAAATCACCAATTAGTATATTTTTAAAGGGTGAATTTTTGAAGAGTGAAATATATCTCAATAAGCTTTTGCAAAATAAAAATGTAACCTAGCTTTGGAAATATGTCTGAACAGAAAAAAATCTAAACTGAAACTTGAAAGGGTAAACCAAAAAACAAATTATAAATGTGTAATTTCAAAATGGCTAAAATTAACAAGACAGGAACAACAAATGTTGGTGAGGATGTGGAGAAAAGGGAACATTCTTACACTGTTGGTGGGAATACAAGCTGGTACAGCTACTCTGGATAACACTATGGAGGGTCCTCAAAAAGTTAAAAATAGAGGTACCCTACTACCCAGCAATTGCACTACTAGGTATTTACCCGAAAGATAGAGATGTAGTGAAAAGACAGGACACCTACACCCCAATGTTCATAGCAGCAATATCCACAACAGCCAAACTGTGAAAGGAGCCAAGAAGTCAGTTCAGCAGATAAATGGAGAAAGAAGATATGGTACATATATACAATGGAATATTACTCAGCCATTAGAAAGGATGAATACCCACCACTTGCATCAACATGGATGGAACTGGAGGGTATTATGCTAAGTGAAATAAGTCAATCAGGGAAAGACAATTGACATATGGTTTCACTCATAGGTGGAATATAAGGAGTAGCACATAAGACCATAGGGAAAGGGAGGGAAAACTTGGAAGAAATCAGAGAAGGAGACAACCCATGAGAGACTCTTGATTCCAGGAAACAAACTAAGGGTTGTGGAAAGGAGGGAGTTGGGGGGATGGGGTAATTGTGTGATGGGCATTAAAGAGGGCATGTGATCTGATGAGCACTGGGTGTTATAGGCAATTAATGAATCATTGAACACTACAACAAAAATTAATGGTGTACTATATGTTGACTAATTGAATTTAAATAAAATAAAATGAGAAGAGAGGTATCAGCAGGGTAGGAGTTTTGTAAAAAAAAAAAAAAGAGCAATGAGGTATCCTCATGAAAGGGTGTATCAGGGATGAAACAATAATGAGACATCAGAAAGTTGATGTTAACATTATTTAATTTATTTTGTGAATGTTTAGTAAGCACCTATTGTGTCTTGAGAACCAGGATGGAAGTGAAGTGAAATAGCTGGAGGAGATGGTCCCAGTACTCGAGTGGCCTTTTGTAGTTCAGCAGTAATGTTCAGGTGAGCTATTCAGTAACTGACGATGTTAATCAGGGAGGAGGTCAACAGAGTGGTGGCTGTTACAGTAACGAAGCAGTAGAAAGGATGTGTGAACAACTATGGAAAGGAGGAGTCTATTCTGTCCAAACATCCTGATAATAAAATGCCATGAATGTTTAAAAAAAAATTAGGGGCTGCACCTAATAAAATCCTAACCTCTAAGAAACTTTTCTGTTCATAACACATTTGTAATTATGGACCATTTCAAGTTACTGTGGGCAGAATGGCAATGGATTCCTGCAACTGACAGGAGCACGGTTCTTTTTGTGCTTAGCCATCAGAGAACATTATGCTTTTGCAATAATTTACTATGCTTCTTTGGTGAATGATTAAACTAAAAACCTTGATTTCAGTCTTCAAGATGAAATACTTATTTTCCATTAGGCAGCATACTCATGTGTTCAGAAAACAGAATAGGATGATTGGTGAAATAAGTCTAGCTGGAGAATTTAGAGTGCTTTAAGTTAGGGGAACATTTTCTTCACACCAAACATTTTCATTTGGCTGAAATGGGTGATTTTTCACTTGCTTCAATCTTTTTATTTACACAGGGGAAGTAAATAGGTACTACAAGCTTAGTGACATGGTATCTTTTTTATTATTATTATTTTATATGAACTGTTTTGTGCTTATTGGAACATAATCAACAAATGACTAGTGTTGAACTTTGCACAGACGGTTTTCTCCCTTTAAGTTTTACTCTGTATTTTCTATGTGTAAGGAAAGCCTGATGTCTGCTACATTGAAGGTAAAAAAAATGCCACCTTTCAAATACAGCATAAATAACTGCATGACCCTTATCTCCAGCTATATCATAGTCAGAAGTAATTTTCTTCAATAAAATGTTTACTAATAGTTTACTTTTCACTAAATCCAGTTTATTATGCTAAAGATGAGTTTGATTTTATATCTCTGATAAATTTTAATTTTGTGTAAAAGCATTCACATGAATATGTTTATATTCATCATTATTTAAATATATATTATGTATTTACATATATATTATATATTCATTAGTTTATTGTACATATCTAGACATTTGTTAATTATGTTAACAAATTGTGTTTGTATTTGTGTACATACATATGATTTTTATGAAATTATTAAAAAGCCACTCTCTCAGTAAAATCATTTTAATTGTTATTTTTATTCACTGTATTTTGGCAGAATCATCCACTTATTCAAATGAAAGAATCCATCCCTCTTCTCCTATACTTCCAATGGTTATTCATGTATTATCACATATTTAAATTTTCAGGGTTTTAGGAAGAATGAATAAATTAAAATGGAGTGTGCTGACTGCTAAGATTTTGTTTTTGATGATGATTATACTTGCCCGTGAATACTCTCTTGTTTCCACTTTGTTTAGATGGGAATACCATTTCCCAATTTCCAGTTATCATGGGAACAGATTTCCCAGTATGCTCCTGTACTCTCCCTGCAATCCTTACTCCTCTCCTCTACACTTAGGTGGGTTTACTGCTTGGGGAGCAACTGACAGTGCTATCAGCTCTAAACGGGAAACAGCTAATGTACTGAGATAGGAATATTTGGGACTTCTACCTCTTCACTCCTCCGTTCTGTACTGATTCAGTGGGAAGGAGTGGCCTGGGCAAGTGTATTCTTTTTAAATTCAACATGTTCCTCAGGTGTGCTGCCACGAGACCTGGACTTTAGGGAAGTTAGTTGGAGAAGAAGAAGGCCCAGGCAGGTGTAACACCAGCCGAGGTGTCCACATGATTTATTAGCAATTGTGTTTACCTATTGTGCATCATCTTCTGGCTCTGCTGTTGCTTCTCAATTTGATAAGAAATCTTGATTAAAAAAAAAAGTTTTCCTTATCAGGATTTTCAAAGCACTCCATGTTTCCAAGGCTATTTCAATTGCATTTATGATCATACAAATAACTGCTAACATTTATGTAGAAATATATTTGGACAGTAGCTATGATGTCACCATGGGCTTTTGAGTTACTAATACCTTTAAAACTTATTCTGCTAACGTGATTCATCTCTTTATGAGCTCAACCTATAATGCTTGAACACAGCTTCCCTTTCTGGTCTACAGTTCAACTTATATACTCTACATAGTTGATCAATAAATGTATGCATTTTAAAAAGTGTAACATGTCAGACATTACACAAATAGTTTTAAGTGGATGCATGGATAGATGGATGCATATTGACCGAGTTTGTTCAGTCTTAGTAGCAAATTTCAAACCTCTAATTCCTATCTTTCTACTCTCAGGCAAGGAGTTTTATTGATCTTCAGCAGGGTCAAGATCAAGTTCACAGTTGGTTTACATGATTCTAAGAGTAGAAAGACTTTTAAAAATATATTTTAAAAAGTTTGAATCTATAATCGGTGGTTTATTTGGAGTTCTATTGCACTTTATCTTTGATTTTTTGCTTCCTTTGTCTTTGTTCTTCAAAATCTCTTCTTTGGTGTCATCTCCTTTTGTGTGTTTGTGTATGTCTATGATCGTGTATCCATGCCCTGCTTGCAATTGGTGCTACAAAATGAGTCTGAGATTGCTATTATTTACAAAGAACTCTACCCAGGAAAGTCTCAGAGAGTAGCTCGGGCAATCTCTGATAAACACTTTCTTTCCTTAGTTTTGTTCTTTAGATCTCATCCTCAATGGGTTCATTGTTGTGGTAGGAAGATACAGACAAGCGAAAGCAGATCTCTAGAGCACAGGGGCAGAAAGCCACTTCACCCACTTTTCTCGAGTACACGTAATTCTGCATCTTCTAGACAAAAGGATTTTTCGTGCTCATATGTGACCCAGCCTGATTCATCAAAGACGGGGTTATACATAAGAGTATGAAAATAAAAATATTTGAAAGAATAATGCAATCTTAGTATTGTGTTAGGAAACCTAGCAGAATTGTCAACTTCAAAGGATGTACACACATTTAAAATACTAGGTTCAAGTTTCTCCTCTTTACAGAATCAGATCTATAAATACAGAGAAAAAAAATGATGATTGCCAGAGGCAAGGGTGGGAGGGGGAAGGCAAAATGGATAAGCGGAGTGGGAGATACAGGCTTCTACTTATGGAATGAATAAATCATGGGGAAAAACTGCACAGCATAGGGAAGACAGTCAACATATTGTAATAGTGTTGCACTGTGACAACTGGTGGGTACCACACTTGTGTTGAACACAGCATAATGTATAAGGAGGTTGAATCACTATGTTGTACACCTGAAACTGATGTAACATTGTGTGTCAACTACACTCAAATAAAAAAATTAAAAATTCTCCTCTTTTCTACCTGAAAGACATAAAAAGGACATATAATTAGAGAGAATATAGCCTATCACAAATTACATTCAAAACCTAACTTAACATATGTGTGCAGGCACATAAATAGGCTTGCTTAAAAGAACACTAAAGCATCCTGTATCAAATTTTGCTATGGTGTTTCTATAAATTTGCACAATTCTTTTGCAAAAACAGTAAAATTTTACAATGTAAGATAATACTTAAAAGTAAGTCTCTTTTAATTCCTAAGTATTCTGGAAAAGTTATGAGCAATGTTTGTGATTTTTAGTATCAATTATAAGGTACTGCAAATGTAAGTATTTATACAATTTCTAGTTCCTGGACTGATTTTATGATCTCTCTACTGGACTAAAAAAAACAACAATGACAACAACACCAAAAAACAATATGACATCCAAAATGACTCAAAATTATTTATTATGTGAGGTTGGGATACATCAAAGCCAATATTGCACAGAGAAGCTTCATGTTCAGTGAACAAACAGAGATCATGTCCATTTCTTCTCTCTATAAATCTTGTTGATGGCTTATGACAGCAGAAGCATACACTTTATCTCAGCCCCTGTGATAGCTACTTGTCCCACCTCAGGTAACTACCAGAGACTGTGAAAGTAATCTGTTTTGCAAATCCTGAAAATGATTGTCTAATTTGCCTTGGCATCTCAACTAAAACAAAATATTTTCATAGACAGATGGAGAGATGGATAGAGAGTCTACAAAATAGTAATCTCACCTCCATTCAGAGGTTGAGTTCCTCTAATAACATTATAAAAGGGGGCTGCCTTAAATATCTCACTAATCACCCATCCAACAACTGTTAGTATGTGGTCCACCCTCCCCACACCCCCAAACTCACCTATCCAATGTTTTTAGTTTTGCTATGGGACACTACTAATTTGGTTGCTATTAATTTCTTAATTATACCCTGTATTAAAGATTCCCTGGAAAGTTTTTTGACTCATGCATGCACATATTAAAAAAGGTGTGAGATAATGGAAGATATATCTATCTATTTATCTATCTAGGTAGATAGATATAGATATGTATAGATAGATAGACATATAAATATAGATATAGATATAGATATAGATATAGATATAGATATAGATATATACACACACACAAGGGTTTTAAGAGCCCTGTGTTAAGAATGGGGTCAAATATCAAATATTAGAATAGGATAGGATCCTAATGCTCTTATCATTTGGAAAATTATAAGGGTTTTAGAAGCTCTGTGCAAGAAATAAGAGCACTAAGATCATATCCTATTCTAATATTTGGTATTTGACCCCATTCTTAACACGGGGCTCCTAAAATCCTTGTAAATTCCTAAGGGATAAAAGCACTAGTTGTAGTGTCTTTTGTTCTAATGAGGCAACCGTTGGTGAGCTCCTGGATTAGGGCTTGACACCAGAAAGACCAAGTCATTGTTAGAAGCTTGGAATTTTCAGTACCCTCCATGGCCACCTTTTCCAGAGAAGGAAGAAGAGCTGGAAATGGAGATAATGATCAATCATACCCATGTGATAAAGCCTCCTTAAAAATTCCAATAGTATGGGGTTTTGAGAGTTTTTAGGTTGGCAAACACATCCATGTATCGGGAGGGTGACTTGCCCCAACTTCATGGGGATAGAAAATTCTGCACTTGGGATCCTCCCAGACATCACCCTATGTATCTCTTCATCTATCTGTTCATCCATATCTTTCATCATGTCCTTTACTAAACCAGTAAATATAAATAATTGTTTTCGAGTTCTGTGAGATGCTCTAGAAAATTAATCAAATCCAAGGAAAGTGTCATGGGAACTTTAGACTTACAGCCAGTCAGAAGCACAGATGACAACATGGACTTGCGACTGGCATCCAAAATGGGGAGGGAGCAGTCTTATGGCGCTGAACTATTCACCCGTGAGATCTGATGTTATCTCCAGGAAGGGAGTGTCAGAATTGAGTTCACTTGTAGGATACCCAGCTCATGTTGCAGAGAACTGCTTGACAGGGGAGTCCCCTATACGTTTGGTATGAGAATAGCTGCAAGAGTGATAGTTGTATAACAGTAAAGAAGAAACACAGGAGGAAGCCGGAGTTTTCCTAACACTGGAGATATTGTGGAAGAGTCAACCTTTCCCATTATCCCATCTTTTAAGTCTAAAAGAAAACGCGGGATTATCAAACATCTGTAACCACTGAGCGTAATTAAAGTAGAATGAAAAACAAAAAAAAAATTATATATCTATATATTTATATCAGTGTACAAATGTCCTTATAAAGATAGAAGGGGGAAAAAAGGAAAAAGAGAAGCTTTGAGTATGAGTCCTTTTGAACAAACCTCAGTTCTTAAATTTGTTCCCTACTTTTAGCAAGTTTCTGGTATCTTCCAGGAGAATATTACCATTCCTAAACCTTAGCAGCGTACAACTTTCTGTTCCGTGACTTCCCATAGAGACTGGTTTGCTCTAGGATCTATCTCTCCACACTTACCTTAAAAGCTCTAGAATACAGAGGTGGCATTTGTCACCAATTCTGACAATTCAAGAACAAAGGAAGAATTAGGGGTCTGGTTTGATATCTTAATACATAGTCCCTTTTGGGATCCTTAATAAATGTTATGGTAAAAATAGAAATGAGTAATTTTTATGACATTTTAGTGAGAAAATATTGAACCAAAACTATATGTACACATTTATGAATGCACAACTCCCAAAGACAAATATTGAATTACAGAAAAAGTGTTTAAATAAGTATTATTAATGTATATAATGCTACTTGGAGATGCTTTAAAAGTAGATTTTCAAATCCTGCTTTCAGATACTGTTATTTTTCTGTAGCATGATTCAATATTTTATTTTTTTAAATAAGCATTCCAAGTAGTTATAATAATGCAAGTAATCCAGATCACACATTTAAAAAAACCCTGGCCCGATTCTATTACCCACGATGTCAATGGTACTTTGCATTATTCAAATGAGTGGTGTCAATCTTCCTTTTAAGTATCATCTAGGTTGAAATCGTACCCAGATGCCTGCCTACACAAAGAATCAGCAATCCACAAAGGATCAAATGATGACCCAGAAAAGATGTGAGATGATAGCAGTTCTGTGCCTTAGATGACATTGAATTCTGGGCCATGGTAAGACATCCCTTAAATATTTTCCATAATTAGAATGGAAGTAATATACTGATTTCTGATTCTCAGGGTAAAGGTGGGAAATTTTAGTGATAGAACTCTCCAGATAGTTGTACTTATATCTGTAGGTAAGTACTTGCACACATATAAAAATAGTGTTATATTCTACATGTTATTTAAAAATATTAAAGCCAGGGCAAAATTTCATCTTCAATTTTATATCCTTCAATTTCTTGTTTTATCTACATTTGATATTTGGTGTAGATACAATTTATCAGAAAACAGATCACTATTATTAACTCCTTAATTTTGCATGATCTTTAGTAAATAGTTTTCTTATCTTTTTTTTTTAAAGATTTTATTTATTTATTTGACAGAGAGAGAGACAGCCAGCAAGAGAGGGAACACAAGCAGGGGGAGTGGGAGAGGAAGAAGCAGGCTTCCAGCGGAGGAGCCTGATGTGGGGCTGGATCCCAAAACGCCGGGATCACGCCCTGAGCCCAAGGCAGACGCTTAACGACTGCGCTACCCAGGTGCCCCAGTTTTCTTATCTTAAATAAGATAAGAAATTATATCTGAAATATAATTTTCAGCATCTTTAAAGCCTTTGAGATAATCTTTCTCAGTTCCAATAGAGTAATATTGTTTGCCATTAATAACAAGTTTATTTATTTACCATCCTAAATGGAGGTAATTTTCATTCTAGCAGCTCTCACATTATTTTTCTACTCCAAAACACATGGGATAAAACAGCACCACATCATTAGTAACATTGCCTCAGCAAGGAAGCGATCCTTATTGGCAGGGGGAACAAGGAAGTGAAGGCACCCATTGTTTTCAGCTGTTATAAAAACAACCCATGGATTCAATTTTCTCATCAATTCAAAGCTGAATACTAACATGCTGCCTGGAGACCTGAAGGCGGGATAGATGCAGGGCCATACTCAGCATTTGCAACAAAACGGTAAGAAAACTTCAGGGAATAATATGTTTAGAGTCCGGTGTAGAAGGAAGATGGAAGCCCAAGACCTAGTGAGGGTAGAAACAACTGTGGTTTTAATGAAGTTTAGACTGCTCATTCTGCCTTTTGCACCGGCCTTTTCCAAGGACCTGGATAGAACACCGGGAAAGTATTCACATGACCATATATATGTGAGCATTTTGCAAAGGTAAGGTATTTCATATTTATTTTATGTACTTCTCCCTTAATTATGTAAGTTTCAGGCTCAGCGATGGCTTAGGAAAGTTGTCTCCCTTCCCTTCTTTATTGCTCAGCAAAATCTTAATTGAGAACAAATCCTCCTTCACTGAAATATTTCTAATATAACTTTATAGTAGATATCTCTCTAGCATCTGTATAATACATATTATCCTGAAAAAAAATAGGTGAAAGTAGAAAGAATATGGGAAAAGACGTAAATGATGAGCTGGAAGGTCAAATTGGAAAAAAGCATCTAGAAAGTATTAGAGAGGTATAATAATTGATACTATCTTGGAAAGTAAGAAGACATAGAAAAGTAATGTTGAAAATCTCACCTTTTAGAATTCTCAGAGTTAAAACTTAAAGAAATAATAGTTAAGTATCTTCAACAATTAAAATATAAGCTGACAAGCTGAAAAGTTGGAAAGGATTGAAACAACAGAAGTATTACCAACAAAATGCTTCTACATCATTAATGTCAAGGTTAAAAATATTAAAGAAAAAAAACCTCGGGAGGAGTAGGGGACCCCTTTTTCAGCCGGTCCCCTGAGTCGAGCTGGATAGGTACCAGACCAGCCTAAATAACCACGGAATCAGCCTGAGACGCAGGATGATGCATCTGGATCTCTACAAATGAACATCTCCAGCGCTGAGTATTGAGGTACGAAGAGGGGAGCTGTAAACCGTGCACGGATATCGGAAGATAAAC
>NW_024423897.1:40741727-41062729 GCF_017311325.1 Ursus maritimus | reverse complement strand
AGCCAAAGGCTGCCTTACAAATGTCATCTGGATCCACGCTGCAGAAAAGCCTTCCAGTCTGTAAGATCTAAGTCTCCTCCCATCAGAATCTGACTCACCCTTGCTCCCCCAGTATGAAGTTAAGTCTTAGATGAAGTGAAACTTGCCTCCTCCATACCCCTCGTGAGCTCTGTTTCATTCTGCTGGACAAGTGGGATCTTCACATGATTATTCTGCTCCTGGGTTATTGATGGTAAAGAGCAACGCGGAGGGAGAAACGTTCATAAATGTAATGGTGAACTCTCTGTGTCAACTTGGCTGGGCCTCAGGGTACCCAGATATTCTGTTAAACATTCTTTTGGATGTTTCTGGGAGGGTGTTTTTGAATGAGTTTAACATTTGAATTGGTAGATTGAGTAAAGCAGATTACTTTCCCTAATGTGGTTGGACCTCCTCCAATCAGTTGAAGGCCCGAATGGAGCAAAAAGGCTGAGTAAGAACTCCTCTTGCCTGATTGCGTTCAAGCTGAGACATCAGTTTTTTTCCTGCCTTTGGACTTAATTTGAAGCACTGGCTCTTCCTGGGTTTTAAGCCTGCTGACATTTGGACGAGAACTATACCATTAGGTACCCTGGTCCTTCCTAGGCTTCTCGATTCAGACGGGAACCACACTATCAGATTTTCTATGTCTTCAGCTATCTATCTATCTATCATCTATCTATCTATCTATCATCTATCATCTATCTATATCTCCTGACTAATACAATGAACACAATTCTATTACTTGTCAGGCCCTGAGCTAGGAGTTGAGCTCCCCAGCTCTCCAGCTTAAAAGAGATGACAGACTAACGTCAATGTGGCAAGCGCTCTTCGTTGACTTGCCTACCTACGAGATGCGATGCGAGCACAGGAGCAGTACCTAATTGCATAAGGGATTGAGAGCGCTTCCCTTAAAGGGTTGACATGAGCAACATTGTGGAAAATGACACCATATTGAGAAGATTGAAGAAATTGAACTCCAGATACAGCCACCAACATGGATGAATTTCAGTCATAATTTTGAGTAGATTAAAAAATCAGATACAAAAGAGGACATCTGAAGATTCTATGGGCATCCTTAAAACACAGGCACTTGATGCCCAACTAGGGAGGACCGTATCCAACACGTCATCGTTTGGTGTGGTGTTGGCAGTGATTACCTAATGGACATACAACACCTGAAGAATGTCATTTGTCTTCTTTATATGACAAAATTCTTTTCAACAACAATAATGCAGTAAGTAGCAAAACTAATTATTTTCTTGATTTGTTCTTTAGGTTCAAAAACAATGAAGAATTTAAAAAGAACACATTTCAGCTCTCTTAAAAACTAGTGAAACATTTCATTTATGAACTAAAATTCACCCTTCAAAAAAATTGTATTTCACGGTTTCCACTGTTCCACTGTGTTAAATTTTAAACGCATATAAAAGCTCCAAATGGTCACGTAGAATGACAGAATTGAAGTAACTTGAGTTCTGTTCGTCTTTATCCTGATCACTGCTCTATCGTGTTCTTTTGAATCCACTGTTCAAACGTAGGAATATGTGTTTCCACAGAGGTGGAGACAAGAACTCTGCGTGAAGCCAGCTCGAATGATTCTGAATTAACAACTTACTCTCTGGGACTATGGACTATGAGAAACAAACTGAGGACTACAGAGGGGAGGGGGGTGGGGGAATGGGATAGACCGGTGATGGGTAGTAAGGAGGGCACATATTGCATGGTGCACTGGGTGTTATACACAACTAATGAATCATCGAGCCTTACATCGAAAACCGGGGATGTACTGTATGGTGACTAACATAATATAATAAAAAATCATTATTAAAATAAAAAAAAAGAAAAAAACCTCAAAAGAGTCAGATTGCAGTTGACATAAAACATGAAGAAAATTCTATGTAATATACCATTAAACATAATGATCTAAAATCTTAATCATATATATATTATATACTGTACAATATAATTATGCAGTTATGTTTACCGATACTTTGTATAGTGGTAACCATATTAAATATGGTTGTAAATAAATGCACTTCACTATTTTCAGATATGTAATGACTTTCTAATATAACTTTTGGAAGAAGTATATAGATAAATACAGATTAATTAATTAATTAATCCAGGAGGAATCAATGAGATCTACTCTACCAATTAGCTATGGTTGAGCAACAAACTACACCAAAATTAGCAGCATTAAACAAAAATTACTTATTATTTATTAAGCTATGGGTTACCTTGATAATTCTGTTGATATGAACTTGATTTTGTTGATGTAGGTTTGCATACCTTTACTGAGACAACTGAAATCTGCTGTGTTTTCAATGACATGCTAACATCAGCTGGTGATGGTGGCAGAGATCCAACAGCAATAGAAACACACACACACACACACACACACCCCACCTGTAAGGCTGTTTGAAGCCTAAGCTGTTTGATTCTGAAGTCAGCTGAGTTTCAAAAGGTAGGGAAAAGGACTCTAGGCTTGTTTGGAAGAAATGGAAAGTTATGTTGCAAAGATAGTGGATGCAGGGAAGGATGAAGACTTGCTGCCATTTTTTGTAATCAATCAACAACATATGGTAAGCAAGCATTACTGAAGACATTGGTAAACTGAAATTGTCTTCTTATAATTTGCCACATACCAATTCCAGGACTATCTTCTAGACCCACACAGAAAATATTTCTGTGGAATGGCTTTAAAATATTTAAAATAGTTCTTATTCTCCACCACACTTTCTTTTATCCATGCTAAGCCAAGAATCCTCAAATATTTGCAGACCTTTTGCAATATTGATTGTAGAGTGTTGACACTTCAAAAGAGTTATATACATGCTTCCAGTAAACTCTAAAAGGCATTGATACATGATAGTTCTAAACATTCATGGATTTTAGTATACAAACTAATAGATAATTGATCTATTGCTGATTAATGAATCTCTGCATTTACAAATTGTTTCAACATACTATTCCTGAATTTTTAAAATAACATGTTTATAATAAACATAATAAATAAATAAATATAAATAAATAAATAAATAAATAAATTTATATACCATGTATTTCACTATTTTAAAGTGTACAATTCAGGAACTTTGAGAATATGTACAGAGTTGTGCAACTATCACAGATATCTAATTTTATAAAATTTTCATCTCCACACAAAGAAACCAACACTCATTCCTCATTTCTCCTCTCCCCATCTTCTGTCTTTTGGATTTGCCTATTCTGAACCTCTGACATAAATGGAATCATACAGTGTGTGGCCTATAATGTCTTGCTTTTCTTCGTTTAGCATGTTTTCAAGGTTTATGCATATCGTAGCAAGCATCAGTACTTCATCCTGTTTATTGCAAATAATATTTAATTATATAATATTAAAGTTTCAATGTTCAATTTCATATATTTGACACATGCTTACACATGTGAAATTAATCACCAAAATCAAGAAAGTGAACATATCCACTTCATGATCCAAAGTTTCCTAATGCCTCTTTGTGATCCTCTTCTTTTCTCTTCTGAGCACAGTTTCCCCACCAAATCAGGCAATCACAGATCTATGGGTTATTTTTCATTTTCTAGAATGTTATATACCATATATACTATTTTTGTCTGTTTTTTTAAAACTCAACACAATTGTTTTAAGATTCATCTATGTCATTTATATGACCTTCTGGGGAAAAAAATATAGAGACAGAAATAAGAACAGTGGTTGTCACAGACTGAAAAGGGGGTAGAACTGTGTACAACTGGCATAAGGTAATTTTTTTAAAGGTGATGGAAATATTCTTATCTTGTTGTTGGTGGCAGTTTCATGTATGTACATTTGTAAAACTATACAAATTTCACTTTTATTTACTGTATATAAACACTTCAGTAAACTTGACTTTCTTAAAATCACATTTCTAAATAGCAAAAATAAACACGTAGAAAATAATTTTTTAAAGTTACCATCACCATAACATCAAGAAATATTAAGGACTTATAAATAAACATATGCAATATTGTATAAGACTCCTGCAAAAGAAACTATAAAATATTAATTCCTATTAAATAAATCATAGATGAATTGAGATCTATGTGATGTTCACATTTTATAAGACTCAATATTCATATAGAAGTCAAGGGATAACCAATATGCTATATAAAAAGAAGACACTGATATAACTTATTAAATAATAAGACCTAAATCTATAAAAGATAAAGATGATATTGAATAAAGGATAGACAGACCAAAGGAATAAAATGATTATCACTAAAACAGATTCACACATGTATGGAAGTGTGGTTCATGAAATGAATACTGCACAGTAGTAGGGAAAGAATTCTATTTTCAAAATAAATATGTCAGACAAGCAGACGTGCATGTAGAAAACAAGTATGTATTAGTATATAATTATAGGTGTATAGAGGTTTTTTTTTTCCATTCTAGGTTGGATATTTGTATGGAAAAACATTTAAAAATTAGATGAGAATATAGGAAAATATGTTATCGAGTTTGGGTAGCAACATATTGCTTAATAATAAAAGTACTATTGGGTGCCTGGGTGGCTCAGTCAGTTAAGTGTCTGCCTTTGGCTCAGGTCATGATCTCAGGGTCCTGGGATTGAGTTCCACATCAGGCTCCTTGCTCAGCAGGGAGTCTGCTTCTCCCTCTCCCTTTGCCTGTCGCTGTGCCTGCTTGTGCTCCCTCTCTCTCTGTGTCAAATAAATAAATAAAAATTTTAATAATAATAATAATAAAAGTACTGTAGTAAATATGAATGACTACTTTAAAGTTGTAAACATGTTTATCAAAAGATAACAAAATGTGAATTAAAAAATAAGTCATAGATCAATCTTGTAAACAAGAAAAGACCATATGAGAAAGAAAGAGAAAAAAAATAACCTCCTACAAATCAATAAGACAAAAGATAAACAGTCCAATAGAAGAATAGGCAAGTTGATGGCATGTGCAATTTTATGAAAGAAGGAATCTGTATGGCCAATAAGTACATGAAAAGACTTCAAATTTATTATTAACTAGAGAAAGGCAAATTCACATCATAGTACAATTTCCACTTCTTGCTCTGATAGAAGAACTTGTATTAAATTAGCCCTCCCACTAAAAAATAATTAGGAAAGATCAATTACACACAAAAACCAATAGATGAGGCTGTGGGAGAATAACAAAGACAATAAGAATTTTCTATGTCCGGAGGCAAAAGAGAGAAGAGAAAGCGACTAGCTTTAGTTTACATTGGAAATCACTTCATCACCTAGGATATTTGGCAATTTCAATTTGGGGTATATTAGCTGAACAAAGAACAGAGGCTATTGTAATCTGAATACCTGTGTTCTCTCATATTCATGTGTTGAAGCCCTAACCTCCAATGTGATGGTATTTGGAAGTGTGGCCTTTGGGAGGTAGTTGGGTTTCTATGAGGTATTGAGGGTGGGACCTCTACAATGGGGACAGACTCGTTGCAGGAAGGAGAAGAGATCAGAATTCTCTCTTGGTCATGTGAGGACACAGTGAAAAAGCAGCCATCTGCAAGCCAGAGAAAGGGCTCTCACCAAGAACCCAACCACAGTGGAATATATATGGAATTAAACACACACACACACACACATGCACACACACATATATATATGGAATTAAAAATACAGTGGTAGAAAAGGACTAGAAGAGACCTCACAGAGGGAAAATCAAAATGTACAATGAAAATGGAAATATTTGTTATCAAATCAATGTAATTTTACATTTACATATTATAATGTAATGTAATTTTACATTACAATATTACAACGAAATATTACTAATAAACATCAAAATATCTAACATAAACGAGACTTCCCATGTTAAATATTGCCAAGAATGTTTAGTTTCTGTTGTGAGTATTGTTAGCAAACTATTTGTTATTACCAAACAAAATTAACCATAGGTTCTGTATGATTCCTTTTATAGGAAGTTAAAAAGTCAGGTGATACTAAAGTGTCGGGTTCAGGAATACATGTGTAGGCATAAAATTCAAGAAACTGATTACTGTAAAATTCCTCCCAGTAGTTACCTTTGGAGTGAAGGGAAGAGGTAGTGAATGCGCAGGTGAATTTATCAGAGTCTTATGTGCTAGCAAGTTCTATTTCCTGGCCTAAGCACTGCTTTTACAGGTGTTAGTTTGTGATGTTGCACTATACAATCTTTGTTCAATTTTTGTACGTATATAACATTTCAAATATAAAATAATAAAAATGAAGTAAATGTTTTCTGTACTCCAAGGGTAATGACTGTCAAAAGATTCTGAATTATCTTTCCAAATATTCCCCACAATATGCCTACACATATATTGTTATATTCTTACGATAGCATAACACTGTCTTGCATTTTGTGTGTTTTTTCACTTACTATAACTTAGTGATGATTCTATATTGGCATATATATATATATAACTTTATCAGTCTTTTCAGAAGTGTGTATTCCATTGTCTATAAATGTAATGCATAAAACAACGTATTGTAGCAGTCTGCAACAACAAGGCATGAAATTAAGTTTTGGTATATTCATGTCACAATAGGTATACTACATGCAGATTAAAATCAATATGCCATTTCCTTTTAAGGGTATTTTTCATAACCTTGCAAAATAAACAATAAAAATTATGATGCAAAAAGATATTTTTAAAAAAATTTCCACTTTCCAGACAAACAAGATTCTGCTTTGAGGCTGTCAGTTATATTGAGATAAAACGCCAGAGAATTTTAACTGAGTGTAATAAATCAAACAGCTAGTTTATAACTTTGATCAAGGAGAAACTTCGATAACTGCAGAAAATTCAGCTCTTTCTTTCTCTTCTTCTCTATATGTTAAAAACAAATAACAACATAGTTGAACCCATAAATTTATTTACTAAGTTCACAAAAAATCGTGTCTAGAGAACTGCATAATTAATAATTAATATTATTTTTTGAAAATAAATTGTGATCTCCTTTTGGAAAATACTATTTAGCAAGTTTGATCCAAACTACCAGGAATTATATACAACTTGAAAATATTTTGTTTTCTAAAGATTCAGTTTAGGAAAATATGCCCTTAGCCTTCCCAAATAGTATTCATTCCATTTTATTTGGGCAATCTTGAATCTCGAACTATATAATGCTTATATAGTTCCAAATAATCACTTACATTACTTAAGAAATGAATCATTAGTTTACATTTATTACTTAAAATATTCCTAACCACCTCATTGTAAGGCATATTTATTGTGCCACAAAATTCTGGGAGATACTTGGGTAATGATAACGATTCTAAAATAGTCCTTTTGATACCAAGTTCAAATGCAACATTTTGTTTTCTTCTGCTGCTAAGGATGTTCACAACAGGTTTTTGGAAAAATTCCTCTCCTGATTTCAAGCCCTAATTATTCATGCGTCACCACCAGCATTGTTAAAATGTGTTGTTGCTGATGTGGCTGCTACTACTTTTCCTCAGTGAACTAGTGAATACTAACCCACAGCCAAGGCTATCTACAATGTGAATTTCTGATCTCTGCAATGCTACTGTTTGTCCCAAGAGACTCTACTCCCAGTATATTCATCTGATAAAGATACTTCTACTAATATAGTTACTTCTCAAGAGGTAGTATTGCCACTGTTGACGTTGCCTGCTAACGTGAATTGCAAGGTTGTGGATCATCTGGGGGAAGGTAGATAATAAAAATTGTCATCAATATACATTTTTTTGCAAGCATGTTGATGTTTTTATTAGCCTTGCCATAGTCTGGTTTTGTTTCTTTATATTTTTAGTTTGCTGCTATTTCGTTTTAGTTAGAAATAACTTAGATGCAAGAGACAGAACACAACTCCCATGCCTAAGCCAAAGGCAATTAATCTGTCATGTGCACACAGGATAGGTTGAGTAGTAAAGCCATGGAAAAGGGCAAGGATAAAGGGGCTACCAAGTACAATAAGAAGCAAAAGTCTAAACGTCATCAGGCCTTTCTCTTTGTCTCAGGTTTCACATTTTCCACAGGTTGTGGTCTCCTTGTTTTTCACAGCAGTCATATTTTCTTTGTGTGGTGAAATATACCTGCTGATATTTCTGAAGTGTGTGTATTCAAGCTCTAGACACTCTAGAGAGACTCTCAAGCTTGTTTCATGTCTCGAATAGAATACTTACTGGCACTAGTACTTACTAGTACTTACTGGCACATTTGAGCCAACTTCCCAGCTCTACTTCAATGAATTATGGCTAACTTGGACCAAACATATCTATGTTTCCATTGCCAAGTGGGCAATCCCACATTTCCCATAGTATCTAAACCTAGTCCTAGGTACAAGCACATAGGGACAATCTGAATGACAGAATTTGTGCTGAACTGAAACTTATCTCTTCTATGTGATGCTATCACATACTTTAAACTAAAGTTTACTCCTGTTACGGACTATTTTGTAGCAGATTCCTTAGTTCTTCAAGAAAAGATTTTTATGAGATTCTGCAAATTTTGTTTTCAGATAGGCATACATATACAATATCTTAGGATAAATATGACTTACAAGTTAGATGTAAACTAAATATATCTCTAGTTTGTGTTTATTTCCATTATGTCTTACATCTTTAAGTTTTCATACTTCTCTTCCTTTTTTCTCTCATTCTACATGCCCCACCCCCAGGGAAACAGGTGTTTTATAAATAGATTTATTCCTAGAACTTATGGCTTAAAAATCTCTATATTTAACCTGGATCTAGAATTAATTCATTATTTCCAACTTAGATATATCCAGTTCTTGCCTGTTGTAAATCTCCAAATGAATGCTCCCACTTACTGAGATGAAATGAAAATGCATCTTGTATGCCTAAACCTATGCTAATTAGTAGAACAAGAACCAGATTGACCACGTAAAGCATTAAAAGTCACAACTAAGAAAAAAGAATATCTCTGAATTATCTGTGTTCTACCTCTTTCTCAGGCTTTATTTTGCCCCATCTTCCCTTGAAAAACAGATGCATTATATTTCTTTATCTTTTTTTAAAAAGATAAAATATTTGATTTCTTACAGAAATGCAAAGTCTTAGTTTATCCCTTTTGAAACCATAGTACACATTCCAGTCGATTATTCCCCAACAGGCATAGAAAGCAAAGATATGTTATCCAACTGTCTTTCCTTCCTTTGCTCTTTACAATTTAGTCTCTCTACAGGTGTATGATATGTAACACCCTCTAGGAATTATTTTGATAATAGCATTTCCACCTCCTCTTTAAAAAGTCTATTCCAATTTGAAGAAGTCTTCTGATAATTTTAGTTTCTCTGGCTGCATTATTGGGCAAATGTAAGATTCCAAACCATGCAATAACTAGAATATGGGAAAGAGTTCAGAGAGAGAGAGAGAGTGAAAGGAAGTATGACAGCCAAACATTAACTGATTAATTAAAGATAAAGTCAAGAAAAGCTTAGAGGAAATAGACCTCAAAGATAAAGAGATGAGAAAGAGGAAAGTTAAAATCAGAAATGAAAGTAATCAATATGGGAAGGGCAAATACCACCACCAACAAAAAAGGCTAGGAAGAAATAACCAAAAATACAAACAAGGGGAAATCATCACAAAAAAATTAAGGCCATAAGTTTCCAGATTGGAAGGTTGGAAGGGTGTTCTAGAAGTTCAGCACATTAAATGAGGAAAGACAATAATTGAGTAAGTTTTGCTAAAATACAGACCAGAGAAGTATATACTTGTATATCTATATGTAGCAAAATGAGGAATAATTTATGAAAGTAAGGATCAAGAAATTTGCTTCCTATTATTTCTTTCTTAAGGAACTACTCAAAAATGTACTTCAGGAAAAAAGAATGTTTCTAAAAATGTGGTCCTAGACCAGTGTCTTCAACATTACATTGGAACTTGTCAAAAATACAAATTCTTGGGTCTTATCCTAGACCTAAGGAATCAGAAATTCAGGGGTTTAAGTCCAGCATTACAGATTATAAAACTTGCAGTTTCTGGTCCAGCATATAACAAGCAAAGAACTTGTCACTCCTATCCTAACAAAAGAAAGAAGCTGAATGAACTGAAAATCATCTGCTCTTTTTGCATCCATCAAAAATTCGAAGTCACAGAGCAAATCACTTCATCTAGAAACAGACATAAGGATACAGAGAATCAGAGTAGGTCAGCCCCTGAAATCTCAGCTGCAACCAGTAATGAGATAAGAAAACATAAGTTATAATTGACAAATGGCTGGAGTTTCAATATGAACCAGCTCAAGGGTTAAAAACTCTAATGGGCCCAACCATAAGGGGCCCCCAAACTTTTGTAAGTTTTAGCTGTAGCAACCTACCAGGTCCTTTACAATGGAAATTAAAGTCCCCACAGTATTTCAGCAAGGGAAGACGAAAGGTAGCCACTTTGAAAGAGCATTTCAAAAAGTAATATCATTTTACTTGTCTTAACATGGCCTGTCCTAAAAGGAAACTATTTTACCACGGCCTAGGCAACTTAGGGGAAAAAAGGAATATACAGCTCCAGCCCAGTGTAGCTTTCTACATGTGGAAAGAGAAATGCCAAAGTCTGCCCCACTAGACTTTTTGTCTCATCTAAGAAAGGGAAGCAGAAACAAGCATTTGTGCAGGTCACAGCTCAGAGGCACAGGCTCAATAAAAGACTGAGACCCAATAACAGGACTGCAGTATGTTCCCTTCCCCATACTTGCTACTGCATCAGCAGTACTGTGTGATAGCAAAAGAATACAACAGAAAGAACTGTGTGCCTCAGAGTTTAAGAATTGTATACTTAAAACGAATTTAATATTATATGTCAACTGCACGTCATTTAATTAAACAAAAAAATGGAGCCTCTAGGGACACTCAAAGACAAGAGAATACGGGAAATAAAAACAAGGACACAGGAAAAAAAATTTAGCCTCTGACACCTACAGATACAACCAACTGTAAACTCAACCTAACTTCTAGCCAGAAAATCCTAAACCTTCACACTAAAGCCTAGTTACCTCAGATCCTTTTATGCAGTACATCATGTCCCACTTCCAACAAAAACAAAAATTACACGGCATATTAAAAGACAAAAAGAAACACTTGAAGAATCTGTGTAAGTATGACCCCCAGATTAAATATGGCAGAGAGGTTAGAATTGTCAGACTGTGAGTTTAAGAGAAAAATTAACAATATGATAAAGAAAATTTATAATATGAAAGAAACAAGTAATGCAAACAGAAAAACTCTAGAAAGAATAAAGAAAAATGCTAGAAATCAAAATTACTGTAACAGAAACGAAGACTACCTTTGATGGGTTCAGACATTTGCTGAGAAATGACCAAGGAAAGAATAAGTAAGCTTACAGAGATGTCATTACATTTTCCAAAACTGAAATGCAAAGAGGAAAACAGAATGCAAAAGACAGAATAGAATATTAGAAATGTGGGACAATTATAAACATTGTAATATATGTCTAACAGGATTATCAGAAATAGAAGAAAAAGAGAAAAGATAAAACATTTGAAGCAATAATGAATGGAAACTTTCCAAAATTAATGATATACACCAAACGACGGATCCAGGAATCTCAGAGAACACTAAGCAGAATGTATCTACATCTAAATCTGTATCTACATGTATATCAAATCTGTATCACCTATAGCTATACCTATACCTATACTTGTATCTATAGTGGGATATCATATTCAAACTATGGGAAAGTCAAAGATAAAGAAAAAACTTTGAAAGAAGCCAGGGGAGGAGGAGATTAATTATCTGTGCAGAAGGAAGGATCAGGATTCCATTGGACTTCTCTTCAGAAACCATGAAACTGAGAATGGAATCGTATATTTAAAGTGTTGAAAGGAAGAAAACATATATGCACCAACCCAGAATTCTACATCAAGTGAAATTGTCCTTTGAAATTGAAGGACAAATAATGAATTTTTCAGACAAACAAAAATTGAAGGAACTTTTCATAGTAGATCTGCCTTGCAAAAAATATTGGAAAAAGTTCTTCAGCAAGAAGAAAAATGATATAGGTAAGAGTTTGCTCAAAACAACCATAGCAGCTATGTATTCAGTGATTATATCTTATGGATAAGTGAATAATGGGAATGTCATAATTGTTATAATTCATGGGAAGGAGGGATTCCTTTTTTTTTTTTTTTGATGTAGTGTTCTATGATTCATTATTTGCATGTAACACCCAGTGCTCCATGCAATATGTACCCTCCTTAATACCCATCACCGGCCTATCCCAATCCCCCACACCCTCCCCTCTGAAGCCCTCAGTTTGTTTCCCAGAGTCCATAGCCTCTTGTGGTTCATTCCCCCTTCTGTTTACCCCCCTTCATTCTTCCCTTCCTTCTCCTACCGATCTTCCTACTTCTTATGTTCCATAAATGAGTGAAACCATATGATAATTGTCATTCTGTGCTTGACTTATTTCACTTAGCATAATCTCCTCTAGTCCTGTTCATGTTGCTGCAAATGTTGGGTAATCGTTCTTTCTGATGGCTGAGTAATATTCCATTGTATATATGGACCACATCTTCTTTTTTTTTTTTTTTTTTAAGATTTTATTTATTTATTTGACAGAGATAGAGACAGCCAGCGAGAGAGGGAACACAAGCAGGGGGAGTGGGAGAGGAAGAAGCAGGCTCACAGCAGAGGAGCCTGATGTGGGGCTCGATCCCATAACGCCGGGATCACGCCCTGTGCCGAAGGCAGACGCTTAAGCGCTGTGGACCACATCTTCTTAATCCATTTGTCCATTGAAAGCCATCTTGGCTCCTTCCACAATTTAGCTATTGTGGACAATGCTGCTATGAACAGTGAGGTGCATGTGGCCCTTCTCTTCACTACGTCTTTATCTTTGGGGTAAATACCCAGTAGTGCAATTGTTGGATCATAGGGTAGCTCTATTTTTAACTTTATACTATTATAAAGGACTTGCATACCTATGAAGTGGTGTATTGTTATCTGAAGTGTACTTGCTGTAGTCATAAAATGTATATTTCAAACTCAAGGACAACCACAAGAAAATGATTTAAAAAATAAAAGAAGTTGAATTGATATGATAACAGAGAAGAAAAAATGGAATTATATGAAATGCTCAATTAAAATGAGAGAAGGCAGAAAGAATGGGGGAAAAATAAAGGCAATAGTAACAACATAGTAAGTATTATTCCAAATATATCAATAATAACTTAAACATCAATGATCTAAATACATCCATTAAAAGACAGAGACTGTAGATAAAAAACAAAATCCAAGTATATGTTGTCTATAAAAACTCACCTTACACATAAAGGCAGACATAGATTAAAAGTAAAGGGATGAGGAAAGATATGCCATGCCAACATTAATGAAAAGAAAGCTGGAGTAGTTAAAGTAATTTCGGACAAATCTGAGTCAGAAACAAGGAAAATCATCAGCGATAAAGAGGACATTACGTAACAATGAAATGATCATTCTCTAAAAAGATATAGCAACTCTTAATGTGTATGCGCCTAACAATAGACTGTCAAAAGATGCAAGACAAAAACTGATAAATGTAAGGAGAAATAGATGAAACCACTATTACAGTTAGAAACTTTGAAAGTACTCTACCAGTAATTAAAATATCCAGCAGTCAGAAAACCAGTGAAGACATAGTTGAACCGAAGGGCACTATCGATCAATGGGACCTAACTGACATTTATAGACTACTTCATCCAACAATAAATAATACAGATTTTTTTCAACTCACATGGAATATTTACCAAGATAGACCACATTCTTGGCCATTAAATACAATTTAAAAATAAAAAGAAAGAAATCATAAAAAAATATGTTCTCAGACCTCAGAATTAAACTAGAAACCCGTAGCAGAAAGATACCTAGATAACTCCGAGATATTATGAAATTAAACTACACATTTCTAAATAATACATAAGTCAAAAAATAAATCTCAAGATAGATTTTTAAATATTTGGAACTGAATGAAAATGAGAATAGAGCTTCTTAAAATTTGTGAGATGCAGTGAAAGCAAGGCTTATAGGGAAATTTATTGTATTGAATGAATGCACATATTTGAAAGAAAAAAATCTAAAATTAATAACCTAAGCCTCCACCTTAAGAAATGAGAGAAAGAAGAACAAATTAAAATGAAAGTAAGCAAAAGCAAAGAAATAGTTTAACAATTAGAGTAGAAATCAGTGAAATTTAAAACAGAGTGTCAATGGAGAAAAATCAAACAATTAAGTTGATTCTCTGGCAAGTTAAAAACCGATAAACCTCCAGCCAGGTAAATTTAGAAGAGAGAAGACACAAATTATTAATATTGGAAATAAAAGAGGGATCATCACCACTGAAACTGTGGGCATTCAAAGGATAACAGAAGAATGTTATGAACAACACTACGCTGCTAAGTTTGATAACCTAGATGAAATGAAGTAATTCTTGAAAGATACAGGTGACCAAAACTCACAAAAGAAAAACAGATAATTTGAATAGTATTCCCTATATTAAAATGTTTTAATCAATAGTTAATAACACTCTAAAGTAGAAAGCACCAGTTGGAAATGGATTTACTATATGTCTACACGTATGTGAGTATTATATTTAAAGTGCTTAGCACGGAGAATATTTTGAGCAATTTGTAAAAAGTAGCAGTGCTTTATTTTTCATTATTTAAACAATATGGTGGGAAAAAAGAAAGTTTTTGGAGTCAAAGGCCAGGGTTCCCAATCTGATTTTAGCACTCTCAATCTGTGACTATAGCATAAATTATAGGAGCTCATTCATTCTATATTTGAAAGGAGTAATAATAGCTCCTCATTAGCTGAGCCATTTCTGGATCCATCTTTTAACTGACAATCCATTCTGTTTTGGAACCTGATAATCCCTGAACCGATGGGTTAGTTTTACCATCAAATTCCCATAATTATTACCCATTGAATTATGGATAGAATTCTGTGTTGCTCAGAATTCTTGTAAATGTAACCCAGCATTCCCAGATGAATTCTCCAATTGGCCAACAATTTATAGATGTTTGCCATGTTAGGGCCCATGCCGCCTCCATCTAATTTCATAAATTCTCTGGATATTCTGGAATTCTACCTTTCCATAACAGTGACTAAAATTGCATGGCTAAATCTGCAAAGAAAAAGAGCAGTTTTGACATAATTTATATTTCAAATCTCCAGGGAAGAAAAATCATATATTGTGGTGAAGACAAATTTTCTTTATTTAGTGATAGCTAGTTTGGATCTGACTGAAATGTCTAAACCCGTAAAACAAAAATTTCATTACTAGCCATTGTCTTTTTTTTTTTTTTTTTTTTTTTTTAGCCCGATGTGGGGCTTGATCCCATAACGCCGGGATCATGCCCTGAGCCAAAGGCAGACGCTCAACGACTGAGCCACCCAGGCGCCCCACTGAGCCACCCAGGCGCCCCATTACTAGCCATTGTCTTAACCTATAAATCAGATATTTATAAAAGTAATTTTGGAAAAACAAAGGCTTAAGAGACACTGTAATAGTTTAGAAGATATTTCTGCTTGGCTTTCATTGTTTTTACATTTTGGATTGAATTAAAAATTAAACAAAAATCTTTATTTGAATCAAGAAGACTTTATGTTTACAAATTTAAATTTTCATCTTATTTAAGAAGCCTCAAGGAGCTATCATTTATACTAGCAATGTTACTACTCAATGTGCTAAATAGCGTTATACTATATAATTTAGAAAATAAAATATGCTACAAGTCATAAAATTCTGTGTTTATTTGGAGGCAGTAATTGTGGCTCTGTAAAGAAAACCTTTTTCAATACTCAGAGACATAATTTCAAAATGGTCAAATTAAAGAAAACGAGTCACAGATTTACAAGTTACCATTAGCAGAAGACACAATAGAAATTATAGCTAGAATGAGATATTTTTTTTCAAACCACTAGCCTAGTTTATCCAACAATTTATCCAAAATTCAGTCTACATTTATATAAGCAATACTATGATTGAAAACACTGCATCATCTTCTAAACCGTGATCTACAGCACATCTCTCTGACCCTCCCTGCACTTGAGCCACATTTGGACTGTATTCTGCTTACCAAAACCTGGCAAACTCATTTCCACACCATGGCTTTGCCATTACTGTTTCTTTTCTTTTTTTCTGCCATTTTTAATCATTTTCATAGCAAATGGAACTATTGAAAATTAGCTAATTTTTCTATCAAATTATTTCCCTGATAATCAGTCTCATCAAATTTTCCATTTTGAATAGATGTCTCCACCTCCAGTTCTTTCAACATGACCTACCAAATAGATGTTCCATAAATTGTTTTAGACTTAATAAATTTTTTACATCTTGCCCTGATATCTAAATCTTTTTTAAACTGTATCTCAGTAATTGCCAATTCTCTCCATAATGGTATTTACTTAAAACAATAACAATAGCAAAACCAACACAAAATATGTTTGGTACCTAGAGAGACATGTTCTATTTTGTTCTAAGACCAGATGGTCTCAGAGACAAAGAAGCCTTAATTAATTTATATGTTATTCCTTTGAGAAATCCTGAGCTTTGTTCAAAAGTGACATATTTCAATTTTTCTGCATGTAATTTTATCATTCCATAGAGCCTAGATTCAGTTCCTGAAGTTCTTAGTTATTCCACATGGGTCTAATTCCATTACATTTTTGGCCTGTGTCAATTAATTTTCTTTTCTCAGATAATAAATTTACACTCTATTTCTCTTCTGAACAGTTAGACATTTTCAGTATGGAGCATTCCATTAAAATGAAGTGACAAATTGCCCTGTGGTGCACAAATTTTCAAAGACTGTTTGGTCTAATAATATAGTTCTTAGTAGTTTCTTTCCAAAGTAATACATACACACAAAAGACATTATTAATTTTGTGCATTTACAAACCACGCAAAATTTAAAAGTGATGTCATTGTTCCACAAATATATCTAGGTTTCAAAAGGATTTATTAAATTCTGTTTACAATTTTGCACAGAAGTACGGTATATAGTCACATTTTCTATTCCTCCGAGCAGGACCTAGTTTTCTAAATCATACTCCATTGTCATGAATATGTTCACCTTCCATACAGAACACACTGACTGAAAAATAAGGTCAAGTCTGCAGATTTTGGGGTATAAATTTTTGAGATTACTGCAGTTGGTACTATATATCTCTCTTGTACTAGAACCTCTAAATCTTGCTGTTTTTACCACTTTTGTGCTTGCAAGATTTATGCCACTCTATACTTTGTTTATATTCAGGAGCTAAGTATTATTTGACCTGTTATTATGACTTATCCTGTAATTTATTTTAAAAAACCAATAAGGCTTTAAGCATAATTATAGTATAACCTCTTTATAGTTTGCTACATAACACAGAAAGGAAAATCAAAATTAAAAGTACACCAACACCTATTCTTCAAACACCTAAAGTTAGTTGGCATGTTGTAATAGATTCATCATAGTTAACTTTGACTCCAAATTTGGAAATAGAAATTGATTCTACTTCTTACAAGATTACTCACAGATTTTATACTTGCGAGTATATTTATGATTCTTTCAAATGACTCAATCATCCAGTGTGTTACTTTCTTTCCAATTTCTAATTATCTTGATAGAAGTAGATTTTCTTCTATAAAGAGTGATTAAAATCAAATGTATGGAAAGAAAACTAGTACAGTCGAAGCTCTCTAATATTATTTTTAATTATTGTATTCCTAAAAAAAACTCTGTATTCTGATTTTCACAAAAAATATTTAGTACGAAAAGACACAAACGTTAGAGGTTTTGATGTCCTTTTTTTTTAATCAAACTTTACAGGACAAAACATACTACACTATAACATTATAGTTCTTTCTACTAGAGAGTGTATACTAACTCGCAGTTTGACATTGTAGCTTCCTTTTTTCAGTTTCCTCATTGGTAAATTGAAATTATTGATTTATAGGATATCTGGCATTTCTTCTAGCTTGCACCTTAACATTAAGTATGTGATTATTAAATATGTGAAATTGGGGGTATTACAAATTAGATTCAAACTTAAAATTAAAATTTATGTCATCTTTAAAAATTAGGGACCTAAAAATGGGAGAAGCTATACAAAGTTAAGATAATATCTGAGGGAAAAATACTGCATAGCAGTTGGGAAAGAACTAATAAGTGCAGATGTAGAATATTTGAGGGTTCAAATGTGAATAGGGACTAGTGTAAGAGGAATGAGACTAAGTGTGTAATACCATGTGCAAAATCTGCAGGAGAGCTCCAAATATTGAACTGGGTATTCTTCAGGAGCGCAGAAAAATGAATCATGGCAAAGAGAAAGCCATATGTATTAAGCTTCCATCTTAATTTATGATATTCAAATTTAATATCTGCACTAAAGGTAATCTCTTTGTCTTAATATTTTATTCCTTCCAGAAAGCAATAGGTTTAATCTCATATATATTAGATGGAAAATTATTCGCCTAATTAATTATTATTTATGAGCTCACATTTTTATCTATAGAATCTTCAGATAGGCAATAGTTTAGATTTTAATTTTGAAATATTCAAATGTAGATTTATGAATATTTATATTTTATATAATTTTACATTCTATATTTTATAAAATTCTAACCAGAAGAACAATGTAAAAACTATGACATTAGCTGTCATGGTATTTCATAATTCTAGTTGGGGATATTGGGAAATTTCCCTAAACTTTAGGATTCAGGCCCCTCCGTCAGTTCAATGAGATCATAATTTGAAAAAACCTTTGAAGACATATAGCACAACATTCTCAGGAAACTATTTAACATTTATTAATTTATAACCCATGTTTCAAAGACCTCACAGTGAACTCTGACCATCTATAGGGTAATCTCTTGAATCAAGAAAATAATGTTATCCTGAATAAGAGAAGATTGGGAAGAGTATGTTTAATGAATCACCTCAACTATATATAGTGAAACAGTACTCATGAAAAAAAAAAACCACTGAATTTATATTAGAAATCATTTTTCCTCAAATCCATACCACGGATTTTGGTATATTTGGTATAACACTATATTAAAAAAAAGGGGGGGGTCTCAAAATCCATACCAATTTTGAGGAAAAAAAAGAGGATGAATAAAATCCAAGAGTTATCTATGCTTCCATCTTTCATGAAAGAAGAAAGGCCTGACAAAATGATTTATTATCTTTGATAACAGAAGAATAAACTCCACAAATGCCTATGATTCTTCATTCTGTGTGCATCTTGTTTTTGTTCTCTCTCTCTATCATCACTTCATCTCCTGAAGACTGAATAAGGGTAGGGAAGGTGAACATTCAGAGCACACATGTGCTCCCAAGTATCTCCAGAGAGAATCCAGGGGATCTGGTAAAGCACGGTCTACTGTTTTACCAAGGAAACAACCTAGAAGTCTTATGGGAACCTGGAATAAATATGAACCCTCCATTATGTGATACATTTTTTTGTAAATGCCAGACAGTTTTCAATCTCAATTAAGTCATGGACTGTTTCCATAAAGTTTTAAGAAAGCAGTAAGTGGTTCTTGGCAGTTTATCATTCTCTGATGATGTTTTTCAATGCCAGTTACCTGAGGAGAACTTGTTTCTCTGAAACTGCTATTCCCAGGAATGGCTCATTAGCCTTTAAAAGATGTGGCAACCCAATAGTTCATCTTACTGATGAACGCTGGATTTAAAAAATACAAATTAGAAAAAATAAATGGCCAAACAATGGCCCCAGGAAAAGCAAGTATTAATACTTTCAGACATATATGAAAAAGTCTCAAAATCTTTCAAAACATTTATATTCAGAACAACTTAGGAAGTAAAAAAAAAAAAAGCTACATTGTACAAAACACGTAGAGTTTTAGTAAGTTCAAAAAATATTATTCCACACTATTTGTGGAACACTACATGAACTCTTATAACTGGTGTATTGTACATTCTATAAAAGGTGAAGACCCATGAGCTATGTGTCTTTCTAATCCATTCTCTGTCCTAATATTCCGAGTTTGGATCACCCACTTTTTCTTGCCATCACTCTTCTAACTGGGTTTTGCTGGAGACTGAGGTATATCTTCCACATATATCCACTCCAAGGCTACAAATCTGCTATTCACTGCATCCTTTCACAAATATAGTTTTCTTTCTTCTGTTCACCTCAATGCCTTTCATCTTTCTCTGGGCTTTCCTAACACCATTTTATCTCAGGTCTAGGAAGCCTTCCTTCCATTGCCCACTACTGGGAGCCTCTTCATCCTTTGTCTCCTTACTCCTCCTCGTACCTCTGTAAAGTGTCTATTTATTCAATTCTCCTCATGATCCAAGGTGATTTTGCCTTCTTCCTCTTACCAAGACCATAATAAATACAACACAATAAAAAGTATTTATAAAGAGTATAATTGGACAAATTACACTTAATATGAAGAATTTACTGAGGAGAGAGCAATTTTTTTAATGAGATGGAAGATGGAGTGGTATTCATTAAGGGACGTATCAACTGGGCCTTCAGCCCTGCATTGGATCTCAATAGCAATTTAAAATTACCTTAACTTCTTCAGGACGCTAATATGTAATTTTTGATTTCACTATTTCTTGAATTGATCAGTAGAATTTTTCAATAAGCTTAAATTGAATTAAGTGATGTAGGAAAAATTCATGCAGTCATTACACACAAAAACAAATAGACCATTGTCAGTACCTGTTGCAACCCTAGTTGTGTTCTTCCTCAGCCACAGGTCCCTTGTACTCCCCCTTGATGTCACTTCTACCCCAACTTTGTAATAATTTTTTCTTACAATTGTTTATAATTTTATTATCTGTTTCCATAGAGACATATGGTTTGGTTTGGCTTGCTATTGTACTTTATATTTTTTATATTTTTTGTGGATGTATATTATCCCATTGTGTGAACAGTCTTCAGTTATCAATTTTAATCTTGATAGCCATTTTTCCTGAAAACTTGTCATTATTAGCAGTTCTATTATGGACATTATTATACATGCATTCAGGCAGATGTATACCCTGGAGTAAACTGCTCACATGAAGAGCTCGTACATCTTTAGTATTGACTATTAAACAAAGGGGTTGTATTGATTCGTGTGAGTCATATTCCATGTCACCAGTATCTGGTATTGTCAGACATTTTAACGTTTACCAAACTGATAAAATATGGTGATACTTGCTTTATTGGCTCAGTACAGTTCTGTGTTTATAATTAGTCCATGTGTTCTTCAAAAAAAAAAAAAAACTGCATTGAGTACTTATTGGCTGCACTGTGAAATATATATTTTCACCATTTGGAATGACTCAAATGTGATTCAAATATAAATTGAATAAATGAGGAAAACTCTTTTGCTTATACAAAAAGATATCAAAAGGTTCATAAATGTAAGATGAAAAGAAAAAAGGCAATTAAAAGGGATGAAATTAATAAATGCCCATTTTTAGTAATAGTGAAATATTGAAGCACTTACCTAAATTTAAATATACATATATCTTTCCATAGAATTCACTTTATTTTTTTTAAGATTTCCTTATTTATTTTAGAGAAAGAGAGAGAGAATGTGTGTGTGCACGCAAGGGGGAGGGGCAGAGGGAGAGGGAGAGAGAGTATCTTAAGCAGACTCCCCACTGAGCACAGAGCCTCATATGTGGTTCCATCTCAGGACCCTGAGATCAGCACCTGAGCCAAAATCAAGAGTCTAATGCTTAAGCTACTGAGCCACCCAGAAACCCCCAGAATTCACTTTATTGCACACAATAAGTGTACATTTTAAATGTGCAATCCAAATACTTAAATTTAATATTTAAGAGTAAAAGAAACAATGGCTTATACTATTTATCAATGTTTAATTCGTTTTAATGCAAATTTCCTACCACATATAATTTCATTGATAATGAACACACACTTTTGATCATTAAAATTTAGTTGCGGTGGTCACGCCTGTGTTCAAGATTTTGGGTGCCACTCATTGATGATTATTTTCTATTCTGGAAATTGAGCTTTCAGTAGTAGTAAAATAGAAACAAGTCAGGATATTTAGAAAATTTAAAAAAAAGTGTTCATTAATGTCACCATTTATACATGACTTACAATGCAAATATTCTACAACGGATTAATTATTTCTCAATAAGTACAATATATCTATTTACTACAACCATGTATCTGCAGGTATGGAGTTATATGTATGTGCCTGATGATTTTAACATCGATTTTACTTTTATTAAATAATGTAAAGGGTTTCCTTGGGACCATCCACATAGATTCTTGCCTTTATGCCACATTAGTTTGTATCTGTAGCAGAGAATATAGCTACTGTAGCAAATGCTAAGTAAATGGATTTGAAATGCTAGCTAAATTAGATTTGAAGAGCATCCTCATTCTCAGGCTTTTGCTGGCCCTCCTTTCTGCAGGTCTGCAGGATCCTAAAGGCTGCCCTCTTGGACCCTTCCCTTCTGTGGGCAGGTCCTTCTACATAGACAACAGTCATGCTCAGTCACCTGGAAGAGGTAGCTGTGGCCTTTGCTTATCCAGTCTTCCTGTAAGTGGTATCTCTGCTTCCCATCATGCAACATGTCTTCCACTTCTTTCTGTGGTGCATTGTCCTGTCACCTTCAGATCCAGACTCACTCTGAGTCTAAGTCAGATCATCTGGAGCTGGAGGAGTCATTGGAGCTGTCCCGCTGATAAAACTTCCATTGGATTTCTGCCTAATTTCTGATCATTAATCAAAAACCAAATGGAAATGTTAATAATAAAACTGCAGAAAATATTTTTATTAACATCTTTCATTGTCATCCACTTTTAAGTGAGATGGCAACATTTGCCAATCATTCTCCCTAATATACAAACAACTAAAGTAAGTGTTGTTGACGTCTCACCCCTCACCCCACTCACACCTCCCCCCCCCCCACAGAATAACTAGGGTGACCTGGTAGGAGCTATTGGCCTGGCATTCACAGCATCATTCATTGTCATAACAAGAATGGATCCCAATGCTATAGTTTTTTTCACTCAATCCTTATATAGCCATTAATTGGGTATCGTGTATGTTCCTGATCTTACGCTCGACCTGGGTCTACACTCTAACCAGTATAAACAAAGTACCTTGATTCTACCTGAAGGTTTAGTTAGATGGTAAGAATGAGAAAAAGGGGGGGGGGTGCCTGGGTGGCTCAGTTGGTTAAGCATCTTCCTTTGGCTCAGGTCGTGATCCCAGGGTCCTGGGATTGAGCCCTAGGTCAGGCTCTCTGCTCAGTGGGAGTCTGCTTCTCCCTCTCCCTGCTGCTCCCCCTGCTTCTACTCTCTCTCTGTCAAATAAATAAATAAAATATTAAAAAAAAAGAATGAGAAAAATGGTTTAAATGTATATTATATGATATCAGGTTAGTGATAATTTTTGCACAGTGAAATCATGTTGCAATGACAATAAAATATTGATTGGTTGTTGAGGAAGTCACTATAAAGAAATGTCTTGTATCAGTCCGTTTCTCACAAATGGAGCACTAAGTCTAAAGGCCCTATGGCAGGGGAAGCAAGATGGTGATAGAGGACAGAATAATCAAGGGAGAAGGTGGTAAGAGACAGGCCAGTGAAGTAGCCTGGAGTCAGATTAGATCTTTGGCTTTTATAAAAATCTGACAAAAATACCTGGGAGAAAGGAGACTACCATGAACTGAACTATACCATAAAAGATTACTTTGGTTATTTTCTGGAGAAGAGATTGAAGGAAGAATAATGGCAGCAGACAGATGCATTAAGAAGGTATTAGTAGTTCACATATGAGATGACAGATTTGCAATTTGTTTAAAGGGGAAATGGAATAGATTTTCTAATTAATTGGAGTGGTACATATACAAGAGTTGATGATGACTCCATGTTTGAAGCCTCAGAAAATGGGTTAATGATGGCACAAATTCCAAAATGGAAAATCACTGGGATAGAAGCAGAATTGAGAAAATACAGATCAAGAATTGTTTTACTTGTTAAGTCCGAGATGCCTATTTGATATTCAAGGCAGTTGCAAATGAGCTGATGTTCAGAGAAGAGATATCCACTAGACATATAAATGTGAGGGTCATGTTCCCCCATCTCAGTTGTAAGGAGAATTTTATAAACTGCTGGTTAGAGTGTAAATCAGTACAATTAATTTAGAGAAAAAATGTACATGTGCCATTTCATCCTCAGATCACCCCTACCATTCCACCCAGAGCACAGACTGTGTGACTGATTTGTTTGGGAATGTGATTGTGGAGAAGGGTTGAGGAACAGGATGACTGTACCAGGGAAAGAGAGAGTCAAATCTAGAACATACTATCAAGTTAGGTACCTGGATACTCCAGGATCATTAGCTGAAATGAAACAGAGGGAAGTAATTATCCATTAGCTCTAGGGGTCTCATTATTCAAGCATTGCCCCATGGGTGTTAACTCACCTATATGTCTGAATGGTGCATATGAAAGTACCAAAGAAAAATTTTCCAGAAATCCCTTCAGCATTGTTTGAAAAGTTCTGACACAGAAACTGAAGTCTTCCCAGGTCCTGGGACAGTACTATCGGTTGCATTTTTATGAAGCTGAGCAAAGTTCACATGAAACGGGTAAATAAGGAAGACCATGATTGGAACAAAAGGTTGAGGCTGAGAGGATTTGCCATGGTGTAAGAGACATCCACTACATCCAGTGATGTCGAAATTACAGTCCTATGTATCTGCAATGGAATGAATGTCTGTGCCTTCTCAAAATCCATATGTTGAAATTTTAATTCCCAAGACGATGACGTTAGGAGATGGGGCTTTAGGAGGGGTAATGAAATTAGGAATGGAACCGGTGCCCTTATTAAAGAGACTCCAAAGAGATCTCTCTGTGCCCAGCCACATGTCTATACAAGGAGTTGATAGTTTACAACCTGGAACAGGACTCTCAACCTTACTGGCACCCTGATCTCAAACTTCTAGCCTCTAGAACTGTGAGCAATACAATTTTGTTGTTTATAAGCCACTCAGTCTATGGTGCTTATTTATAGCTGCCCAAATTGATCATGGCAATAAAGTTCTAATATATGTATATATGTGTGTGTATATATGTGTGTTTATATATATACATATATACGTATATATATGTATATATATGCATACACACACAATCATAGCAGTTATTTTTTGCAATAGGAAAAAAACCTAAAGAAAGCTAAATGACAATACAATGACAAAAACAATGGATAACTGTATTGTGATATTTTCATGTAAATGCAATATTAAACAGAATCTCAAATAATGGAAAGATTTATGTATCAACATGGTTGAATCTCATTAATGTAACACGGAACAAAACAAAGCAAGGTCTAGGTGGACATATACATTTTTAACTTCTAAAAACATGATTATTGTTCAGTTGTATGTATGGATACTTGAACATATGGTAAAATTATAAGTAATTACAGCAATATGTTACTTACCAAATTTACAGTCATTGTTTCCTCTATGTGTAGAGAAGGGAATTTGTTCCCCAAGTTCCCATGGGGCTTCAAGCAAACTGATACTATTTTATTTCAAGCTGAGTGGTTAACACATGAGGGTTTTTTGTTTTTGTTTTTGTTTTTCTTTATGACATTTCTATGAATAGGAAATAACAAAATAAATTATAGCCTTGGGACTAGAAGCTATGTTTCTCTGATATGCAGAATATAGCAGGAATAGATGCTGTTGGGTATTAAGCCTCAGCACTGATGTTTGGGATATTCCTCTAAAGTCTTTCAGTGATTCCTAGACTGTTTTGTGTTGGTCCTTTAAAAGTATGTAAGCCTTTTAATCTGTTTATTGTTTGTTCATTTGTTTGCTTCTTTATTTGGAAAGGGGAGATTTTTAGACAAAATAGAAATGATGAAGTACAAATTTATGGCAGAAATCAAGAAAAGGGTTTTACTCTCTTAGATAAGTACACCCTGTAGTTTAGTTTCAAGAAAATCATCTCCTGGAAATGGAACCACATATATACGTTGTTGTATCTTTCTTTATAAACAGTACAAAGCAAATAATCCCTTATTGGAAAATCCTAAGTAGTTCATTATGCATTATGATGTGAGGTTATCTAAACACACACTGAAATAGTACATGTGACTACGTCATTTATTCACAGGTTTATTGAGAATATCCTCTGTAACAAGGCATTGGTGGAACATCCTAGAATGAGACGATGTTTTTTTATGTTTTGTTTAACAAAACTTTCTGGCTTCAGTTCATAATATATTGGAAAAGTAATGACAGAAGTGAAAAGATGTGGTAAGAATTCATTTCAGAGGCTCAAGCATAGAGAACAATTTTGTGATAAATTTAAATCCTTTGGTTAAAAAACGTTAGTTACTAAATGCTATCGGTTCTCAGAAGGGAGATGAAGGGAGAGAGGAGCTCTATACCATACGTGGATTTTACTCCCTGGGTTACAGAGTGTTGTAAGAATATGACCCAGACTTCATTTATTCCTAGAATATTTTGCAATCTGAATTCCTATTCCATCTTCACTATTTATAGCAAAAAAAATCTATAATTTTTTAACATTTAACAGAAATCATTTATTCACTGTCCAACCATATGCTATGTTTATACATTATCTCAGTATTACTTTTGGCGGGACTCTAAGGCACACAATACTTCCTACAAATTAGTTATGTGGAAACTAAGAAATAGAGAGTGTAAACAATTTGTTTAAGGTGGCATAATTGTAAATGGTGAAGATGGAATGCATATCCTAGTATATATGACTCTAAAGTTCATGACTTTTTTAGCTAGTATACTATATCTCTGAACTGTGAATGTACCCGTTCCAAATTCATTCCTCAACAACTGCTTATTACCAGGTAATGCTCTAGGCCTTTGGAATACAACACTGGAAAAATCTATGGAAACCTCTATCCTATAACAAATATTCTAGTGAGGATACAATATGATAAGTAAAAATGTAAAATACATAGTGTATTGTGTATAGGTAGTAAGTGCTATGGTAAAAAAAAAAAATAAGCATTGCAACTGCCTACGGAGCACAGAGAGTTTGAACATTTTAATAAAATGGCCATGGAAAGCCTCACAGGAAAGATTGCATCTGACCAAAGACATGAAGAACATATGGAACAAACTGTATCTACGGCCATGTTGAATAATAACAAAGAAACTATTGTCCCTGAAACTGAAATGAGGAAATGACCTAGGAGAAGGAGAAAAGTTCATAGAGAAATCAGTGAGTCCATATGACAGGACCTATAAAACATCTGTATGAGTTCTGGCTCTTGCAAAGAGTGAAATGAAAATCATCAAAATATTTTATGCAAAAGAGTGTCATAATCTGATTTATGTTTTAAAGTAATTATACAAGTTGCTGTTTTGAGAATATATGAAGGATTCCTGGTGCAGTACCAAAGACATCTGTTTGCAGGCTACTATAATAAGCCAAACGATCGGGGTGCCTGAGTGGCTCAATCAGCTAAATGTCCAACTCTTGATTTCAGCTCAGATCATGATCTCAGGGTCGTGAGATCAAGTCCCACAGGGGCCTCCACACTGAGTGTGCAGCCTGCTTGAGATTCTCTCTCTCCTTCTCCCTCTGCCCCTCCACCCCTCTAAAAATATAAAATGAAATAAAACATAATAAGCCAGATGATAAAATAGGATGGGATGATGGATAGGTTCTGAGATGTGAGAACAAAAGGATTCCATGGTTTTTGGATTGAGCAATTCCATTCATACAGTATTTGAAATTAATTCATTATTTAAAATCATATAGGAATGTCAATAAAAATGTTACCAAAGGGAAAAAAAATAACCTTATTCTATAACTGGAGCTCTCTTACATTGTTTTAAGATGGTACCATGGACAAATATATATATTTGGACAATATATATATTTGGACTATATACATATATAATATAATAATTTGGACTATATATATCTATATTTGGACTATATATATATATTTGGACAAATAATATGGACAAAACCATATATATATATGGGTTTGGGAGACAGTTATCCACAATCCAATGTCACTGACAGATTCAGTGACCTAAATGTGATAAGATAGTGAAGTAGAAAAGGAAAGCATTCTGGAGGCCAAGATCCTGGATTTATTTCCTCCACAAAAATAAGAGCTACTATTTATACAGTGAAAAAAAAGTGTGCCAAATGCTTTTACTTGCATTATCTCATTCCCCCAGCAAATCTTACAGTTCACATCATTTTCATTTGTATATATAAAAAAATCATGACACAGAGTTTAACATTTTTCATAAAGCAGCAATATGTGCACTGTAGAAACCTTAAACAAGTCATTTAAACTTACTGGAATTGAGTTTTCTGATTTTTTTTTTAATTGAGGGCACATGCCTAGACCAAGTTAAAGTTGAAATGTTTCAGTTATGCTTAGTATGTATATGGTTCCAAAATGTGAATTGATCCCAAATATCTTCATTCTTTCAGTGGGCACAGAATGTTTAACAGATATCTGGTAGAATGTGAAAATGAAGTACCGATTTTCTCTAAAAGTGAAAGGGACTACTCTCAGAGTATTTTTAATGGGTATATAGAGAGAAGGTACTTTGGCTCGTTTAGTTTTGTAAAATCTCTCTCCTGTACATAATTCAAATTCTTTTTTTGCCCATAGGAATAGTGAGGCAGGTATGCATTAATTCATGTCATAGTACAAGAATAGGTAGTAATAAAACACTGGCATTTTCCAAATTGCCAGTATAAAGAATTGTCAGAAGAACATGAGTATTATCTTCAAATTCTCCAAGGGGTTAACCTTTATGTTATCTGTTAAATATGAATTATGTATTAGCTTCTCATATTTCCATATATAAAACTTTGTGCCTTGGTCCTGTTCCTCAGGATGACCTTGATGTAATCAGAGATAATAGTGTTCTTTACCAAAGACATTAATCAATAACTTTATAATATGAAGCACTATGAATATTTAATAGCTTCAGCTTGAATAATTTAAATTTTGTATCACTAAAAACTAAAGTCAATTGAGTGACTGAGATTTCTATATCACCCCTATTCCTATTCTATTTACTACTCCTTATTTGAGAAGGCATGGAATTATATATGTTGGTGATATAATACACCTTTTTCTCATTTTCCATGTATATATAATTTTCATTTGTCTTGACTTCTATCGCAGAATATGAGCAGCCTTTTTGGTGAGTCCATATTTCAAACAAGAGTTCATGTAGAAAGAGTAGCCTTAATTCATTGAAATATCTGTAAAAAATATACCTTAAAATGTTAGTAGTTGAGAGCATCAAAGAACTATTTCAAAATCAAAACAAGGAATCATAGATGCCTAATAAAACTGCGTTGAAGTCTTAAAAAGGGAAAATAAGCTATAATAATTGCAGATAAGATTGAAATCCAGTGTACAACTCATCTAAGAAAAGGCTTTGTGGAATTTCATTAAGATAGAATGTCAATATGAAATATGTGGAAAACTTTAATAAATGGAAATGTATGTATATATACTCATATATGCATACATTCATTCTCAGTTATATGCAGTCATTGTATTCTGAATTTTTTTCTCAAAAAATCTTCAGGATTAGTCAATTCTGATTGTTTTTTTACAAAAGCAAAATACTATTACACATGGTAGAAAAAGATTGTCTGCTATAGGGTGGGTTTATATATAACCACATAATAATCCTGCTCCCTCAATAATGCACTCCAAATTTTTCAGTAAAACCTTAATTAACTCAGGAATCTGTATGTGTTGTAAGAATATGAATATACAAAGAATAATCATAGTTCACTAAAATGTTGTATTTGCACATAATAATTGACTGTGTTTCTGAAGACGCTCTGAGAGTATGAATTACACATTGGAAGCCAATAGTTCATATATTCACTAATTCTTTAGGCTCACTAAGATAAATATTAGTACCAATTTATATAAATATATCAGAAAATACATATATAATTTCTGATATATGCATCTGATATTGATTTATATATATTCATTGGTGTATATATATGTAAAATATCAATTTTATCAGTAGTTAATTGTCAAAGAAGTGGAAATGACCGCCAATATACTTTACTCTTCTAAGCTGCACCTTTGCCACCTGAAATCATCATTTTGTTTAAAATTGTTTCTCTTAGTGGATTATATGATTTGTCAGAACAGTTATTTCTTGTTCATGTTAGCAGGTCCATGTACCTGTATTAGAACTTGACTTTGAAAGAGACAAATATAATAGCAGTGTTACGTACATAAAGTACTTTTTACAGTCAAAATAATATTGCATATCTTAGTTTTAGGAAAAGGAAACTCACAAATGACAGAAAACTACAAAGCTCTTTTAACTGATGTTATAAATGTAATTAAAGAGGATATTGAGTTTAGAATTAGAACCACTGTTTCTCAGGAGCATGAGTTCAAAGTGCTCACTCCACATTTTGCAATAGTGTATGCTGCAAGTAAGTATGCATCAGCTACAGAGTAGGTTTCCAGGTTCACAGTGCCCTGAACTGTTACCTTTGGGTACGGAGAAGATGAGAACTAGATGTGAGTAGGAAGGAAGAGAGAAAGAGACTGGTGTGTGTGTGTGTGTGTGTGTGTGTGTGTGTACATGTATGTGAAACAGAACAGCTCAAAAACAGTTCCTTCTTCCAACTCCTTGATTCTGTTCTATTTCTATAACTGAAGAATGAAATTTGACTGAAAAATAGATTATGTGTCATTGTTTATTTTATAACACATGGTAAAGTTCAAGCTGGACAAATGAGCAGATCTCTGTGGGTAGGGAAACACACAGGTTGTTCATTTTGATTTATGTCGCTCTCATTATTTCCGGTGTATGAATACATCATAACATATTAATATCTTCTTAATAATGGGCAGTAAGCTTATTTTCACTTCTTTTGTGCTATATATAACATATATAATGTTGCCTTTACAGAGTGAAAGAGAAGATTAAATACATGACTTCCAATAATGAGAATTAATAAAGACAAAACTGAACCTTTGTAATGAATGATGGTCTAAATATTCACCTAAGGATTTATCTCTTTGTTGCTATAAAGAAATTTTTTTTGGAAATAGGCAATGTTGTTTAAATCATAACTGATTGTATACTGCCATAAACCAGAGGGTTCAAGTCAGCTCCATATGGCCTAAAATTATTTTATTTATTAATAAGAGGAATGCCTAAGACAAGCACTGTGGTTAAAACAGATTTATTGTCTCTGCTATTCACCTGTGTTATTTCTCCATACATTACCATTGATACATATTATCCATTCTTCACAGCAATGGCTGTGCCATGGTAAATTAAATATCTCATTGTCCTTCTCTGTCCATTTTACATTATAATGTTTTTGAACAGACTTTTATAGGTCTCTCAGAATTATAGCAGATCTTTAAATAAAACAATGTTAAAAGCAAAAGTCTTAGACTCAGTTGAAAATTCTTTTTTTAATTTTTAAGTGGGATTTTTAAATAAAATGCACTTTCTTCTATTTTTAAGAGGAAAACAAATATGTGGTATGTCAAAGGACTTAACTCCAGGCATTTTCTCTTGAATAAAAGCAAGACTATACTAGACACAATCTAAAATGAACATTGTGACAAAAACAATAAAAAGAAAACTAAGAAAAATGATTTATATTTTTTCACTCTAGTACTTTGTACTATATTACACTATTATATTTTATCTAAGTGTAACCTAACTATTAATGATATTTAAAACCCTGCTACTTTCTGTAGGTAATAAAACTTTTCAATGTATTGGGAAATTATGTTTTTCTCTAATTGAAGTATAGTTGATATACAATGTTACATTAATTTCAGATGTACAGCCTACCCTTTTGACAAGTCCATGCTTTATGCTATGCTCACTGCAAGTATTCTGGGCAATTACCTTAAAGTGTGACATTGTGAGTGATGATAAAGAGTAAATATATTAAACACAGACTCAGATAAACAAAAAATAAGCAAGACATAATATAAAAAGGTAAATATATTTTTACTAGTGTATCTCTTCAAATCCATTATCATAAGGTAAAGGGCATATACTTTATAATGATCAGAAACACATAAGAATACATTTTCTTATCACAGCTTTCTGATTTCTGATACCTAGAAATCAGATGATAATTTTGTATCTATTATTCTATTGTCTTTGACATGCTAAAAGAAAGCCAAAGAGTTTGCCTCTATTTCCCAGTGTTTATGTAACCAATCATTTTAATTGTAAGGTACAAGATGATTTTTAAATTTTTTAATTTAATTTTTAATTTTAACTTAATTTCTTTTATTTCAAGGTTTTACTTAAACTCTAATTTGTTTATATATATGGTAAAATTGGTTTCAGGTGTAGAATTTAGTGATTCATTACTTACATATAACACCCAGTGCTCATCACAGCAAGTGACCTCCTTAATAGTCATCACCCATTCAGCTCCCCGCCTCCCACACCAACCTCCATCAACCCTCGGTTTATTCTCTATCATTAAGTCTCATGATTTGCTTCCTCTCTCTTTTTTTCCCCTTCCCCTGTTTTGTTTCTTAAATTCCACATATGAGTGAAATCATATTGTATTTGTCTGTCTCTGATTTTTTTTAATTTGAGTATAATTGACACAAATATTACATTAGTTGCAGATATACAACACCGTGATTCAACTTCTTTATGCTTTATGCTTCAGTCACCACAAGGGTAGCTAACATGTCTCCATATAATGCTATCACAATATCACTGACTATTTTTAAAGTTGTAAATGTTACATATAGCACTAAAGAAGTGAAAACAAGCTCACTGCCCGTTATTAAGAAGATATTAACATAATGTATTCATACAACAGAAATAATGAGAGTGACATAAATCAAAATGAACATCTATCAAAGTAAATGTTGATTTAGCAAAAGGAAGATAAATGCCAAATTTAGAAAAGTGATTTTCCTCCCACTAGATATAGAAAGAAAGCAGAGGATTGTGATATGAGCCTTTAGAACTTTCCACATTTCTTTCTTTTTTTTAAGATGTTTTTATTCATTTATTTATTTATTTATTTATTTATTTGAGAGAGATAGAGAGGGAGCATAAGCAGGAGGAGGGGCAGAGGGAAAAGCAGACCGCCACTGAGTGGGGATCCTGACATAGGGCTCAATCCCAGGACCCTAAGTTCATGACCTGAGCCAAAGGCAGATGCCAAACCAACTGAGCCACCCAGGCACCTCTCCATATTTATTTCTGAACAAAAAAATACACTTGTAAAAACTACCATGAACTATTGATAACTGATAAATTTAAATGAATGTACTATATTATTTCATGTATTTTCATGCACGTTTGAAATGTTACATGATTAATTTCTCTTAAAAGTGATAATATTGTATTTCATAGTTTGCTTTGAAATTTTCAAGCTCAAATTGAATTTTAAGGAATATACTAATTATTTTTCAGTGTGGAAAGCTTTCACACAGATTACATCAGGTAAACCATAGATATTCTGAGATACATTGTGCATCAAAAGCATTTTCTTCTATTTGTGCAGAGATTCTTGGCTATTCTTACCTCTATCTAGGGGAAATTTACATAATCACCTTTAAGTGGAAAAAAGTACCCATGTACGATGTGTTACTCTTCCATATACCATCATTTTAAAATATTTTTCAAAAAATTTTTAAGATTTTATTTATTTGACAGAGAGAGAACAAGCAGGGGGAACCACAGGCAGAGGGAGAGGGAAAGGGAGAAGCAGGCTCCCCGCGGAGAAGGAGCCCGATGCAGGGCTTCATCGCAGGACCCTGGGATCATGACCTGAGCCAAAGGCAGACGCTTAACTGACTGAGACACCCAGGTGCCCCGTAATATCTTTTAAATTGAAATACACAGTTGACATTTGAACAAAATGACGGTTAGGACCACCAACCCTCTGCACAGTTGAAAATCCAGTATAACTTTTGACTCCCCCAAAACTAATATTAATATAGCTTATTGTAGACCAGAAGCCTTACTGATAACATAAAATAGTCAACACATATACTGTATGTTATATGTATTATGCACTGTATTCTTATAATAAAGTAAGTTAGAGAAAAAAGTATTATTAAGAAAATCATAAGGAAGAGAAAGTACATTTACAGAGCTGTGCTGTATTTATCAATACTGTAAGTTTATGTCATCTGATTACAAGATTAATCATCTTTCATTACCTACATCAGTATTATCTTCTATGATATAAAACACTGTAGATGATATACAAATTACTAACACCAACATAAAAATGAAAAGATAATGTGAAAAAGAAATTTATAATTTACAAGTACAACAAATCATGCATTGATAATAAAGAAACAGGAATTTTAAAAAAGGCAGAAATATAATTGCTTCATGGTAGCCTAGCCTATGGACTAATGAATGGTTATAGTTTTTTGTTTGGTTGGTTGGTTGGTTGGTTTTTTACTGAATATAGTTGACATACAATATTACATTAGTTTCAAGGGTACAACGTAGTGATACCACAAATTTATACATTATGCTATACTCACCACAAGTGTATCTACCATCTGTCACCATACAAAGCTATTACAATATCATTAACTAGTCCCCATACAGTACATCCCAAGTTTTTGATGTAAAGTTCCACGATTCATTACTTGCATATAACACCCAGTGCACCGTATGGTGACTAACATAACATAATAAAAAATTTTTATAAAAACAAAAACAAAAACAAACCCAATATCATTAACTGCGTTCCTTCTGCTGTGCCTTTTGTTCCTGTGACTTACTCATTCCATTACTGGAAGCCTCTATCTCCCGCTCTCCTTCACCCATTTTGCTCATCCCACACTCCCTTCCCCTTTGGCAACCACCAGTTTTTTTCTCTGTATTTATAGGTCTGATTCTGCTTTTTGTTTATTTATTCATTTTTTTTTTAGATTCCACCTGTGACTGAAATCATATGATATTTATCTTTCTCAGTCTATTTTCACTTAGCATCATACACTTTGGGTCCACGCATGTTGTCAAAAAATCTCACCCTCTCATCATTTTCTATGGCTGTATAATATTCCTGTGTGTGTGTGTGTGTGTGTGTGTGTGTGTGTGTGTGTAAGAGAGAGAGAGTATGTGTACACCAGTTCTTCCTTATCCATTTGTTTATTGATAGGCACTTAGACTGCTTCCATACTTTGGCTATTATAAATAATGCAGCAATAAACATAGGGGTGAATATATCTTTATAAATTAGTGGTTTTGTTTTCTTTGGGTAAATACCTAGTAGTGGAGAGATCGGATCATATGGTATTTCTATTTTTAATTTTTTAAGGAATCTCCATACTGTTTTCCATAGTGACAATCCTAATTTACATTCCCAACAGTGTATGAGACTTCCTTTTTTCTTTACATCTTCACCAACACTTGTTATTTCTTGTCTTTTTTAAAATTTTATTTTAGGTATAAGGTGATGTATTTCCATGATGATTAATGACATTGAGCTTTTTTTCATGTGTCTGTTGGCCATCTCTATGACTTCTTTGGGAAAATGTCTGCTCAGGTCTTCTGCCCATTTTTAATTTGGGTTGTTTTTTTGATGTTGAATTGTATAAGATCTTTATATATTTTGGATATTAACCCTTTATCAGATATATCATTTGCAAATATCTTCTCCCATTCAGTAGGTTGCCTTTTTGTTTTGTTGATGGTTTCCTTTGCTGTTCAAAAGCTTTTTATTTCAATGTAGTCCCAATAGTTTATTTTTGCTTTTGTTTCCCTTGCCTTAGCAGACAAATCCAGAAAAATGTTGCTATAGCCAATGTCAGAGAAATTACTGTCTGTGTTGTCTTTTGGGGATTTTTATGGTTTTAGGTTTCATATTTAGGTCTTTAGTCCATTTTAAATTTATTTTTATATATGATACTATAAAATGGTTCAGTTTCATTCTTTTACATGTAGTTTTTCAATTTTTCCAGCACCATTTATTGAAGAGACTATCTCTTCCCTATTATATATTCTTGCCTCCTTTGTCTGACATTAACTGACCATATAATCATAGATTTACTTCTTGACTCTCTTCTGAACCATTGAGCTATGCCTCTATTTTTCTGCCAGTACCATACTGTTTTGATTACTACAGCTTTCTAGTATATCTTGAAATATAGAATTGTGATACCTCTAGCTTTGTTTTTCTTTATCAAGATTGATTTGACTATTCAGGGTGTTTTGTGGTTGCATACAATTTTAGTATTATTTGTTCAAGTTTTGTAAAACATGCTGTTGGTATTTTGATAGGGATTGCATTGAATCTGTAAACTGCTTTGTGTAGTATGGACACATTAACAATATTAATTGTTTTGATCCATGAGCATGGAGTACTTTTCCATTTGTTTGTGTTATCTTCAATTTCTTTCATTAATGTTTTAATGTTTTCAGAGTAAAGGGCTTTCTCCACTTTGATTAAGTTTGTTCCCAGGTATTTTATCCTTTTAGTGAAATTGTAAATGTAATTGTTTTCTTAATTTCTCTTTTTGTTGCTTCATTATTAGTATATAAAAATGTTACTGATTTCTGGGTATTAATTTTGTATTCTGCAACTTTACTGAACTAATTTATTATTTCTAGTAGTTTTTTTGGTGGAGTCTTTAAGATTTTCTATGTATAGTATTACATCATCCACAATAGTGACAGTTTAATTTCTTCTTTACCAATATGGATGCCTCTTATTTACTTTTCTTGGCTGATTGCTGTAACTAGGACTTCCAGTACTATGGTGAATAGAAGTGGTAAGAGTGGTCATCCTTGGCTTGTTCTCGAACTTAAAGGAAAAGCTCTGAATTTTTCACCATTGAGTTTGATGTTAGCTTTGGATTTTTCATATATGGCTTTATTGTGTTAAGGTATGTTCCTTCCAAACCCACTTTGTTGAGAATTTTTATCATGAATGGATGTTTAATTTTTTCAAAAGCTTTTTCTGCAGCTGTTGAGATGATTATATGATTTTCATCCTTGTTTTGTTGCTGTGATGTATTACATTGATTGATTTGTGAATATTGAACTGTCCTTGCATGCCCAGAATAAATCCCACTTGATTATGGTGAATGATTGTGATGGTGAGTTGGAGATATAGGCTTCCACTTATCGTATGAATAAGTCACAGGAATAAATACATTCTACAAGGCCTGTATTACCCAGATGCCAAAATCAGAAAAAGACACCACAAAAAAAAAAAAAAAAAAAAACCTGCAAGTCAATATCCCTGATGAACATAGATACGAAAATCCTGAACAAAATATTAGCAAACTACATTCAATTGGGATTTTTGGACAGGCCTTGTAGAGTCTATTTCCTTTCTTAAAAACATTTCCTTCTCTTCTATTTTTTGAATAGTTCGAGGAGAATAGGTATTGACTCTTCTTTAAATTTTTGGTAGAATTTACTGGTGAATCCAATTGGCCGTGGACTTTCATTTTTTGGTAGTTTTTGGATTACTGATTCAATTTCATTTTTAGTAATTGGTCTGTTCAGATCGCCTATTTCTTTCCAGTTCAGTTTCTAGAGATTCGTCCATTTGTTCTAGCTTGTTCAACTTGGCGGTATATAACATTTTGTATCAGTCTCTTATAATCCTTTGTATTATTGTCGTGTCAGTTGTTATGGGTACTTCCTCTTTTTTTTCTTGATGACTCCGGCTAAGAGTTTATTAATTTTATTTACCTTTTCAAAGAACCAGCCCTTGGTTTCCCTGATAGTTTTTTTCAAATTTTTTAGTCTCTATGACATTTATCTCTTCTCTGATGGTTATTATTTCCTTCCTTTTACTCATCTTGGACTTTGTTCTTCTTTTTCTAGTTCTTTTAGGTGTAAGGTTAGATTATTTATTTAATCTATTATAAAATAAACATATTTTGATATACAGTAGTAGTTCCATTCATAATACAGTATTGGAAACATTGTACTTTTTTTTTTTTAACATTACCTTTGATGGTAGGCTGGTATGCAGTTTCTCCAATTATGAGAGACACACTCTATGGTAATGTAAAACTTTGAAAGCAAAGTTGTAAGACAGAAAAAAACAATGCAACATTAATTTTATATTAAAAATCACTCACTTTATGCTCATGTATGGATACCTTATCCACTTTCATATGTACTTTGTACACAATGAATATTTAGGTGATGTTGATGATGACAAAGAAACGTCTCATACAGTTCTTATGGTACAGTTATTAGATTTTCATACAAAGGCACACACATACATAACAGATAAGATTATTAACTGTACAGCATGATAATTATTTACCCTTCAAGAAGTAGAATGGATCATCATAAACGTCTTCATCCTCATCCTCTTCATGTTGAATAGACTGAAGAAGAGGAGAAAGGGGAGGAACTGGTCTTGGTGTCCTAGTGGTGGCAGAGGCAGAAGAGGTGGAGAAAGTGGAAGGGGAGGCAGGAGAGGCAGGCACACTTGGTGTAATTTTATATAAATACATCATAATTTCTGTTTGACTTTTTTGTTTTTTCATTTCCCTAAAATTGTTTCTATATGGTACCAGTCCTCTTCCATCATTTACTTTGGTTTTAGTGCTCATATAATAGAAAGATTCAATTTATAAAAGAAGTCAAAGCACTTTTGAATAATCTGAACACTTCTGCAAGATTGTCTAATGTCAGTTTGTTTTCTGGCATGGCTTCTTCTATGTTTTTTTTCCTCACCATCCTTCACTGGTTCAAAAGGACTCATCTCCATCAAGTCATTTTCTGTTAATTTTGCTGGTGTGGTATCTATTAGCTTTTGAATTTCTCTAAGATCCATATCTTCAAATATTTCATCCCCCATTTTTTGTCCCATATTCAAAATCTTTTTCATGATTTCCTTGATTGTCTCTATTGTAGATATTATGAAGTCCTACACAATATCTGGACAGTTTTTTTCCAGAAAGGATTTGCTGTTTGGGTCTTCATGGTTCTTTCTACAAGAACAATGGAATCTTCAATGGTGTAATCCTTTGGACTTTCATGGTGTTCTATTGGGGTTCTCTTCCCTAGTGTTGACAATTTTTTCCATGGAGTACCATATGCAATGAGCCTTTAAGACACTTATCACCTCCAATCTAGAGGCTGACTTAGAGATGTTGTATTTGGGAGCAAGTAGAACATTTTGACACTGTTGGTGTTGAACTGTTGGAGTTCTGGGTGACCGGGGGCATTGTTTAATATCAAAATAACTTTAAAAGGCAGTCCCTTACTGAGAAGGTAGTTCCTGACTTCAGAAACAAAACATCAATGGAGACAAATCAGAAAAAGGGTTCTCGTTGTCCAGACCTTCTTGTTGTACAATCAAAAGACTTGCAGCTGGTGTTTATTTTTTTCCTTCCAGGAAAGGAAGCCAGAGATTAACGGCTTTATAAATAAGGGCAGTTCTGATCACAAACCCAACTGTATTTGCACAAAACAGTAGGGCTAACCTATCACTTCCTGTCTTAAATGCTAGTGCCCCTTTTACTTCCTTACTAATAAATGTCCTCTGTGGAATTTTTTTTCTCCAGAATGGGGCACTTCCACCTGGATTAAAAACCTCTTCAGGCAGATATACTTTCTCCTCCTTGATTTTCTCAATGGCTTCTGGGAACTTGTCTGCTAATTCTTGGTTGGCAGAAGTTGTTTCCCCTGTTATCTTGACATTTTTAAAACCAAACCTCTTTCTACAATTATCAAACTATCCTTTGCTGGCATTAAATTCTCCAGCTTTAGAGTATTCCATTTCGTTTGTTTTAAGGTGTCATATAATAATTTGCTTTTTCTCAAATCATATTAGAGTCCATAGGTTTGTCTTTCTTATAGCAATCCTGCATCCATATAAAAGTTCCATTTTCAATATGAGGCAAAAAGGTATTTCACAAAAAGTGCAAGGTTTTCACACCTGTTGGCATAGATGCAGTGATGGTTTCACAGATTCTCTTTCCTCTTTTTAACAATGTTCCTTATGCTGAATTCATTTATCTTGAAATGGTGGACACCCACAGCTGCAGAGCTCAATCTAGGGTACATATCAAGCAATGCAACTTTTTCTTGGAATGTCATGACTTTTCTCTGCTTCTGGGGAGCACTTCCAGCATCACCAGTGGCACTTCAGATGGATATCCTGGTGTTATTCAAGGTTTACAGTATTGTACTAAACATGATGACAAATACACAAGAACCAGGAGAGATCACTTTTTACTGCAATATACAATTTGCTAGGGAGACAGACTGTTCATACTGACAAAATTAATATCTCATGGAATTTTAAGCAGATACTTACAACACAAGCTCACTGCAATAGCAACAGGAGATGGCTACAAAATTATTTCAGTAGTGCAGTATGTACTACAGCTAATTTTATAGTTAGAATTTAATACATCATCTTTACACTTGTTTACATTTCTCTTCATTGACAATGGTGCCTTTGCAGTCTGTGCAGGTAATTTTTGATAAACTTTAATTTTTTGTAATAGATTTGTATACATTTCATGGTACTAAATGATAAAATAGACTAGTATCTACATATATTTTATGCATTCATGATGTCCTTTTTCTTTTCTTTTTTGCTATTTCTAGGCTACAAGGTATTTGAGTTTTTTCAAATTGTCACAAATCTCCAAAAGTGTTCCAATATATTTGTTGAAAAAGAATCTGCATATAAATGAACCCATGTAGTTCAAACTCATGTTGTTCAACAGCCAAATGTACATGCAAAAATGCACAAATTTTGTGTATACATCAATTAATTTTCACATAGTGAGGACACGTAAGCAATACTTACACGGGTCACAGAATAGTACTTCAAAATACCTTTCCTGCTCCCATCACTCCAAATAACCATCATTCTTATTTCTAATAGCATAGGAAAGTTTTGTTGGTTATGTTTGGGGTATGTGTGTGTGTGTAAGTGTGTGTACACAGAGGGTATTGCTGTTTATAAATGTGGATGCTTGTGAGTATATGCCTTCTTTAGGCTGAATTTATAATGGTCAGGATGTTTGTAGCAATAGTTCATTCATTTCCATTTATTCACAGTTTTCTATTATAGGAATATACTCACAATTGATCTATTCATTAAATTGTTGATAACCATTTGGTTTGTTTCCAGTTTAGAGCAAGTACAGATAATGCTCTCATTTACATTTTGGTTTTATCTCTTCATGAACATGTGCATACATTTCTGTTTGATACATACAATTGGATGGAATTGTTGGATCATAGGTACCAAAAATAGACAATGCCAAATTCCCATTTTTACCTATCACATTCTATCTTTCTAAGTAATACATGAGCTACTGTCAGTCCTTCTGATTTTAGCAACCTGGTGGGTGTGTAGAATTCTCTCCTTTAGATTGGTTTTCTCATGATTGTATGTCTTGTATTTCCCTCATGATTAATGGGGAAATTTTCATACATTTATTGGCCATTTGGATATCCTTTTGATCTAAGTGCTTCATCAGGCATCTTGTCCATTTTGTTTATGGGATTCTCTGTAATTTGCTTATTGATTTGTAAGCTTCCTTGTCTTCTTCCTTTGGGAAAGAAAACTTTTTTTTTTTACATTTGTATGATTTTTTTCTGAATTTTGTAAGTATCCTTTATCAGGTAATAGAAATTCTCTGTCACTACTTTGTTTTTTATTAAGACTGGTGAATACATTTTATCTCATGCATTTATTGGTGTTTTATTTATTTATTTATTTATTTATTTATTTATTTATTTAGTGTTTCATTTTATTATCACATACGTTTTCTCCTAATTTAGTCATAGAGGTGAAATTATATTCATAAAGTTATGAATTTCTAGGAACCCCTTCAATCATGGACTAAATCCAATGTGTACGTGATGAATGGTCATTCATATATATTGCTCAAAATACTATGTTTAGGATTAGTAAGTATTTCTTCTTTTTTCTGATCTTGATAGTTTGCGTAAGATTCATGTTCTTTTTGTCACTGAAAGTTTCAAATAACTCACCAGATAAATGCATTGTTTTTGTTGTGGGGATTTATTTAATCACATATTTAATTTCTTCAACAGATACAGGACTATGGAAAACCCCTATTTTTTATCACTTTTAATGAGTTGTGTGTGTGTGTTATTTTTTTAAAGATTTTATTTATTTATTTGACAGAGAGAGAGAGACAGCCAGCGAGAGAGGCAACACAAGCAGGGGGAGTGGGAGAGGAAGAAGAAGGCTCCCAACGGAGGAGCCTGATGCAGGGCTCGATCCCAGAACGCCGGGATCACGCCCTGAGCCGAAGGCAGATGCTTAACGACTGAGTCACCCAGGAGCCCCGTGTGTGTGTGTGTGTGTGTGTGTTTTTAAAAAAGGTTTCCTCAACTTTTAAGATGCTCAACTTAAAATCTGCTTATCTTGTAATGTATTGGCTTAGATCTAAATGTGATGAAATTGAAACAGAAATAACGTAGAACTATATCCATTGTTAACCCTAGAAAATCCTTCTTTATCCAATTCCTTTAAAATTCTCCACAATTAGTTTAGGTTTTTTCCTCTGTGTTATATTTATGCCCCACCATTTAAATGTGATTCAACACATATAAAAATATGTACATAAACCTTGTTATATGGTAAGCATTATTTCTGGGTTATCAAAGCAGATAAGTAACAATTTACAAGTATTTGGACCCATGGTTTTGACTCCCGATCTTACCTACATTGAATAATTAACACTTGGCAGGAAAAAGAAAGGTAAAATAATTATGTCTTTATGGCAAAAATATGAAATAGTATTTAAAATAAATATTTCAGTTAAAGTGATGGGGCAGCTCTTTGCATATCACAGAAAACATGATACAAAGATTGTCATCTATTTCATTTGAGATTAACATCCAGGAGAAATTATATGATCTATTAACAGGAACAGAATTAAAGTATATATAGGTTGATTCTAAGGATTCCAATGTTCCCTATAATACTGATATTAGGTATAAACTGGCATCATTATTTCTCCAACAGCACCAAACGAATTCAAATTTAAATATAGTAATCTATGAAGTAACTAGGTTCCATTATGATTGAACACTGATGGGTTCTTTGTATGAGGCACTATTATATAAGCCAAAATACTGCTTATTCCCCTCCCACTCCAAAGTAATTCCTGCAGGGCATATTAGCCATAGGTTCTTGCTATTGGCACATATCTTTCTTTTGGCCAATCAGTTAATCATAAGGAAGTACACCATTAATCATCATTCTAATTATAATACAAAAGAAAAAGCAGAATGAAAATTTAGTGGGTTTATGGGGTGCCTGGGTGGCTCAGTCAGGTAAGCATCTGCCTTCAGCTCAGGTGACGATCCTGGAGTCCTGGGATGGAGCCCCTGCCTCTGGCTCCTTGCTCAGCAGGGGAGCCTGCTTCTCCCATTCCCTCTGCTGCTCCCCCTGCTTGTGCTCTCTCTCTGTCAAATAAATAAACAAAATCTGGAAAGAAGAAAGAAAGAAAGAAAGAAAGAAAGAAAGAAAGAAAGAGAGAGAGAGAGAGAGAGAGAGAGAGAGAGAGAGAGAAAGAAAGAAAGAAAGAAAGAGAAAGAAAGAAAGAAAGAAAGAAAGAAAGAAAGAAAGAGAAAGAAAGAAAGGAGCTATATTCAGAATATGGAGGGAACAGCTAATTTAAAATATTAGGGAAACCATAAAACACGCCACACCCAACTCACCCTGCTTAGGATTGCATCGGTGAATACAACTGCTTAGTATCATGCTAGCTATTTTAAACCTTTTAGCTTTCAGTCCATGTGAGGTGTTTTTTAACAAAATCATGTGTTTAGATGTGCTGACCAGTGTTTTCGTTAGTTTTTTTTTTCTCCTGAAGCTCATGACAATGGAAACATTTCTGCAGAGTCTATACAAAGTCACAAACAAAGTCACCGGGCTGGAGCTTGTCACCCAATAATAGACTCCGTCATTTATGAGTTCCCATTTTATGGCACTACTGAAATGCTTTCACCTGAACCATTACTGAGCAACCTGAATCGTGGGGATAAATCTGCCACTGTGTTCTGCATACAATGACAGATCATCTAAGGGTGAGAGAGTCTCAGTGAAGACTGAAGAGAGCAACTTCTCTCACGCCTCCCACTGCCTATGTATATGCATGCCTGAGCAGGATGAAAGTCCGCTTGCTTACAATGTTATTTATTGGAAGCTGTTACTCCATTGCATTTTTCACTCACAATTTGACAATTTCTCCTGCAACGTACTTGCTGCAGTGAACACAAACTTCTCTTCTGTTGAAACTGCTGTCAGTAAAGCAGAGTTAATTTCCTTCATACTGATTCTCAATTTGAACACCTATGTGCCTGGCATTCTGCTGGCATTTTACATTCATTATTTCATTTAGTTCTTATGGCAGCCTTACAGAATAAATTTTATTATCTCCTTTTTAAAAATGTCTAGGTCACAAACCTCGTAAGTGGTGGAATAACCATTCAACCCTGATTTTCCCTAATTCCAAATTCTTTGCCATTTAATGGGCTACAGTATCTCTGCTACTTGTGCATTTATTATTAACACTACTTTCTTTTTAAATTTTGAAATTGGGAAATATACATGCAACTGCTGTATATGTTCTATGTACAATTAAATCATAATGATAAAACAAATAATATACCCGCACGTCAGCTTAATACTTTAAAAGTCCCTTTTTGTTCCTTGTCGACTTCATTTGGTAGTATTAGCCACTTATCCTAAATTATATGTTATAAAATCTCTTCCTTTCCTTTAGGGTTTTACTATCCATGTAGTGGTTGTATAAATATGTATAACTATATATGTAGTTACTTAGTTTTTGCCTGTGTTTTCAATTTATATAAGCGAAATTATTATCTATTATTTTAGGGGCTTGCTGTTCTCAGTCAACTTTATGCTTTTGAGATCCATCCAATTTGATAACTGCAGCTGCAGTCTATTCAACTGTTGATGGACATGTGGGTGGTTTCCAGTGTTTTACCCTTATGAACAGGGCTGCTAGAAAACTTCTGATTTCCTGTCTGCTGAAGCACATGTACAAGATTGTCTCTAGAGTATATACCAAGTAGTGGGATTGCTGGGTCTAAAAATATGTATGTGTCGACTATATTAAGGAATGGCAAATTATTTTCCAAAGTGGCTGCATCAATTTGCAGTAAGACTAACTGTTGCTAAGCAGTTAATGAAGGTGTCCCTAGTTCCCCATCTTTGCCAATAACTGGTTCTGTCCAACTTCAGAATGTTTACCAAATTGGTCGCTATGGTTTTGATTCATATTTCTCTGCTCTCTAATGTCCCTTTATTACTCATGTTTCATCTATAAAATCCCTGTTCATATATTTTTGCTAGTGATCTTTGTCTTACTGATAAACACACATACACACATTTACTCACTTATGATCATGAATATTCTCTCTGGATTTTTGTGAGCTATTTTTGTGGAAAATATCTTCCACTTTGGCTTATTATTTCACTCAGGGTGTCTATAGATTAATAGAAGTTTTTAAATTTACTGAATTCATCTATAATTCCCTTCCTTTTCTTTTAATAATTTGTGAATCTTGTTTAATAAATTCTTCCCTATCCAAAGCCATAAAGTTATTCTATTAGATCATCTCCCAAAAATATGTAAATTTCCCTTGTACATTTAAGTCAATGATACATCTGGACCAATTGTTTATGTTGTGAGATAAGTATTCGCCTCCTTTTCATGTAATGATAATGGTTTTTACATTCCCATTTATTTCTTAGTCGACCATATCCCCAAGAATGTGTAAGCTCTGTCATAAATTTGATTATGACATATGCATGAGTATAATTCTGTTTGGAATGAGATTTCAATTCTATTAAATATATAGATTAGTTTAAAAAGCATAGTCACATTTTATATCTTTAATATTTCTATAAAAATAATATTTCTTTTATAGGATTTCTTTAATATTTTGGTTTTTTTAAAGATTTTTTTTAAAGATTTTATTTATTTATTTGACAGAGAGAGAGACAGAGACAGAGAGAGACAGAGCACAAGCAGGGGAGCAGCAGAGGGAGAAGCAGGCTTCCCACTGCTCGATCCCAGGACCCTGGGATCATGACCTGAGCTGAAGGCAGATGCTTAACCATCTTGAGGCACCCAGGCGCCCCTTATTTAATATTTTAAATAAAGTTTTAGTTTTCTGATAAATATTATTTCGTTAGATTTGCTATGATGTATTTTACATATTATTAATAGAATATGGCATCTTAGTTTTTTTGTACATTCTCAATATTACACTAAAATAGTTTCTTCTTTTTTCATAATTTACTAACTTTATAATCATTCAGTGACATACATGGTATTGGCCACTTTTTCTGCATTTATTGTTACAACCATACAGTTTCCTTTCTTTAATCTGTTAATATGTAAAATCATATTGATCAATTTTCTGTTATTGAATTAGAATCTCTAGGATAGGGGCGCCTGGGTAGCGCAGTCGTTAAGCGTCTGCCTTCGGCTCAGGGCGTGATCCTGGAGTTCCAGGATCGAGTCCCACATCGGGCTCCTCGGCTGGGAGCCTGCTTCTTCCTCTCCCACTCCCCCTGCTTGTGTTCCCTCTCTTGCTGGCTGTCTCTATCTCTGTCACATAAATAAATAAAATCTTTAAAAAAAAAATAGAATCTCTAGGATAAAAACAAATGGTTCATTTTATAATAATTTATTATCTTTTAATACACATTTTTGTGTTATCTTTTGCGTTATATTTTTTGTTTTTACTACATTATTTTTAGAAGCTTTGCATGAGATTGGACTTATCTCTCCAGAAATGTTTAGAAAAATATCTATTCTAAAGCTATTTGATTTTTGTGTGGAAAAATCAGAAGTTGCTGATTCAGATTCTCTGCAGTTAAATGTCTATTTAAAGAGGGCATGTGATATGATGAGCACTGGGTGATATACTCAACTAATGAATCATTGAACATTATATCAAAAATGAATGATGTATTATACCTTGACAAATTGAATTTAAATAAAAAAATTTTAGTTCTTTATAGCTTAGCCAAATTAAATTATTCAGGGAATTTGTTCACTTAATACATATTCAAAATTATTAACATAAACCTTTTCAATTTTAGCATCTGATATTTAAATTTTAATATCATATAGATATCTGTACTTTTATTCACATTTTATTCCTGTAGGTCATTTGTATATTCTTTTTTATCTTACCAGAGATTATCTATTTGTCTCAAACTAACTCAAACACTCTTGAGTCAATGTATCATTTAAAAATTACTAAAAAGCCTCAGATTTTTAAAATTACTCAAAATTACTCAAATCAATAGATATAAGAAAAAGAGTCTGGAAAATTAACATTTATATGATCCTCATTTCATATTTAACAAACTCTCAGTAATCACATGATTTTGTTTTAGAGTGGTACTCCATCTCAAAGCCTAACCTTCCTTTTCTAAGATATTATGATAAAAGGGAAATACTTGTAAATCACTTATTCATTGCAAATCAATACCTTGAGAGAGGAATAGGTTAAGCATTTCTTCAAGCAGTAGAAACTCATCACAGTGGCAGAAAGTATAATATTTACTGATGAAAAATGTTACATTTATTATAAAGCAAGTAATTTCATCCCAAATTAAGAGTAATAAAAATTGTACCAATACATACAGCTTTCTTTCTAATAATGCTTTTATGTTATGTACCTTGTAGTACAATTTTCAATCCCCTTTGAAAAGGAAAAGGCGTTTCCATTTTCTGAAGTATAATTTTATCAGTATACTTGAAGGAAAGAGTTACTGAGTGATGATAAGTATCATGTTGTGGTATATAACATTTTAAAAAATCATTATTTGCCTCTTTAGGAAAGTACAAATGTTTTGAAATATATATATATAGAGAGAGAGAGAGAGTGTATACTTATATATACATGTGTATATATATATTTAGTAGAATAGCAATAAGAGAGTAAAGATCGAATCCCTTTAAAAAGTAGAAAGAGATATTTCACATTCATATACAGCAAGATGAATATTTTGGGGTATTGAAAAAATATTTCATCGTCTGCAATCTTTAATTAAAAATTATACCTTGACTCCCAGATCAAGAGACACATGGGGAAACTGAGATTCTAGAGTTTCTTACATAATGCAGACATTTTCAATGCCGCTTACCTAATATGGATGTTTCTGGTAACCTCCTACTATGTTTGTTGCCATAAGGTGGAGGGAGGATATAGCAAGGAGAAAAGAGAGAAAGATAACTCCACTTACTGACCCAGAGAAGTTGAAGAAGAGAGTGAAGATATGAAAGGCCAGTTCTCATACATTATCTAGTGGATCTAGCACTTTCTTTACATCCTATCTGGGGACAAAGCACCAAAGAGCAGCAAGGAATGGCAAAGGCTAAACAATCAAAACAAGACAGTCACTGTGATTGGAAACTGATGTAGCACAACGAGCTGCAAATTTGGGTGATGGCCAGCAAAGCTTAAACCAGGTGGGACTAATTATATATCAAAACTCTCCAATCCAGGGCAGACAAGCACAGATCTGCATCTGAAAGCAGGAAGAATTTAGTGATTTCATCTGGGATCTTGAGAATGCCTGCTCTCCACCCACACAATTTAAGGTCACAGAACCACAGAGCCTCAATCCCATTTATACTCAGAACACTGTATGAAGCGAAGCTAGATGCTGAGCATTAATATAGACAATATTTAGCTAATCAAAATGACAAGATAATTTCATTGAACTAAATTTGTCAATGTGGAAGACAGACTAATGACCCCCAATAATGTCCAAGTCCCAATTCCCAGAACAGGTTACGTTACCTTATAAAGGGGAATGAAGGGTAGAGATGGAATTGAGGATTATCTGACTTTAAACAGGGAGACTACCTTGAATGATCCAGGTGTGTTTAATGTAATCACAAGAGTCCTTAAAAATGGAAACGGGAGGCAGAAGTTAAGGTCAGAGTAACGTGATGTGAGTAGAACTCTGTTCCCTGGTAAGAAGTCTGTCCCCTACCCCTCAGAAGGAACGCAGCCCTGTCAACAACTTGATTTTAGCTCAGGAAAACGTCTAACAGAATGGTAAGAAAACAAATTTTTGTTTCTTGAATTTACCAAGTGTGTGGTAATTTGTTACACTTGCAATAGAAACTTAATACAATGGGATTAAACCGAAATGTTATGCTTTTGTTGATTTCTTTGCTCTTTTTCCTCTGTATTGAATGATGGGGCGTTTATGGGGAAAATCAACTCATGTTTAGAGTAGTAGAAAGAAATATACTGTAAATATACTTGCAACTCTGACAAACAGCTCTCAAAAATGGAGAGATGATCGAATTTATATTGTTTTCTGATCTTTTACGAGTGCCTAATGTAACTCAGGGTTGGTTTTTTTAGTGTAAAAAAAAAGCTATCTTTAATATGTCCTTTTCAAAGTCTACTCACTCTATAAATTCTACTATTGTTTATCTCCAGGCCAGTTTCTTTCAAAGCTAAGTATCGGTTTCTTATTGGTCTCGGATATTCACCTGGTTTCTGAAACTCATTATCTCTGCAAATTGCATTCTCTTCCAACTTGTTTTAGCACCTAGGTATACTCCTCCTCTCTGTTAATGTCTTCATTATTTACCCAGCCATTGAATTTAAAACATTGGTAATATACTTTACCGATAACATTCTCTACTTCCATGTCCACTTTGTCTCCAAGTCTCTTGAATATGGCTTTATTCTTTCTGCCATCTTTGCTAAAACCTTAGATTATTCTCATTTCTCACCTGGACTATTGTAATAACCTTACAGCTGATCTTTTCTTTCTGTTACCATTCTGTTTCCCATCTAGACATTTTCATGCTCCTGTAATGCTCCCCTTTCAAAATCCGGTTTTTTGAAATTTGTTTATTGGAAGTTATTATTGTATTTCTGCTCCCTACTAACCCCAAGCCACCACCATTCCTCCTCTATAGGTTACAGGATGTGATTTACTCATGCTCTCTTCATTCCTTGACTTCAGCATCTAATGAAGGGCTTGGAAAACTTTATGTGCCAAATAATATGTGTAAATAAATAAAGTTCAAAGTAGTTGAACCCAGCAATTTCCATAGTACTGGATCAGAGAGATAATATGGTCTTTGCTGGTAGTCTACTACCAAAGGAGGAAATGGAAAGGAATCTCTTTATCTCCTGCAGCTGAAATTGCTTTCATCACCATTCATCTTCTTGGTGATTATATCCAAGCCCTTTTTACAAACTCCTATTTGATCTGGGCATTTAAGGACTGATATGATTATTTTAGGAGGCTGTTAATTAACCCAGGATTAAGGAGATTAAAATTATTACTTAAAAGAATATACCTTTTGTCCAGTGACCTCTCTATATCTATCTTTAGTTCAACAGATAAATCTTAGCAATTTTATTAAAAGCATTCGGTTCACCCAATCTATGAATGCAGACACTAATATGACTGATCATAAAATAAAACTATCAAAATTCTTAAACTGATGTTAACTCACCGTTAAAATAATTCTCATGGGATAAAGAAGTAGGAAAAGTAACATAGCAGTCCACCATGTTTCTGTCCTAAACCACTGTTCCCCACCTGATTATTCTTAATAGGTAATTACTTTCTCTTAAAGTTTACTTTTATTATTTTTTGCATTTGTCGTTACTAGTGTTTCATGTTTGATTAGTGTAACTTAAAAAAAAAATTATGGCACAATGCCTTGCGTGGAACCTGGTCAAATTGGCACTCACCTAGACCTTAAACGTATCCATGTTTATTTTCCCTCAGCTCTTTGTGAGGGCTAGAGAAACACTAGAGTTTCATAAAATTGGAAGCTTATGATTTTAAAACCTCTCCTTTTATAAATTGCAGTGTTCCATACAGTATTATACTATCTTTCCTATTTTACTAAGCACCAACGTTAACATGAGATGGTATTAAGAAGTACATGTGGGTGATGAAAAAGCAGAGGTTTATGGTGGAAATATAAGTTTTCTAGGTCACTGTGTATGCTTTCTTGACAAAAGAGAAGTGTTTTCTCCTTGGATAATTTGGAGATTTCACCCTCATGTAAGGTGGTTGTGATGAAAACAGAATATACATTTATATCTATGTTTGATGTGAGATGGTGTTATGTATCAGTGAAATAAGCTAGTTTGGAGTGGAAATACATAGACATTTTTAAGGTTCTGTACATTGGGTAAAGCTTAACACAATTTGTGGAAAATGCAAATAAAGAAGTGCATTCAAAGGAGCAGGTTTTGAAATTCCACGTTTATCTCACCTGCTAAGGTGACCCTACTTCTGAGTGCTTAGCTCTGGCTGCACTTTTGAAAAACTTCTTGCTATGCTGTCCTAACCTTGGAAAATTATCTGTCGATTGAGAAGTAAAATAAAATAACGAAGACATTTAGCCCCTGTATGAGCCAACCCCTTTCAAATGTTAGGTCATTCAGTTGCAGATGAAGCTGTGGAGACTTAGAGAATGATTTGCATGAGTCCCCATACCTAGCAAGACTAGCTTTCTAAACTACAAATTGCTGATATTTTCACCACACGAATGCATGAGTTTCATAGGGCTGCCGTAATGCAGTACTTCAAATGGGCTTAAACAACAGCGAAAAGTTTTATCCAAGTTCTGGGGACGAGAAATCCAAGTTCAAGGTGCCAACAGAGTTGGTTCCTTCTGAAGGTTGTGACGGAGAGTCTATCCGATGCCTCTCTCCCAGCTTCTGGTAGTTGGCTCGTGATCTTTCACGTTGCTTGGCTTTTGCTGCATCACTCAGATTTCTGCCTTTCTCTTCACATGGTATTCTCCCTGTGTATCTCTCTGCCCAAATCTCCCCCTCTTTAAAGATTCTAGTTTTATCAGATTAGGGCTCTTAAATTAAGATTGCAGCAGACGGCTTGCACAATCAAAGACTTCACTCATGACTATTGCAAGAAGGGCCCAGACTATTTTAATAGAGGAGAGAGATTGAACTCCGATAAATGGCAAGAGAATTTTTAACCTCTGGGGTGTAGTAGCATGAAAGTTCACTAGAGGAGGTTGGGGGAGAGGTTGGCTACTGTGTAATCAGTGTTTGCTAACTGGTGCTGATTGAAGTCAGGCTCCTACTCTTCTTCCACAGAGACCAGGAGATAGTGGTCTCTCTTTCTTGAGGGGTACGTTTTAAAAGGATTTTCCCAGGTCTTTGAGAAATACCTTTCTGGGTTGTTAAATCTGCTGGAGGCTAGGAGATTTACATCTTAAAGGGACAGAAAAAAATTACAATTCCAAGTTTTCTAAAGTAAATGCTCTAAGAAGAGGGAGATCTGAGGCCTACAGTCAAGAAGAAGGCAATCTAAAGCTGGGTCAAGATAAGGAAAACTATTAAGGCCTTAGAGTTTATCCTACTGGCATCATTTTAACTTTATTCCCTACATAGAGATGTTCTTTCAAAATACCTTCTGAGTTATGGGGTTAGAATTTTAATATGTTTTTTGGGGGGGACACAATCCATCCATTTTAATAGGTAAAAATTTAAAAAGTTTTATAATAGAAAGGTATAAATTGTCAAGTTAAGCTATTTTTGATGTCCTCTGTATTTAAGTCAAATGTTTGTGAAAGGAGTAATAATGGTACAATAATGGCACTGAGTAAAGTGTTTATCCATTATAATAACTGAGATGATAATTTCATAAAAGACAATTTATAAAGATAGTTTATTTTCAAGGTAATATACGACTCACCCTCTAAAGTAAACTTAGCCCAGTTGTTCAAGATAAAAACAAGCAAAATAAATATAATCAGTATTTCATGCACTTGTATAATTAGGATGAAAAAAATTACCTAAATTATTAAAGTATCATACTTTCAGCTTCTTTCCTTATAAATTCCAATTCAGAAATTAGATGTGTAAAATCTGTAATTTATATGCATTCATATGTCATGTGATTATCATTAGGGAATTTTGGACAACACAAAATTCAAAGCCCTTTAACATTTTTTTTAAACAATTTATTTTTTAAAATGGTAAGAAAATGGGTCAACATTGAGAGATGTTTAATTCTGCAAAAATATGGATTTGTTCATATCAAATATTATTAAAATTAACTAGGAAATTTGAAAAATATGTATTTCATGCAATAGGTATATAAGATTTCCTAAAGAATGTTGTTCTTTGGGATTGAGTTATTAGTTTAATTTATTGATAAACTTCCCATCCAACGTATATACCCCGTGTAAAACACATCATTCTAAAGCCTTTCCAGGTCTTATTTCTTCTTTTGTTCTTATAAATAAAATAATATGTAGAGAATTTGAATGTCTTTTTCAAGGTCAAACATCTAGCTAATGTCATAAGATCCACATCCAGGCATATCTGTATTTTGTTATGACTGGATTCCATAAAACTTATGATGTTTTAATGGTCATGACTATAACACACATATACGCATACATATGGATTTTGAAAAACAGAACACCCAAAATTTCAGATGGATAGAGCAGTACAGAGATTGCAAATCTTAACAATTCTTACAACTATGTTAGCTCATTATGGACTGCACCAAAACAGCCTCTAAACTGCCCTATGTGTAATTAAGAACTCTCTACTTAACAACTCTAGATCTTTCCTTCAATAAGGAACAGCATATGTAATAGCAGTGTATTAGAAATACACAGGGAAGAGAGTATTAGAGATAACTATACATCACCTGAAAGCTATACTGAAATATAAATTAATTGCCACACTATATAGAAAATGTTCTTAATGCCCCTGAGAATAATTCGCTATCCTATATGAAAATCATCAGTTAGGCTGACTTGGTTATCCCCTGTCTCATTTCCTAGGTTTTACCAATGGGGAGAAGCAGATGGCTCTAGGAAAGAATGAGAATGGTAAGTCTGGAAATATATCTACTTGACTTGCTACTTATGTTCACTTATTTTGATGTAGTTGGTCACTGTGTTGCTGCCATGGCTCCCCTACTTGTCTCTTGAGAATGAGGGGTATTACCAGAGCCCTCCTTTGCTAGTGCCAAACTATTGCACAATCCTTTGTAGTTTGCACCCTCACTATATCTATTTTTAAATTTTTATTTTTTTTAATTCAATTAATTAGCTTATAGTGTATCATTAGTTTGAGAGGTAGAGTTCAGGAATTCATCAGTTGCATACAACACTCAGTGTTCATTATATCATGTGCTCTCCTTAATGTCCATCACCTAGTTACCCTATCCCCCCACCCACCTCCCCTCCAGCTACCCTCAATTTGTTTCCTATAGCTAAGAGTCTCTATGGTTTGTCTTCCTCTCTATCTTGTAAATTTTCTCTTTTTAAACTTTTCCTAAATTATAAAATTTCATGTGCCATCTGTTCCCTGGAGGGACTCTGCCTGATACCACCTTATAATTGAAAATAACTGAATTATGAAGTCACTTGCATTCTCTTTAGCCAGACTTTCAGCATTTCCTGTCTGGTCCAGTATTATCAGTAACTGTGTGCTTTCATGCATTCTAACATGTAACAGATTATTATTCAGTAAATAGTCCCTCTTTTCCGCTACTGCAGTGTATAACTTTTGTGCATAGCGTATAGCCCACTATTTGGACTTGACCATGTATTAAAATTCAGCCAATGACATTTAGGCAGATGTGATGAAACCAGAGCATTTATATATTCCCATGGGTTTACTTATTCGCTGTGCTTCTGTTATCCATGATGCCAAGAAAATGTCTTGGGTGGATACTGCCCCCAAAAGAATGACAAGACCTCTAGATCATACCTGGACCCAGTTCAGGGTCTTGAGAGAGTTGCATGCAGTAAGACATGAGGGGATTAGAATAGTGACTTTAATGTAGTAAAGACTCAGTAAGTGCTAGTTTATACTTATTATCCCTTGATTTGGACATGCACTTCTATAAATTTTTTACTTATTTTTCCCCATTAGCCTGTGATTAAAGTCAATTTCAAAGTCACACTTGAATCTAAGATTCTTCAAGGATAAACTATAATTATTATTTTTAATGGTAAATTGACATACCTCACATTTATAATAAGATTTTTGCCCATGCCTCAAGGAAGTCAGTAAGAAATACACACTACCTAATTGATGACTTCCACTGTTCAAGCTGAAATGATTAGAAAACTTGAAGGTGTTGTATTCATCCTCACCTTAGATGTTTGAGGTCATTTGAATATCACCTAGTACCTACCAGTCTTCAAAATGTTACTTGTGTTTCTTCCCACTTGATTTAGTAATTATACATGTTTATTGGGTGGCCATTTCCTAAGAGTGTTTATTACCATTCTAGATTTTTTTTTTTTTTAAATCTGTAAAGAAGATTATAAAATGGTTTCTGCTTTGGAGGAACATCCAATCCATTCTGGAGGAGTTACAGGAGTACCTTGATACAATCAATATAACAGATATTTAGTAAACCAGTATGATCTATGAAAGCATGGAACCATGCACTAATAAATCCCTTAATATTGGCACAATCAGATTTGAATGGCACATATTATTTTTGTCGGACTTAACTTCATGTTGCTTATATCTGCTTTAAAAAATTATATTGCATCACTGAATTACATAACTTTTGCAACTTTTCAATCTTCTTCAGGAGAGTTCTCATATTCAAAGTTACAGTGAAAATAGAGCAGTCAGCTTTGAAATGCCTAACATATCAGTCACAATTCCAAATTATTTGTACTTGCCTCATCCTGATCTTGAGTTTTAGTGGAAGAAAGTTATTCTCTTTAGGATTAATAGCCATGCATTTTATGGTTCTTAGTCCTTTCTTTGTATTTCTTTATGAACCTTACCTAAATTTCTTCAAGTATTTATTGAGTGCTACTATGCTAGACAATGAGAATATAAAAGTTTACAAGATAGATATAAGGCAGTTTATATTCTAGGCGAGTAAGCAAACATCAAAATAGAATATAATAATCTTTTGATTACAGTTGTAAAAATTACCATGGAAGCACACAGGATATTTTTTTTTACGAGTTTACTTTTCACATTTCTTTATTCTATCTTTGTTATATATATTCTATAATTTCATTATACAAATATATTCAAGGCTTCTCTGTCATAATCAAACTATCCATTTACCTCAAAGGGAAAAACAAAACCAAACCCTTCCCAGTTGCTATGCATCTCTTCAAACCACCCATGAGACTTGCTGACTCTTCTGATCACCTCCAACACTTAGTTCATTAGACCTATTTTTATTTTGGTCCAACACTTTCTGGAAACCACTCTTACTAAAGCAACTCATGGCCTATGATTTTCTCAGCCTGCGAGTACCGTGATCTTTAAAATTTAGGTTATATATAAACCCTAGCATGCTAGATGTAATTCCATCCTTTCTTTTGTAACTCCAGAAATCTTAATATGATCCAGGTACATGAGAAAGAATTACAAGAGAGATAGATCACATTGGCTCTAAGTTAAAAAGTATTTGCAAAATAAAGCAGAAAAGCAATTACTTAAAAAATGCATTACCCTTAGCCAACTACTCAAACACTTGGTGACCACACACAAAGCTTCCTTTGTAATTCTACCTTAACTACCACTGTTTAAAGCAAATGACCGTTAACTCCTACAGATAATTCTTGCTCCAGCCGGCCTGTGTGTGCGCATGTGTGCAAGTCTGCATGTATACACCACAGTAGCTTTTATTGTTAATAGTGAATAGTTGCATAAAATTTACTTTGACATCCCGTAATGACTTAGCTATTATGTTTTGCTAAAATTACTAAGAATGTTTAATAGCATTTTATAAGAAAATGGAAATTAAAATGTAAATCATTTTTATTAGAGCGTGGCCAAGAATCATCTCTCAGAAATGGTGACTTTTGTTTCATACAGTGATTAGGTTTCTTCAACATAATAATTCTTAATAAGGAGAATATTTTGAAATACTTCTAAATATTTTATTTCCCTGATAGCCTTTTGCCCTCATCTAGAACTTGATCTTTGTGTCGTGGGAAGATTATGCTAGTTGCACTTCAAAGGAGAGGACAATTCCCTGTAGAACAAGGAATAAAAGTAAGAATGAGGGGAAGATAAATTCTATTTCCCTTGAGAAAACTAATGCCAACCTACTGAAGATAAGTGCCAGAGGAAGGAGGTGGTCAAATACACACACATCATGTAGACTAAGGTGAAATCTCAAAGAGTGGATGTTTTCCCTATCTGGGCTTTAGACCTCTTGGGGAAACAATGAGCCGATATATGTATGTTAAAAGAAATACTAAAATTTATGGTGTAGCGTAAATAGAAATCATTTGAACTGGCTCTGTGTCTTGTTTAAAAAGTGAGGTAGCATATTTAGAAATAAACCATCAGAGAAGCCCTTTCCAACTCGGTTTTTTCTGTTTAAATTTCTAATTCTTTAAAATTGGTATATAATTGGCATGTAATGATAATTTCATGTGTACAACATAAATATTCAATATTTGAAAACATTTTGAAATGATTACCACAACGAGTCTGGCTAATCTACCTTACACAGTTGCAAAAATTATCTTCCTTGTGATGAGAACTTTTAAGGTCTGCTTTCTGGGCAACTTTTAACTATGTAAAACAGTATTATTAATTACAGTCACCATGCTGAATATTACATCCCCGTGACTTATTGTATACCTAAAAGTTTGTAACTTTTGACCTCCCTTCACCCATCTTCTCACCCTCCCTTTCTACCTCTGGCAACCACCAATCTGTTCTCTATCTATGAGCTTGTGTTTTGTTGTTGTTTTATATTCCACATATAAATGAGAACATATGGTATTTTATTTCAATTATTTCACTTAGCATACTCTCCTCAAGGTCTATTCATTTTGTCACAAATTGCAAGATCTCATTTTTTTTTTTTATGGTTGAATATTCTATCCTTTCGTTCATAGATGGACCCTTAGGTTGTTTCCATATCTTGGCTATTGTAATATGCTGCAATGAATGCAGGAGTGCATATATCTTTTTAAATTACTGTTTGTTTTCTTTGGATAAATACCCAAAAGTGGAATTGCTAGATCATACAGTAATTTTATTATTTATTTGAAGAATCTCTATACCATTTTGTACAGGGTTGAGATGCCTGGTGTGGGGCATGAACCTCTTGACCCTCAGGGATAAGCTCTTAATTGGTGAGATTCCTCCCAATTGTGGGCTGCTAAGCTCAGGGTAGGGCTTTTAGCAAGACTGCATCACTGATTATCTTCAATGATATGATGGGACCGTTATATCTTTTGTGGAAGAGATACTCAGCTAACTTTAAAGTCTTTTCGGAGGAACTATTCCATTAAAAAAACAAGCAAACAAAAAAACCCAAAAACGGGGGTCAGAAGGTTCTTCTGTTGAGTCCTACCAAAAACAGATAGAACACCAATCCCTCACAAATTCTTTCAGAAAAAAGAGGTGGGAAAATATTTTCAAACTCATTCCTTGAAGCCAGTGTTAGTATGACACCAATGCTAGAAAAATCAGACAAAAATTCTTGATCAATATCTCTCATGAGCATGGAAACACATATGCTGAAAATAAGGACAAACCAAATTCAGCAATGTATAAGAGGTTAAACAACAGCATTATCAAACAGGATTATCCCAGGAATGCAAATTTGATGTAACATCTGAATCAATGTAAAACTTCATACTGAAAGCATAAAGGATGAAAACACATGGTCATTTCAATAGATGCAGCAAAAATAACTGACAAATTTCATATCCGTGAATGATACATGTTCTTACCAAATAAAGACTAAAAATTAATAAAAGGAATCTATGAAAAATTTTAGTTTACATCTAACTTAAAGGAAAATCCCACATTTTTGCTATTAAGTCTCGGCCCACCTCTAATCTACATTGCCCTAGAAGTCTGAGCAAGGGCAATAAGGAGGGAAATTAAAACGAAAGAAATTAAGAATTAATATTGTAATCTGTCTTAGAAGTAACTCTGTCTTTATTTGAAGATTGTATGATAATAGATAAAATCCAAAGGAATTCACAATAAAAATAAGAACTGAAACAAGTTGAACACTTATGATATAGAATCCGTATAAAAAATGTATTTCTAGACTAGCAACAAACAATCTGAAGAGGAAACTTAAACAGTTTCATTCACAAAATCCTTTAGATAGTAAACGAAGAACTTCCTGCAGATATGTTGTTAGGTTCAGCCTCCTCAATTGGATATCTCCTTTATAGACAGCAAGAGTAGCTGAGACCCATAACAGCAAGAGTGGTTGAATCCATGAGATAGTTTCACATTAACCTGATCAATCTAAATAGGAGATTAGGTTCCCAGGAGTGAGGGCCGTGTACTTGGAATAAAATTCTTTCTTGTATCTGATGTGTGGGCAGGCCGTGTGTGAACGCTCCAAGGAAGCCTTGGCATTTATTCATCTAGGGTAGGACTCCATTATAACCATGAAGGAGATACTATCCACTAGCATTAATCAAATTGATCTTTTATTCCTAAAGATGAGAAGTCAATCAAGATTAAAAGATTTAGGGGTGCCTGGGGGGTCAGATGCTTAAGTGTCTGCCTTCAGCTCAGGTCATGATCCCAGGGTCCTGCTATCAAGCCCCACATCAGGCTCCCTGCTCAGTGGGGAGCCTGCTTCTCCTTCTCCGTCTACTGCTCTCTTGCACTCTCTCTGTCAAATAAATAAAATCTTAAAAAAAAAAATTTAAAGATTTAGGGCCATCAGAACAAAGGGACAAATAAAGTTGATAAAAACAAACACAAAAAACAATATATACAAAAATAACTCTAAAGGAACCAATTAATTCAGGGAAGAAAAGGGTATTAAGAAATATAATTACATATATTGTGTTTTTACTCCACATCAGTAAAAGTTGTATCTGTGGCAGTTTGCCCATACTATGAAGTTGTTCTGCTACCTCATTCAACTCGGATCTGGAACCCATGGTTCCCAGAAAGAATTTACCTTAGTTGTTTTCTGCCCAGGGTTCAGTTATCTCTCCCCTTTCCCTACCGTCTGTGCAAGGGCATGTATTTTCACATATAACTTAAACTCATAGTCTTAAAGGACAGCAAAATAAGTGTAACCACTTGTCATTTTTCCAAAAAAGGCAGTTTGGGTAGAATTCAACTGTTGACTTACTTATATACTTATATATCTAACATGTATATAGAGAAATTAATTATTCTTGGAAACTAGTGCAACTCTAACCAGAAACTCCTATGGGTGTTTGTTACTTGTTTGTTGTTTGTTTTTGCCACTAACTATGAAGTTTATAACATGCTATTTATTGATCACTGGTGTACACTATGTTCAGTAGTGACCATATTGACACTTTTATATCTTAAAGGGGTATTCTATAACCTAATTCACTCTGACCTGCATAGAACAGAATTCCAGAAGCTTTACCCAGGGCACCTTAATTAAAATTACAAAGAATTCAGGATAAAATAATTTTTAAAACAGCTAGCAAAACCCCCAAGTATCAATACAGCATAAGGATTATTGGTACTTACAAATTATAAAATATATATATATATTAGAATTTGCAGAGGCTTAAAACCTACGCTACTAGAATAGTTGCCTCTAATGACAGAAAATTTTCACTTAGGGAGAAAAGGTACTTTGCTCCAAGAAAATGATTCAGATTTAAAACCTCTAGGACACACAAAGCTAATTTTTTGACTTTCAAAAAAAAAGAGACATTTCTGTGGTGGGGGGTGGGGGTAGGAATTCATACACTAGACTTGAGCTTCTCATATACACCATTCAATGCAAAGGAAAACGAATCCAGTTCTACCACTCGTAAGAATGTATAGAAATTCTACAGCTGCAGAAAAGAAGTACATGCAACATTCTTTTTATTAACAAAATGAAGACCATCTAAGATAAACTTAGAATGTATAAACTTTGAAACTATGCTGGTGGTAAATACAGAACAACTATCAAAATTATATTTAAAAAAATAAATGTAGACATAGACATAACAATACAAAATAATACAAATCCATCAGATTTGTAGATGTGATAAATGGTAGTGAATGACTTACCTTTCTAATTGTCCCATTTTTCATATTAGAGAACTCTGTTTAAATTTTAAATAATTTAAAACTATAATAGCTATTTTTCATCATCGATATTTTAGGAGAAACTAATTATGGTAAAAAATGTTACTTATATTTTTAAAAAAGTTAAGTCATGTTTGGTGGTTTAAATTCTCCTTTGATCTCTACCAAACATAGGGAAATCTATTGACCTAGTCATACTTTTTAAAATGTTTAACATTACTATTTCTATCTCTTAGTCCCCTGTGGAATTTGATCTATGAAATAAGTAATCCTACTTTTGTCTACTCTTAATTATACTGATACATATTATAGTACAGCCACTTTTCATACTGAAATGTTTCAAACATATTGACCCTGGAATAAAAAGAAAGATGAACTGCAGGTTTCCTTCTCTCTTCTGGGAAAGGCATATATCATCTATAAAACTTGAGTACTTTGTTCAAAGGCTATAAATGTAAGCTTTTAGTAAGGCCTGCTGATAGCTAAAATTATTTTCTCTACTTAAAAATCTATCCTAAGATTTTAAACTTTAAGACCTTTCTCTTCTTAGTTGAGGTGTTGGTCTAGGCCTGAGAAGACACATTGTTCTAGGTACATTGTTATTATCAACTAACTTTCTAAAATCTTAATGCCAAGTATCTTTCTGAATCTCCAGTGTTTTTCCAGTAGGTAAACTTATATAAAAATAGCTATTCTCGCACACAAAGTAGTTGTAAGGAGGAAATGAAGATTGAAGAACTTCATTCATTAGAATACCAAATGCTCCTGATATTTTTTCCTATCTCTTGTAGGTTTTATTCTCCTTCCTTCACAAGCCCTTCCCAGCTTTAAGATCCCAATCTGTTTAGTTTAGCATCTCCCAGACAGATACGTTGGTATCCCTAACATCTATGTGGAATTCTCCCTCTACTCCCGAATCCTACCTCTGACTGTCTTGGCTGTTGAAGCATCCTGGACTTATCCTACATGTACTTCTTTTCCAGCGTTTCCTAACTCCATAAATGGCATTGCCATTTCTCAAGCTGCTCACACCTCAAAACTCAGTTACTTTTTTTTCTCACATCTCAACATAGTCTATAAGCAAATCTTATCTGTTTGAATTTCACAATCTTGCATCCAGTTCTTTCTCCCCATCTCATATATTAGCACCCTAACCAGAACATTTCTCAGGCAAACTTGAGCAATATCCCCCTGATTGTCTCCTGCCTCTACTTCTGTTTCCTTACAATCCATTTTCACACAACAGGAGTGTGTCTTTTAAAATGCCAACTAGATCGTGTTATTTTCCCCCTTAAGATAACCTCCCAGCCTCCCAGTCTACTGAGAATAAAAGCTAAGTTCCTTCCCATTGCCCACTATACCACGCATAGCCTAGCTTCTCATCTCCTAACTCTCCTACTGGGTTAATCTTTTCCAGACCTGCAGCCTCTTTCGCTACTCCTTAAACAGTTAAGGCATCTTGCGTCATCCGGGTTTGTGTATTTGTTCTTCAGACTGCCACGAAGTCTTTTCTAAGACCTTCTCATTGTGTCCCTCCTCACGTTCAGTCACCTGTCTCTTAAACTTTAATCTCTTCAGAGCTATCTTCTCTCACCATCTTACCTAAGAAATGCAGCCTTCTGTATAACCTTAGCCTGCCTAGTAGATGAAATTTTGTAACTAGTTTTCATCTCCTCATTGTTGGTAGTATCCTTAATCCTGAGAAAGAGTATGCAAAGGGAAGCAGAGAAACTGAGAGGATTGAATAAATACACCAGGGATATTGGGACTGCAATATTGTATTGAGGGTGAATAAACCAGGAGTCAGGTCAGGTAATCTCAGTAGTTTCCTGACACACTTTTATTCTGTTTAAAGTTAGTTATTTAACCTCATGCATTGGGGAAAGAGTTGGCAGAGGTTTCTGGAACACATGTAGTGTTCAAAAAGAAAGAATGATCATGATAAAATGTTACTGAATTATTTTTTTATTAGACAAATACTAGTTACACCATTTCAGTAGCCTATGATTATATTATAAAGTAGAAGTTGTCATATGAAGTTTACAGTTTGATTTTGGTTTAGATTATGGTCATAAACTCATGTTTTAGTTCCTTGGGGAAAAATACAAGTAAATTATTTTTGTCTATATTCTACTTACCAACAGCCCCAACTTCCAGAAAACAGGATAATTATGGTCTTGGATCACAATCTAAAGCAGTCCTTCAAACTATCAGTTATTAACTTACAGAATCTTCCCATCTATAGTACAGAATGGTGCCAGCAGGTGAGCCTTGAACACAGGTGTGACCCACTGTAACTAAAATTACAATTATCAGGGGCGCCTGGGTGGCACAGCGGTTAAGCGTCTGCCTTCCGCTCAGGGCGTGATCCCGTCGTTATGGGATCGAGCCCCACATCAGGCTCCTCCGCTATGAGCCTGCTTCTTCCTCTCCCACTCCCCCTGCTTGTGTTCCCTCTCTCGCTGGCTGTCTCTATCTCTGTCGAATAAATAAATAAAATATTTAAAAAAATAAAATAAAATAAAATTACAATTATCAAAGCAAATAACTTTTTAAGGAAATTTACATTAATAGGCATGCAAAGGGAGGTTTATTTAGAATAGCATAAGACTTCGGTACAACTAAATTTTAATCTATACATAATAGAACTACACATAAAAAGTATATATAAGTTGCATTGATGGAACACACTCCAGCATATAATTTATGTTGCCAGAATTTTAAGTTGCCATTTTTTTTACTTGATTAAGCACTTCAAATAGGTAGAACGAGAACATTTAATAATCCTATTTTTTTTAACTCTTACTGCTTTTCAATGCATGTTAGTAATTAAATTTTCTTTGACCACCTATATTTTACTGTCTTTAACTTGATCAGTTTGAAATAACAATGCTTAAAAAATGTTTCTGATGGCTTTGTCTGTTTTCGTTTTACTTCATGTATTTGCTGGGATATTACAATATCAATTTTGTAATACAATCTTGCTGATTTTTTTCAACTAAGTGAACATATTTAGATTCTGTCTTTACACGTCGTTTCTATTTTGTTTAAATTTTAAAATAATTTGTGTCCAATATAACATCAGATATGACATAATTCTGCTTACACCAAGGACAAAAATATGAACAGTTAGTGTGCTATCAGAGCCCTGAAAAATACACACCCCCACACACGCAAAGATGTACACACAGACCAAAAAAAAAAAAAAAACAAAAAAAAACCCTGATTAAACTGTGCCCAGTAAAGAGTGAAACAACAGTGTTTTAAAGTCCATATTATTGAAAGAAAAATTTAATTTCTTTTAGAACACTTGGAGAATTTATTTCATTTCTAGAAAGGCTATTCTAATATCTGATCTCCAGTGTATTTCGCTAATCATATGAAATGGTCATATATTTCTATGTAGTTTTAGAAAAAGTAGTGACACTTCTATTTTGGCATGCTAATTTTGTGATTTCTCGAGACAAGTCTGAAACAGAAAACACAAAAGCAGAGATAATAAAAATCTTAGGATATGTGAGAATCTAGCAAGTTTAGAATGTCTAAACCCAAGATATTGGCTTTGCCTTCTGTGTCTATGGAGTTCGTATATTGCAGTATACAGAAATTAGAATTCTTAAAGATATTGAAATAACATTTGCAGTTGCTGTTCTCATAAATGTATGACAAATCATTCACTGATAAAATGTCTTGCTGCATACTCATGGCATGGAATTGACTGTCTAATTGACTCAAATAAGCATGTGCCTAAACACTTAAAATCACAATTACTACAATCTAAGAACTTTAAAAGCCTTTATTAAAGAGCTATGTACATAGCATTTTCTAAAATAAATAAAAATTCTGTTTCTTCCTTAAAGAGCTACAATTTTAGACACTTATTCTTTTTTATTCTCTCTAAAGTATCTTATCCTTCTCCTTTGAAGTGGCTGCCTTAAAGTAAGTTTTGGAGTGAGGAGGACCTACCATGGGACCTAAAATCTATTAAAATTTCAAATTTTCTTTGTGACTATTCAAACATATCTTATTGTGACTAATAATGGAAGGATAATCAAGGTCTGAATCATTCACAGAGGAAGAGTCTGGTGACAGGCTTTGGGGGAAGGGATGTTAGCTAACATTCATGATGTTTCTAGTGGACTTAATTTCATAGTTTAAAAAAACATGATGAAATTACCAGTTCAAAACAACTACTCCAAAACATTTTTTCTTATCCCATTCTGACTCTTCTCTCTATTCCAGTGCCAAATAATCTTAAAATGCTCATGTGATCTCCTTGCATCTTCCATCTCCTTCTCTTGAACCCAAACATTATTTCTATTCTTGCCACTCTTCTATTTAAAAGCCATCAGTTACTCCTCATTTCCTATAGAGTGAATTCTAAACCACATACTTTCAAAGCCATTTGTATTCTGACCCCACGCTGCTTATTCAGTGTATTCTCCATTAGAAACTCTCTTCTTGAGCCAGTGTGTACTCCTTTAACCTGATGTATGCCTCTCTGGGTTCATGGTTTTGTGTTTATTTTCTTTCCTAATGGCATATACAACCTTTGCTAATTCTGTATCATTAAATACATTTACTCTGCCAGGCCCATATCTTAGGCAATTGTCTAAATGGATTTTTAAAGTCACCTTACAGGTTTCAATTTCTCTTGGATTTCACATGGTCCATTTTCATATATTTTTTGCTATGTGACCTACACATCAAATTCTTCCAGTGATGGGTAGGTCACTTGTTCCCTTTCACTGGAAATATGTAAGAATAGAATAGATATTTGATGGAACAGCTATACAGAGCATTACAACATTGCCTCTTGCCTGAGGGTATAGATTAAAAGAATAACCATGTGCCTTTTGACTCACTCAGCCTTCTCTTCTTAGGTGGTTTCATACATTTCTATGACAGTTACCATCCATTAATCTAGTATTGGACTATTTCTCGTCTTTATATTGTGCTTTCTGAAATATTGCTTTAAAGCAAAACAGAATTTAAAAATACAAAAAAAAATAAATCTAGACAAATAATTAGATGAAATGTTCTTCCATAATCCACTATTAATTGTCTTAGAAAGCTGCCTCAGACTGCCAAGTTTAAACCTGGTGTTTTCCAGTGTATATGGCTTTCCAGCCATCTCGTTAGTAACACTGATGATATTTCTACCAGAAGCAACTTGGGTTGTGGAGGCAGAGCCTGTGTCTCTATCAATTTCCTAGTGCTGTCTGTAGACCTATATAGGACTGGTGTGTCAAGTAAACTTGGGACCCCAAAGTATGTATTTTTCTATTTGATTTTGAGGGTAACTCCGTTTATAATACTCTATTCTTCCCACTACTGCTGTCTTTTCATCCACATCCTAGCATTTGGTGAATTGATCTCTTTCCCAATCCAATTCTTTCTGGCTTTCATTTTTTTAAATACATACAAACTAGTATTTTTCCCCTAGCAAATCTTAAACCTTGGTCAATCTGTGAACAAATTCCTACATTCTGTGGTAGTTTTAGGAACTGTCAGTTTGAGGTCCATGCTTTTACAGAATGAAGGCTGCAAATGGAATATACATGTGATCTTTCCCTAAAGGTGTTTTTCTGGACTAAGGAGAGCCCTGGTCCAAGTTCAGAGCAAGTCAGAGTGCTGGAGCATAGATGGCCCAGAAGAGACCTTTATCTAATGACAGAGATTTGGTAAATACCACATAATTCTTACCCTTTAGTAGGAAGAAATGAGGCATATGTTATATTGTCCCCAGACTACCTCGGACACTGACCTTCAGGTATACACAGTGGTAACTGCTATAACAATACACACTTTATTGCTCTATTTTTGTCACTTCCTCATTCTCTTACCAATGTTTTATTGGATAACTTCCTAAAGAAACAAACTGCCCTCAAATCTTTGTTGTCCCATGTCCGCTTACAGGTAAACCCAAATCAAGAGTGTGGGAAACAATAGGTCTTAGGAAGTAGATCCTGAGAGTTGGGATTAAGAGGTCAGATCGTTTGTTGCACAAATGGTAGAAATGACTGCATTGCTGGTAGTAAATGGGGTATTAAAAATCCTTGACTTGCTGAAGTGCCTCAGTTATTGAGACTCTATAAATGGTGGGAATTATGATATAATATTGGTAGAAAAGTATGAGCCGATTTAATGAATACTTCAAGCACTTAAGAAATATAAGGAATGCTATTAAATGAGTCCTGGAGTTGTCTGGTGACTATAAACATAAACAAACCTTCACCACAGAACTGTTGTTCTGCTGCACGTAGCATGATTAAAAGAAAGGTTCAGCACACCTGTTAGCACATTGTAAACTGATGTTGATTTGCAAATTGTTTCTTCTTAATCCCTACTGAGAAAGGGAAGCAGGAATATTTCATAATCACTTGCTACGAACAGTAGTTTCTATATATGACTGTGTCCCAGGGACATGCTAACACTCTATGAAACAAATGGACTTTCATTATATAGACATCCCATAGACAATCATGAGTCTACTGTTGATTATGTGATATGAATTGGACCTGAGAAGAAATGATAGCCTGGATGCTTTTATAAATACATGTACATGAAAAGATAGGAGACAAAGTTTAAAAAGACCAAGCTTACAAAGAGGGCTATTATTTTGGGTGATTTTGGTGGGAGGTTTTGTGGAGCATGCTGAAACATCCAAGGTAAAGACGTACTTTATATCTTCTACAAAAAACATACAAACAAACAAATATGTGGGGCACTTACAAGCGTCTTACAGCTCTCTAAGTTTGCAAGAGGTCATAGCACATTTTGGAATACAAATTGGACCCGTTCAGCAAGTGATTTGGTCCTTTGGTAGGGCATGAACAAAAGATCCCTAACATGTTCAGGCTTCAGTATACATGGTCTTTTTTTTTTTTTTTTTAAGATTTTATTTATTTGAGAGAGAGGGAGAATGAGTGAAGAAGTGAGAGGCAGAGGCAGAAGCAGACTCCCCGCTGAAGGGCTTGAATCTCAGGACCCTGAGATATGGCCTGAGCAGAAGGCAGATGCTTAATCAACTGAGCCACCCAGGGGTCCCTACGTGATCTTACCTATTAGATCATTGAATCATTTGATCACATGGAGCTGGAAGTACATGTGGTAGATAAGAATTCAGGATAGCGTTTCTTGCATGTCTTAATGTGAGCATTTCAGTGGCAACTATAGCACCTAGAGTTCTAGAGTCAGGTCATGCCATTTGCAATTGAGAATTACTATCTGAAAAGTAACTTCAAGCCTACTAAAGACCCTAGTAAAAATGAAACACTTGACAATAGGACTGCAAATGATTATGTGACTGGAGAACTGGATGAATGAAAGATGGAGGAATTCTTTAAACTTAATGAATCTTTCAGAAGGGAGAAATGCTTATACATAAAACAGGCCCTCATTTGAGATTAGACTGCATATTGGTCTCAGACATCTCGTATTTAATTGAAGAATTTGCTCTATCAATAACTCAATATTCTAAATTTCTTGCCAGCCATAACTCCCCTCACAAATATTTTCAAATCTTTATATTAAAACTTAAAAAAAATAAAATTTTTCTTTGTCCTAAATGCTTTTTAGATATTGTTCTAAGACTCCCTGTCTTCTCATTCAAGTTTCTTAAAAAAAAAAAAAAAAAAAAAAGTCCAATTCAGATCCTGTCACATCTATTTTCTTGAACTTCTGATGTTCAGTTTCTGAACTTCATTATACATTTTACACCCAGCTATCACTTGGATAATTAATGGCCAAATCCAGCATTTACTTGTGAACCATTATTTAATCTTTTTTTCATCATTTCACATAGAAAACTGATTTAACCTTTAAAAATTGTTTTCCACCTTTGCTTTCAGAGAGAAGATAAACATGCCCTCCTTAATCAGCTATTTTTATTTGAATTCTCTTTTCCTCCTTCCCTGACTTTGTTGCCTATGCCTGCTGTTAATGATTTCTAAGTTGGCACAGGCATCTCCTGATTTTCTGAATAGTCATCTTATGCAAATTTATTTACTCTAACAGTTTTATATCACTGGCCAAAAGCTGATGAATTACTTAACTCCTTGTTTGTATATATAATTTTATCTTCCTCTGTTAGGCATAATTCTATAAATGGTCCCCACCCACCCCCAAGATTCCTACCCCCTGGTTATTCAACTAAAGACTAATGTTGTATTACTGTGAAGAGATTTTGCAGATGTAATTAAATTCCAAAGTCAATCTTAAAATATAGATTATCTTGGCCTGGTCTAATAACATAAGTCTATGAAAGCAGAGACTTTTCTCTGACTAGTAGCAGTAAAGGAAGTCAGATGAAGCAGCAGATGTCAAACAGATTTGAAGCATAAGAAGGACTTGGCACATATTGCTAGCTTTAAATATAGGGGTGGCGCATGAAAAAGAATGTAGGCAGCATCAAATCAGAGAGGGCTTCTAGCTGATAGCAAAGAAACAGGGACCTAAAATGTATCAGTCACAAGAAACTGATATACATTAACAGAAGGAATGAGCTTGGAATCTGATCCTTAGATCCTTTAGATAAGGGCCCGACAGAGTACACCTTAATTTTTGGCCATGCAAGACCCAGTCCAGCTAAATAGGAACATAGACTTCTGAACCATATGAACTGTAAAGTGATATTTTTTAAGCCACTAGGTTTGTGTTAATTTGCTATGCCATCCCTTCTTCCTATATTGCCTCCCCCTTACTTTCCTTAACTAAAGGAGATAGTTTTTACAAGTAAAAAGTTAACAGCCTACACTTTGAATTTATAAACTCTGGAGCTTGACCATTTATTGCCTCTGAGATTTGGCATTACTAAATTAGCATTAACATTAGTAGGGATATCATCAGTTATTTGTGTGAACATAGGCTCATACATTCAAATTAGATACCAGTTTCTCCAAATACATTGAATTTACTGACTTATAAAAATGTAAACAGATACACATATATTTGTATCCTTTTCTCAACATCTTTATTCTTATTCTTAATTCAAGTAATCATCATCTCTTATAATATAGAAGAATCCTGAATGAGGTATCTTTCAATCTAACTCTTCAGATCTAGTTACAACATCTCTGTAAGAAAGTTCAACCTAATAATCACATAGGACTCTCATTCCTCTACTGGAAATTCAGACATCCATTGCCATTGTCTACAGTAAGATAGATACAGAGGAAGTAAAGTTATATATTACAAACAAGCAGTTGAGATTCATCAGCTTTTGGCCAGTGATAGAAACTATTAGAGCTTATAGTAGAGTTAAACTACTAGAAAGCCTCTAACTGATTAATACAAATTCCCTTATGCTCTTTTTTAGCTTCATGTCCAAATACTTTTCACCTCCCTCTACCACCATGATACTTCAATACTTATATTTTAACGGTTCATGTTTGCATTTTCTTTATACTATCCCCTCTACTTGATTAGAAATTCTTTCTTCATCTGGGTAAGTCTTATTTCTCACCCAAGTTACATTTCTAAGTAATGTGAGGTGAGGTACTTTTAAAAAATCCTCATGCCTGAGACACACCCAAAAATAAATAACCAAATTATCTGGGGATGAACCACTGGCATTGGTGTTTTCATTTCTACTCCTTTCTCAGTGATTCTCGTATGCACAGGGTTGAGAAACATTCATATAACTAAACTATACTTCAGCACCCCTCAGTAATATAGGGGTCATTCATTGCCTTTAGTGTCTAGACTGGATTAATTAGATTTGTTCTTTCCAACTGAATTACAAAAAAACTAGGAGCAAAGGTTAAAAATATCACTTATTTTTTTGAAATATGAATTCAGTATATTCTGTAATTTCTCATCTGTCCTGCTCGGTGATCTTCTAACTACATTGCCTTTTTGTAGATGTGAAGGCTCCTACTACATTCATTTATTTATATACTAATCAAAAAATTTTTAGTGTCTATGATACATTGTGGGGAAAAGTAGTAATATGTAACTAATTGTGCTTTAGTGGGCCATGGTGAGTATATTGTATCCTTTTTATACGCAATTAGCCTCAGTAATTCTAAGTGATTTTGACATCTTGATATTACTCATTATTATGTGATTAACTTAGCCCTGGTAATGGGTACTGAGCATGATTTTGATACTTAAGATTAACTAAATTGAAGTGTTCTAATTAGGGACACAGGTGGTACTAACATTGTTATAACTCGGTAAACCATATGTTTCCCAGAAGAATTTTGTCAATAACCATATAATGACATGGGCAGAATATTTATAGGCTTTTGAAACAGGACATATTTTCCTTACTATAGTCATCCTACTTACATGAAGCTTCAATTCAATCTACATGAATCTTCCCATATAGTTAAGGTTTCAAAATTCTGTTTTCCTAAAGTTCTTTCCAAAATTTCTTTGTAGAGTGTGCTTAAATAAAGAGAACATTGGTTTTAAGTTTAACTTGGAGGATATTCTTTTTAAAATCTTTTCTGAATCCAACCTTTTTCTAGTTTACGTTTTTCTTCTCTTTTCCACCCTCCCCACCCCCGCCCCACTTTTGGTATCAGCATGATTACAAAAAAGTTGGGTAGAGAAGGAAATGATGCTCAAAAGACTGTAAGATAGCTAATTTTATCTTGTCTTATTTGGAATTATCACTAGAAATAAAGATTTGCCAATAACAGAATTAGATAATGCTCCCAAAGAATCTATTAAAGGTTATATTTTCTTTTATTTGCTCTTTTTCACAAGGATGAGATTCTCCACAAAGTTCAAGAGAGACTATATTTGTCATGACATTTGGATTGTATATTGGGTCACCACAACTAGATGAATTGTGTTTATTCTACAGAGTAGATATAACAATTTTGTTTTCCCCATGTATCAGCCAACTAATCCATCTGAGAACAAGTTCAGGAACTAATAATATATTGTCTCTGTTTGTCTCTTCCTCTTTGCCCCTCCCCATCAATAGACAGAAAAGGAGGGGAGTAAATATGAATCTCTCCCTCTAGAGACAGAGATACTTATCTATATCACAGTATCTATAGATTTATGGAGATTATTCTAAATATAAAATCTCTATATAGATTTCTCTCTTTATATATACATATATATGCATGAATATATTGATTTATGTCATACATAGATACATGGATGATAAATAGAGACAGAATCAATATATTTAGACAGATAAATAAGGAGATACATAAGTACACAGATAAACTTAGGTAAAATGATGGAGATACTATTGTAAACATACTATCAATAATTAAGACTCCATTTCAAATAAGTCTTAGTATAAAATTAAGCAGAAAGTAATCTAAACGTCAATCCACAGTATCTTTGACTTATGTTGATTATTAACTCTAATTACTTAGTAAATCTTGGGTGTCTACATGTTGAACAACTTTTTAAACTTTGCAACCAGGCATTAAAGAAAATCCTAAAAATACTATGTGCATAGTGTCCAAAAAAGGAATTTGTTGCTAAAATATTAAGGTATATTTTTAAAGCTTCCACCTGTAGCCTGCTTCAAGTGAATGGTATTACTAGAAGTATTTTCTACTGATAGTACTTAGATATAATTGATTAGCATGTTTGTCATGTAAAATATCAGCCTTATATTATCAAAGAATATAAATTTCGATAAATACGTATCAGTTGTAATATTCTATAAATGGTATAAATTTTTTTCTTAAATAATACCATCTTTAAAAAAAAATACCTGCATCTATTTTTATCTAACTATCTGACTGGAAAAAAGAATGTGTAAGATAATCATAACATTTATAGTTAATGATCATTCTTTAGGTATGGGATCTTAATATGTAACTGCCATTTTCAAAAATATATTTACATGGCTGAAGTCATTCACTTATCTCAACAGGCTTAATTCATAGATCAGGAATGTGAAGTACAAATAAATGAGGTCAAGATCATGTACCTAGAATGTGACAGAGTTGAACTTGATTAATACCAGCAAGTTGCTTTCCAAGGCAGGATTATTACTATAAATTGAGAGCAACCATGAAGTCTAGATTATTTTTCTCAATAAAACCTTTTTTTTAAAAAAAAAACACATTTTACTGTCAAGAAAATCTTAAGCAATAAAATTTCCTGATATGAAAATGTGTTTTACTACATTTTCAAAATAGGTATGCATCTAAATCATCAAAAATTACTTTAGAAACCTGACATAGGCTAAATGGACTTAATGAGTCTGAACTGTTTTTAATTATAAGGCAACTTGCCATAGGACACTTGGTGCATCACATTTTTTTTCTCAATTTTTACATAACAACCCTAAATGTGTGCCTGATAAGAGTCTTCAATATTTCCACAGCAAAATGGACAAAATAAAGAGATGAAACAGATCCAAAATGATGGGTGAAGATTTTAAAAATACATTTTCAGCAATTGATAAAACAGATAAATGAATATCAATAAAAATACATAAGATATGAGAACTATCAACAAAACTGGTCACATGGGCATTTACAAACACTACAAGTAACCACTAAAGAATACACACTTTTTTTCCCCCCTAGTGCAGACTGACATTCATCAAGATAGACCAGCTGCTGGGCCAAATAATAAAACTAATTAAGCTTTAAATGATTGAAATAGAGCCTGTGCCCTGATCACAATTTAGTTAAATTGCATATCAGTAATTACAATATACAATATATTTAGTGAATCAGTAAATATTTGGAGCTAACACACACACACACACACACACACACACACACACACACGTATAGATGTATATATACATAAAAACAATGAGTCAAAAAATAAAGCACCAGAGAAATTTTAAAGTATTTCAAGTTGAATAATGAAAATACAGCCTATCTGAATGTGTGAGAAAAGGATGGACATTGTTTAGAGGGAAATTTTTACCACAAAATTCCTATATTGGAAAAAGGAAACATTTAAGAAAAGCAATGATAGATATTTCCACATTAAGAAAAATTTTAAAAGAACAATATAATCCATAGTAAATACAAAGAAAGAAAGAATGATAAAAAAAACAGTCATAAATGGACTAGAAGGGGGGAGATTTTTTAAAAAAGAGAAAACAAAGGCAAAATTATTTATAAAGCAAAGTTGGTAAACTCCTTACAAGACTATTAGGTAAGCCAGTTCTCTCTCTCTCAGTCTCTCTCCCAACCAGTGGCAGGAATAAATGAGAGGACATGGTTACAGATACTTTAGACATTACAAGAGGAATAATAGGAATTTATAAACAACTTAATAAAATGGACAACTTATATTTAATAGACACATTTGTAAAATTTGAGAAACAATTTTGCAAATCTTAGAAAAATAATGTACCAAAACAGATTTTTAAAAGAAATGGAATACCTGATTAACTTTATTAGAGATATTTGATTTTTTAAAAGATTGTATGTATGTATGTATGTATGTATGTATGTATGTATTTGACAGAGATAGCCAGCACAAGTATGGGGAGCAACAGGCAGAGGGAGAGGGAGAAGCAGGCTCCCCGCTGTGCAAGGAAGCCAGACAGGGTGATCATCCCACGACACTCAGATCATGACCTGAGCTGAAGACAGACCCTTAATGACTGAGCCACCCAGGCACCCCAGAAATATTTGATTTTTAACCACAAACCTTCCCCATAAAGAAAATATACTGACAGATCTTACAGATAAATTCTAAATGAGGAGAGAATACTTACCAACTCATTTTTGAAGCCAGAATATGATATTTAAATCTGACATAGATGTTACAAGAAATCTACAAATATTGCTTTTAAACACAAAACAAAAACCCTAAAAAAAATTAACATTATATGTGACAATATGGAATTAAGTTGAATTTATACCCAGGGATGCAATATTTTTTCAATATTTAAGAAGAAAGTATTCACCACATTAACAACAGAAAAATAACTCCTATGGTCATTTCAGTAGGTACAAGTAAAGCATCTGCAATACTCAAAACCTATTTATGATTTTCAAAATCTCTTAATTAGGAGTAGAAGAAACATTTTCAAATTGATAAATCATTTATGAAATACCTTAAGCTAATATCATATTTAATAGTGAAAGACAACACTTTTACTCTAAGGTTTGCAATAGGGCAAAAATGTCCCACTCAAAAACTATCCCCAAACCATATAATAACCTTTGTTTTTAAAAAAATCTGAAATAAGGGACAGCTGGGTGAGTCAGTTGGTTAAGCAACCAACTCCTGATTTGGGCTCACATCATGATCTCAGGGTCGTGAGATTGAGCTCCACGTTGGGCTTGGTGCTCATCAAGTAATCTGTTTGTCCCTCTTCCTCTGCTCCTCCCCCTCCTTCCCCCCATATCTCTCTCAAATAAATAAATGAATGAATCAAACCTAAAAAATCTGAAATCTAAATGTATACAGTAAAGTAAAATAGTGATCTAGGCAAGTTTCAAAATACAAGGTTAATGTATCAAGAGGAATTTTATTTTTTGATACCATGAACAAGATATTTGAAAATAAATTTAAATACATCATTATAGTAGTATCGAAACCAAAATTCCTAGGAATGACTTTAGCAAAATGATACTGTAAATTGTAATTTCTTTAAAAATAAAATTTACATGAGCAGTTTATTGAACCAAGTGTATTGATTGGAAGATAGCTTCATTTTAACACCAGTCAAAACTCCAGCAAGAAATTTTATAAACTTTAGAGGCAAACTTTACAATTTATTGCAAATGCAATTTTCCTAGAATTGCCAAAACTATTTTGAAAAGGAATCTAAAGGTCGGCACTTTACTATAATTTTATATTAAATCTTGAAAGTGAATAGTTATAAAAACAGTGCAGGGGCACAAAAATTTTTCCTTCTTCCCTGTTGGGTTTTTAGCTGGTTTAATGATTAAATTGACATAAGACAGATTAATTAAATTTAATTACATACATACAGGGACATAGAAATACGAGACCCAAGGGGCACGCCAGGTAAACAAAGCTTGTGTAACATCTTGAGCAAAGGAAAGCAGTACAGGTCTGGGGATATAAAAGGGAGGAGGGCCATTCTCAGCAAGATGAGAGAAGTCTGACTAATGAAACTTTACCCTGTTAGATAAGTTTCTTAGATAAAAAGGAATCTCTGGTAAAAACTCTCTTCCAGGTATAGGCCCCAGATGTCGACTTAAATAAGTAAAGAGAAAAGGTAAAGAGCTTTTTCTTAAATCTGCTGGGTTTTGCTTACTTTTAGTTCAAAATAAGCTTCATGCCTAAGTGGCATATTTCAGGGACACTTGTTCTGAACCCCTCCAATAGCATGGCATTGACATGAGTGCACTTTATTGTATTTGAATTTTATTAAAATACACTTAATTTAAAGGTTATTAATGCGTTAATACAGTGACTGCATAATTTAGCAAATGAATATTCCTTACATTTAAAATGTCAGACATCTGATGTTTTAAGTGAATTGTATTACACTTGCTGGGACGGGTGGTCTTGGATACTTCCCTCAAAGGATCATTTTCCCAACATTAAACCATACTTCTCCGATACAACACAAAAAGGGCTGGCAGAGAATGTTGCCTTCCATTCTTCTAACATTTAGTTGTTCATCCTCCCTCGTATATTCAACCACCAATGCTATACTGTCCGGACAAAGAGATAAGTGGTCCCGAGCACTACAAACTGTAGACAATACATGGAAACTGTGATAGAGCACAAAATATCTTTGTAACAGGGGCAGCTTAACTGCTAAAACTGGCGAGAGCAATAGACAACTCCTTTTTTTGCCTGTGGCTCTAGAAAAACAATTAACTTTTTAAAAGTAAAAATAAAATTTTACCATAACTTACATATTAGATCACGATGAAGTAAAAACAGCCAACCTATCAGGCCATAGAAGACGATTTAATCAGGAAACAACTGAACTGTGAAATCAGTCTCATTTCCATTCCTATGTAACTAATTTTCATGTACTTCCGTGGAACTTGTATGGTTTTCTTTCCCCCAAACCTTGAGAACTGGTCCCTCAGATTTCCAAATGCTCCTGCTACCAGATTGGTACAGAAAAACCGTTTTGCCCCAGGTCTCTTCATATTGTCCTCATTCCACCACTGCAGGTTCTGACCATCTGGCAGGCGGCTTCTACATAGTGCCAGTGTGTCATCTGTCACATTCTGCTTCTCCAGGGGATATCTTGAATAATTGCTCATCCCAAGCAATAATAACACCTCTTCAGGCCAAGAACAAGTTGTTTATATATCTGCACAGCCCCCAGCATTATCTAGGCATTTAAATTGAAAAATTAAATAAGCATTCTACAGCTAGCTATTAACTACTACACAATAGACTAGTAACCTCTAGGTATGGAGGCCAGATCCTATTAATGCAAACTGCAAGGGACCATCTCAGATTATGTTCTGTGGACACTATTCAAGAAAAGTGATCTATCACCCCAGGTGCAGAGATGAATTATGTAGAAATGTTAGGGCATCTTTGTATAACAGGTTTCCCCTTCAAATTCTGTCGTCTTTAGAGCAATGAGAATGTTCAGTAACGAGCACAGATTTCATGGAATTTTAAGAGAAAATTAGAATGTGAATAAAAAGCCAATGTGTCCTGAATGTCCCCACCAATTCCCTTCTATATAATAAAGCAAGCCATTAAATCTGACCTCCTGTGACCTTCTAAGACCTTTTTTAAAAATATAAATTCAGTATCTCACTGAGAATGAAAAGGTGTTCTATCAAATCTATGAATTAAGAGAATGCACACTTTAAAGAAGTTTCTTTAAAAAATAAAACACTCTTGGAAAGTAAGTACTGACTGCTGTTTTTCACGGAATTGATATATGAACACATGTATCAGGTTTGAAAGACCACTGACTGTAGCAGTAAAGCATCTTATTAGAAGCCCTAACCCTCCAGGTAGAACTTATGCCATGTCACAACAGGAAGAGAAGTATATATGAATATATATGTGTGTATATATGTTGTGCTTTATAAGAAACTATACTGTTCAACAATGTAACAATGGATGGATTCTTTCTCCCCAAAACTATCCATACTTGATTTTAAAATGAATGGCAACAATCTGCTACTTTGTTTGCAACTAGGTTGCAAAAATTCATTATTTGTAAAATGAGTTTCAGGCCACACTGACCCGGCTTTCCAGTTGTCTTCCTGTCTCCACAACACACATAAATACACAATTACACATCAATGTATTCTCCATAGCTGACAGATTCTTTAGGGTAGAATCTCTAATTTCTGAATATGAGTTGAACAAAGTAATAAAAACCTTGTGGGCAGTGGAAGAACATCTTCAACATGAGATAACAGGACTGAAATTTTACTGTATATAAAATGATTTTTTTTAACAGATGGCAGAATATCTATAATTTTAACCCATTCATAAAGTATTTTATAATTAGGAATTATTAAACATTAACATTTTTCAAATTAATATATGTACATCATTAGCTAAATTATAGGAAAGGAGCATTATATGTCAAAGCTATTTTGCAGCACTAAATGCCTCCCTTTGGAGGTCAATCCTTAAATCCATTAATATTACACTTGATTTTATAACTCTAGATCAGTGATATAATCAGAGGTCTTGGTGACATCATTAGGCCATACGATTTTTGTGAGCAGCCCCATTACTACATTATACAGTGACTACATTGTCTAATCTGCCAATTTCCTAAGTCAGTTCACCTGGAGTGACCTTTTCCGTAGCTAAACATAGACACTTCAGTCACTGAAAAATGTCTATTATCAGATTTAGGTGAAATATCATTTATGACATTCAGACCTGGTGATATGAAACACAATAAGTAAAAAAAAAACCTTCTTCAACAATATCTATATGCATGTGCCTGCAATGAGTTTGATCTGTGAAGGTAGAGCTCAGAAAAGTATTGTGAACTGCATGTAGAGAGTTGGCCATCATTCCCATTCAATAATTGAACTCAAGGGGCTACTGTTTATTTACTTATTGGATAAAATATATAGGAAGAGGGGCGCCTGGGTAGCTCAGTCCCTTAAGGGTCTGCCTTTGGCTCAGGTCATGATCCCAGGGCCCTGTCATCATGTGTCAAGCTCCCTGCTTGGAGGGGAGCCTGCTTCTCTCTCTCTGCAGCTCCCCCTGCTTGTGCTCTCTCTCCTCTCTCTGTCAAATAAATAAAATCTTTTAAAAAATATACAGAAGAAATAGTGAGATACAGGCCTATTAAATAATATGTATACTTATTTAAAGATGAAATAGAAATTAACAAATGAAGGAAGGAGTTTTTTTAGGTAAAATTGGTATAGAACAGAAGTTTCACATGGAAAACAGTTTGGTATTTGTTTACACAACAAAGTGATCACCAACATAAGTCAATCTACCATCTATCATCACACAGTTGAGCCTTTCAACCCATTTTACTAGTCTCCTAACTCCCTCTCCCTCTGGTAACCACCAGTATGTTCTCTGCATCCATGAGTTTGTTTTGTTTTATTCTCATTTATGTAAAATCATATGGTAAGTGTCTTTGTTTGACATTCCATTTAGCATAATACCCTAAAGATTCACCCATGTTGTCACAAATGGCAAGATTTTAGTAACTTTTATGGCTGGGTGATATTCTATTGTATCTATGTATGTAGCTATCTAGTTAGATAGAAATACACACACACACACACACACACACACACACACACGTACTGCATTATCTTCATCCATCCGTTGATGGACACTTAGATTGTTTTCTTATCTTGGCTGGTGTAAATAAACTGCAGTGAACATAGGGGTTGCAGATATCTTTTTAAATTAGTATTTTTGTATTCTTTGCATAAATACCCAAAAGTGCAATTGCTGGATCAAATTGTAGAATTGTTAATTTTTTGAGGAATCTCCATGCTGTTTTCCATAGTGACTGCACCAATTTACATTCCTGCCAACAGCATACAAGGATGCCCTTTTGCCACATCCTCTCCAATACTTATTTCTTGTCTTTTTGATAATAGCCATTTTGACAAGCATCAGGTAGTGTGTCATTGTGGTTTTGGTTAGCATTTTCCGCATAGCGATTTTGAAATATTTTCATGTACCTGTTGGCCATATATGTCATCTTTGGAAAAATGTCTATTCAGATCCTCTGCCTATTTTTGTTATTTTTGTCTCAAATCAGGTTATGTGATTTTTGTTGTTGAACTGGATTAGTTCTTTATATATTTGGGATGTTAATCGCTTATATTAGTGGGGAAATATTTTCGCCCATTCAGTAGGTTGACTTTTCATTTGGCCATGGTTTTCTTTGCTGTGTAGAACCTTTTAAGTTTGATGTAGTTCTATTTGTTTATTTTTGTTTTTGTTTTCCTTGCCTTTGGAGTCCAAAAAAAAAAAAAAAAAAAAATCAAGATCAATTTCAATGAGTTACAGCCTATGATTTTTTTTCTAGGAATTTTATGGTTCCAGATCTTACACTGAAGTCTTTAATCCATTTTGAGTTAATTTGTGTGTGTAAGTCACTGGTCCAGTTTCCTTCTTTTGCATATGGCTGTTGTTTCCCCAATACCATTTATTCAATAGACTGTCCTTTCTCCGTTGTATATTCTTTTATTGTAAACTAATTTACCATATTAGGTGTGTCCCCATTTGAATATTGTATCTTTTGTCATAAATTAACTTATATATATGTCAGTTTATTTCTGGGCTTTCTGTTCTGTTCTCTTGACCTATGTTTCTGCTTTTATGGCAATACCATAATGTTTTGATTACTACAGCTTTGTAGTATAGTTTGAAATCAAGAAGTGTGGTTGATACCTCCAGGTGTGTTCTTTCTCAATATCACTTTGTCTGTTCAGGGTATTTTGTGTTTCCATAGAAGTTTTAGAATTATTTGTTCTAGTTCTGTGAAAAATGCCATTGGGAATTTTATAAGGATTGCACTGAATTTGTAGATTGCTTTGGGAATTATGGACTTTTTAACAATGTTAATTCTTCCAATCCATGAGCATGGAATATCTTTCCATTAATTTGTGTTTTGTTCAATTTCTTTTATCAGTGTCTCATAGATTTGTGTGTACAGGGCTTTCACCTCCTTGGTGAAAGGCATTTTTATTCTTTTTGATATTATTGTTAATTGGATTCTTTTTTTCCTCTTTCAAATACTTTGCAATTTACTGTATAGTAATTCAACAGATTTCAGAATATTGATTTTGTATCCTACAAATTCACTAAATTTATTACTTCTAACAGTTTTTTGGTGAATTGTTAAGGGGTATACACACACACACACACACACACATATATATGAGAGAGAGAGAAAGTATCATGTCATCTGCAAATAGCAATACTTTTACTTCTTCCTTTCTGATTTGGACAACTTTATTTTTCTTACCTAATTGCAGTGGCTAAGACTTCTAATACTATGTTAAATAAAAGTGGCAAGAGTGATCATTCTTATTCTCTTCCTGATCTTAAAGGAAGTTTTCAGCGTTTCACTATTTCATGTGGTATCAGATGTGGTTTTGTTGTAATTGAACTTTATTATATATTTATTATATTCAGTAGTTTCCACTGAATTGACTTTGGTGAGAGTTCTTATCATAAATAGATGTTGATTTTTTTTCAAATGCTTTTTCTGCTTCTAATGAAGTGATCATATGATTATCCTTAATTTTGTTAATGTGGTATATTGTGTTGATTGATTTGCAGATGTTGAACCACCATCCTTACATGCCTGGAATAAATCCAACTTGATCGTGGTGTATGATCCTTTTAATGTATTGTTGAATTCAGTTTACTAATATTTTTCTGAGGATTTTTGCATCTATGTTAATTAGGAATATTGACTGTATTTTTGTTTCCTAGTCTGGTTTTGGCACTAAGGTAATGCTAGACTCAAATCAGCTTGGAACCTTTTGTTCCTCTTCAATTTTTGGAAGAGTTTGAGAAGGAAAGGTATTAAATCTCTTTGAGTGTCTGGTAGAATTCACCAGTGAAGGTGTCTGGTCCTGAACTTTTATGTGATGGGAGAATTTTGACTCCTGGTTCAATCTCCTAGTAATCAGTCTATTTGCATTTTCTATTTCTTCATTTTAGTCTTGGAAGATTGTATGTTTCTAGGAATGTATCCATTTCTTCTATATTGTCCTATTTGTTGGCATACAGTTATTCATAGTAATCTCTTATGATCCTTTGTATGTCTGTGGTATCAGTTGTAACTTCTTTTATTTATGGTTTTATTTGAGCCATTTCTCATTTCTTGGTGAGTCTAGCTAAAGATTTATCAATTTTGTTTATCTTTTCAAAGAAGCAAATCTTAGTTTTAATGATCTTTTCTGTTGTCTTTTGGTTTCATTAATTTTTTCCCTGATTTTTATTTCCTTCCATTAAATTTGGGCTTTGTTCTTTTCTAGTTCCTTTAGGTATATAGTTAGATTGTTTTAGATTTTTCTTGTTTCTTGAGGTAGGCTTGTAGCCTACAAACTTTACTTTTAAAGCTGCTTTTGCTGCATCCAATAGATTTAGAAATGTCCCATGTCCATTTTCATTTGTCTACAGATATGTTTTGATTTCTCCTTTGATTTATTCATTGACCCATTGATTTACTGAGATGTCTTTTGTGTCCTAACATATGATCTATCCTGGACAATATTCCATGTGCACAAGAGGCTATTGTGAATTCTGCTTTTGTATGGATTGTCCTATATATATCTAAGACTATCTGGTCTAATATGTTGTTTAAGGCCAATGTTCCTTTACTGATTTTTCTCGCTGTTTATTTTTGTTTTTGTTTTCCTTGCCTTTCCTTTCCTTTATTTTTGTTTTTGTTTTCAGAACAATCTTTTCACTGGTACAAGTGTGTTATTAAAGTGTCCTATTATTCTATTGCTGTAGATATCTTCTTTTAGGTTTGTTTATATTTCCTTTGTCTACTTAGATGCTCCTATGTTGGATGCGTATATATTTATAAATGTTATATACTCTTGTTGTATTAACCCCTGTATTATTTTGTAATGTATTTTTGTGTCTTTCATTGTCGTTTTAAAGTTTTGTTTTGCTCTCTGATAGGATAGCTACACTAGCTTTACTTCCCTTGCATTTGCATGGAATATTTTTTCCATCCTTTTGGTTTTTGTGTGTCTTTAGATCTGAAGTGAATCTCTTGTAGGCTGCATATAGAAGAGTCTTTTTTTTTTTTTTAATCCATTTAGCCACTTTGTCTTGTGATTGGAGAATTTAGTCCATTTCCAGTTAAAATAATCATTGATATGTATCTATTGCCATTTTCTTGTTTTCTGGATGTTTTTATAGTTCCTCTCTGTTTCTTTCTTCTTCTCTTTCTCTCTTGTGATCTGGTGATTTTCTTTAGTCTTTAGATTCCTTCCTCATTGTCTTTTGTGTCTACTATGGATTTTGCTTTATGGTTACCATGAGGTTCATATATTTCATCCTATAGATAACAATCCGTTTTAAGTTGAAACTGTAAATTTTAGCACACCTGAAAATTTTTATTCTCCTCTACCATAAGTTCTGTTTTTTATACCTTATGTAATATTGTCTTTATTCCATATATCCCTTAGCTAACTATTATAGTTATATTTAGTTTTACTACTTTGTCTTTCATCCTTCATATTAGCCTTATGTTGTTAATTTCCTACCTTTACTATATATTTGCATTTACCAGTAAGAATTTACTTTTATAATTTTATCTCATTACTACTTAGTGTCTTTTCAGCTTAATGAAATCCCTTTTAACATTTCTTGCAAGGCTGGTTTAGTGGTGATGAACTCCTTTAGTTTTTGCTTGTCCAGAAAACTCTATCTCTCCTCCAGTTCTGAATCTTGCTAAGTATAGGATTCTTGGTTGGAAGCATTTTTCCTTAACACTTTCAATATATCATGCCACTTTCTTCTGGCCTGCAAAGTTTCTACTGATAAATTAGTTGATATTCTTAAGGTGTTCCCTTGTATATAACAAGTTGTTTTTCTCTTGCTACATTTAATATTTATGTTTACCTTTTGACATTATAATTAAAATGTGTCTAGGTATGGATTCCTTTGGGTTCATCTTATGTAGAACTCTCTCTGCTTCCTGGCCCTGAAGTCTGTTCCCTTCACAAGTTAAGAATGTGTTAAGCCAGTATTTCTTCAAATAATTTTTCTAACCTCCGTCTTTCTCTTCTCTGTCTGGAACCCCCTATTATGCAGATGTTACTCTGCTTGATGTTGTCCCATAGTCCCCTTAAGCTGTCTTCACTTTCAAAATTCTTTTTCTTTTTGCTGCTGTCTAGGTGAGTATTATTGCTTTATCTTCTAGTTTGCTGATCTGATCTACTTTGTCTAGTCTCCTGTTGAAACCCTTTAGTGTATTTTTAAGTTCACCCATTGAATTCTTCAGCTCTGTGACCACTACTTGGTTTTCTTTTGTATTCTTTTTTGAAAATCTCACTGTGTTCATCCATTCCTCTCCTGAATTCAGTGAGATTCTTTATATTACTTTGAACTCTTTATCAGGTAGATGATTTCTCTCCTTTTTATTAGGTCATTTTCTGAGGATTTGTCTTGTGCCTTAATTTGGAATATATTCCTTTGTCTTTGTTTTGCCTGACTCTGTGTGTTTGCTGTGTAATAGGTGAAATAGCAATCTCTTATGGTCTTGAAGCAGTGGACTTGTATATGAGAAGAAACTTATCATTTAACTCTGCCATCTCTTGATGTATCTTAGACCTTCATGACTTTCTAAGTAGTCTGATTTCATCTTTTTTTTAAAGATTTATTTATTTATTTTGAGAGAGAGCGCGCGCACGCATGGGGGGCGGCGAGGGAAGCATAAGGAGAGGAAGAGAGAGAATCCCAGACTCCCTGCTGAGCATGGAGCCCTAAACAGGTCTCCATCTCATGTTCCTGAGATCATGACCTGATCCAAAATCAAGAATCAGGCACTTAACTGACTGAACCACCCAGGTACCCCAGCCAGATTTATTCTTGATATTTTCCCATTGAGGGTGTGCCAAAACCTGTCAGTATTCCAGAAGAAGGGATCTCAGTGCCTAATTTCAGGCTAGTTGTAAGCCAGATTTTCAGGCAGCAGCTTAAGGTAAGTGAATATATACAGTCTGGTGATTCCACAGTTACAAACTTATTTCCAGACCAGTAGATCTGGAGATGTCTGCTGTATGAAAGTTGCTAAAATTGTAGCTTTATACATGTATATTAGATCCTTTCTGAGAGGTATCAGTGAGCTGTAGTGAAGCCAAGGGAATGTGCTAAGTGTCTCCTTGCTCATGAGGACACTCTGTAGCCACTGAATGTGTGGCAAACCTGAAGCCTGATCTTTAGGATGAAGCTTCTAGACAAGAAATTTTCCTTTTTCATATGAAGATTGAGGGTGTTTTTTGGTCTACTCTTTGTGCAATGTCTGGTATTTAGTAGCCTGCCAAGGATTATCTTTCCAATTGTTTCAGACCCATGAGGTCCAGAAATGCAGTCCCCCTGGTTACTAGGGCCAGGTGCTCAAGGGCATCCCCTGTAAGGGCATTATGTGTCTGTGGCAGGGTTGGCCCCAGCCGCAGCATGTACGGATAGGGCACTGAGCTTGTCCAGCTGTGGCAGGTTGGGCCTCAGCTTCAGTGAGTAAGGGTAGGATGCTTCCACTAGAGTTAGCAATCTGGTGAGAGCTGTGCAAATGGTGCCCACTCCGACAAAACAGAAGAAGAATGCAAATTTGGTGCCTGCCAGCCCCTCTGTCCCTAGAGGGAATCCCAACATGTTCCTACCTATCAGATGCTTCAAGATTAATAAATTAGTTTCCATCACACATGATCTAGGCACCTTTCAAACTGTTGTTTTATTATGGGTCCTGGGCAAGTACATCTGGGTGGAAGCTCTTCAAGAAAAGATTTTTTTATTCCTTATAGCCCTATGGTTTTCCCTTCAAGAGCTTTGGTATCTCTTCTTTCTGTATGTATGTATGGGGGCCTGATGTGAGGCACAAATCACTCACTCAACAATGACAAGTTCTATATTATAGCATCCTTCCCAACTGTGGCTCACTGACCTTGGGTTAGAGTTTCTTGAAAGACCATGTCCAAACCGCCCTATCCACCGAGATGTGGCCCTTTTATCCTTTGTCGTGGATATATTATTCAGCTAGTTTTCAGGTCATTTGCTGGGGGAACTGTCCCATATGTAGCTGTAGATGTTTTTATAGGGGGAAGGAAATTCAGGCCACCTTCTTGAACTTACCAGCAAATAGTCTTAAGAGAAATAGAAGAGGGACCAGTCATAAACCTATATAGACAAGTGTCAAAAAAGAAGACATGACTCATGAGGTGGATTAGCAAATTTGAAATAACAGACCTTGAAAAATGTCACTATTGTTGGTATCTAAGTTTTTCCACAGTTGTCCTTTCATAGAGCATAGAATAAATGCATTCAGCACTGCATGCTAATAACTCCTCCCCGTCTGTATTCTGGTAACACCAGACACAAATCCAGGTAATCACATTCTCTTAATGTACACCTTGTGAATATCTGTCATGTTCTTAAGTGCCGTACTGTGTTGGAATTTCCTATTGAACAGAGCTCATAGCCTTTGGAAACAAATTGATTTCATAAAAGACTAGAGATAAAGGGTGGCATAAAAATAAAATTTCACTGATGGTGATAAAAAATTAAACTTTTGCAGGAAATTGCACACTTAGAGATCTTCCTGTATTCTTACCCAGATCCTCAGTATGACATTGGAGAACAGGGGACAAGTAAACATAATTTTCTATGGAGAATAAAAAATTATTTTACATGTATACATACATATATACAAACACACACAAATACACATAAATATGATCTCTATAATTTATAGATAAATATATAAATTGAATAATATAAGTTAATCTTATACATCTAATAATGGATTTTAAAGACAAGGCAAATAAAAAAGCTGTTAATTAATTTATAGTAAAATAAAATATTAAAATATTATATCCTTCTGCAGTTTTAATTACATATTCCCTCAATTGTAAGATCCTCATCTTCCCATATTTTTATGTGGGTATAGGAGAGACATGTTTGAAGTTCAGTGGTATATTACAGCTGTGATTAGCCAGGTGGTTGTTACAGTGAAACTGGTTGTTGCATGGAGGAATCTTGTTATTTCTATTAGTATGACTAGTCCCCTCAGCCTTGTGAACTTTCAGTCAACAATAATTTAAAAATTATTTGAAGAAAAAACATGAGTCTTATCTATCATTCTGCAAACCTTTCACTGTCACCTTTAGATGAGATGAAAGAGAAGGTTCTCAGACTTGGGGAATACATATGTATTGGAAAAAATCTGAGTTGTACTGGGGCCCCTGGGTGGCTCAATCAGTTAAGCGTCTGACTCTTGATTTTGGCTCAGGTCATGAATTCATGATCATGAGTGCAAGCCCCACATCAGGCTCCACACCTGTGGAGCCTGCTTAAGATATTCTCTTCCCTCTCCTGATGCCTCTCCCCCTCTTCCTTCTGTCTCTTAAAAAAAAAGTGCTGTACCACTAACAGTATTAATGGCACAAAGTAGGATATTGAGTGGAAAACACAGACCTCAGTAACCTTAGGAGAAAAATTATTTGGAAGATTTGGATTCTAAAAATAAAATAAAAAATTTAGGAACATTTAGCATTTTCATTTTATTGTTTTCCTATTTTACATAGATAAGAGTGGATATATATTATAGAAATCTATGTGCAAGTATAAATGAGCAATTCTTGTAAATAAAATATTAAGAAAATATTATGTTATAGATAATTGTCATTTTTTGTCCTTTTTTTAAAACTTGTAGCTCTACATAAAATAATTATGTATATTAAACTGGTGTCTAAAATTTGATAAAGTGTTTCTAATCAACTTGAATTTTTCCTGCAGAAAAAATGTTTTAAATTCAAAAGTGCAAATATAGTAGTCAAGAAGTAAGTCACAAAAGTATTACCCTGCACTAAACTGTTTCCGCTTTTTACTTAAAAGCTGAGAAATTTAAAATAAGCATAATTTCATGCTGTATTTTAAAGTTATGTTTTAATATGGGTATGAAAATTTAGTTTACTAATTACATTGAGTTATAGCCATATTCATCAATAATTAATTTTTCAGGGACATTGGGAAGCTACACGTTAAAAATTTTAATTATTATGCCACCTGAAGTTTAATTACAGCTAGCCTACTCAATAGCCTGTTGTTTTATTACAATGTAAATGTTTTAAGATATTAACACATTTGAGTCTCAGAGTCACAAGAAATAAGATTACTATTGAAACACAATTCATGTGTTAATGTAATATCCATGTAATAATATGAAAACAGATTATGTAATTTATAGCTATAATTCCAAGAATCTAATGATATTTAAATCATAAAAATTATAATTTATATGTATGCACATGAATATCTCCAGGTAGAGAAATTTCTCAATTTTTTCATTTTAACTAACATTTTAAATATGTTTTACTGTTTTATATTTAATTCCAATTAATATATTTTTAAATTCCTTTAAGGACAAACACTACTTTTTGCATAAAGTTTGTCTAATCTTGCCAATAATCTCCTTATATACACTTAGTTCTGACACCCATCCTGCCAACATCTTGAGAAAATTACTTTAAAAAGGTGTTACTGTCCATTGAAAATCAAGGAAAAAATCCTAAAACTCAATCTGCTGTTTCAATTTGAAGGAATATTCACCGTGTCTTTTGTTTGAAAGTATTTATTAGTGCATATTTGTTATTTTCAGGAAAACAGTTACCCTTCCAAAATTTTGAAGGATTTTGAAGGGCAAGACTGTGGTGTCAAGTCAATCTGAAAGTAATCAGAGCCCATTGTTTGTTTGTTTGTTTGTTTTCAATTTCAGAACTTTCCTAAATTAAAGACTAGGTAAGACTATACTTTCAGAAGCCATAAAACTAGTGATTTATCTTTTGTTTGCAGCCTGTATTTCCAGTACTGCCCCACCCCCCAAAAAAGAGCAAAAATCCAGTCTTTTGTCAAAATGACTCATCTCCTTAGATTGTCTTTTTCTATCACTTTATTTTCCAAAAGGGTTTAACATTCTAGTTAGGTAATACAGTATAGAAAAACAGTAAGAAAAAGATTTCTAGAAGTTAATTTTTCATCCTCAGTCCAAATTCCTCTGTTGGAAGACTTAGGCAGTGATTTTATGTTCCACATCTGCTCTAATTCCTTTGCTTCCCTGTCTTTTATCCCCCACTTTGTACCTATCTCTGCTAATAAATCAAATAAACAAAATGAAAGCAACAGGAATTTCTGTTATTCCAGGTTTCCAAATTGGCCATTCATTTCAATCAGTAAATGAGTAGATCAAGGCAGTAAAAAGAAATGCGTAATTTTACTAAAAGAATGTCTTAAGGCAATCACCATATAAAACACACATCATAAAAATAATGTATGTTTGATCCACTAATTGGAGTGTCAGAACTATTGGACCATAGTATACACAAGAGGGTTTATATTAAGTTTCTTCTGTTATGGTATCACTAGAGAGAAAATATTTACATAAAAAAATAAATAATTCATTAAATATAGTATTAGGATTCTGAAATTCTGTTTAAAGGAGTTAAAATTCTTTTAATCCAAGTAAATTGTCGTGCCTATTGATTAAATGTTTATTGTCAAAATATGCACAGGCCCTCCACAGACTCTTATTTCAAACTTCTATTCCAAGCTGACCCCACCTCAGACTTAGTGAAGTCTTACTTATCTTTCAAGACACAGCTCAAATATTACATTCTTTAGTACGTGCTCTACAAACTCGAATGAATTGCCAATTTTCACATCCTATTTGTGATCCCTTTGAATGCTGCTCCCTTCCTATACTTTTAAGATGTTTTATAAGTATCTCTTTTTCCTATTATACAGCTTTTTAACTATTGTATCCCAATATTTAACACAGATTTTGGCATTTTCTACTCCATCAATAAATGTTTGTTTATATAGGAAGAGATTCAACTTCTCTTAAAATAATGAAAAAGAAAAAAAGTCCTGATAATCCATTATAATTTTTATAGCCTGGCTAATGTGTTCTTTGTAATTTCAATTTTGGAGTCTGGTAAGGCAGAGTATACATTGCCATGAAAATGAAATCAGTACATATTTACTATTTTTCCATAAAAAATTTGAACTTGCCAGCATGTGGTCATGACAATAATGCATGCTTTCAACTGACTAATTATTATGCATATTTTAGTGAGAATTTCTTTCTTCTGTGGGTGAAGGAACCCACAAGAACAATTCCTCATATTTTAACAACAACAAAATAATGTCATCTGCAGAATCATAAGTTTCCTTGAATCTATGAGAGAACTGATATTGCAAATCAAACAAGTAAAATCAATTTCAGAGAGTGATACGTCTTTTCAAAGACAGATAGGAAATACAAGCTGTTTCACTTGGTAGATAATGGGCCTGCCTAAAGCTGAAGAAAGAAAACCAAGAAATCACCCATCTCACTATGAGACTTCCATCAAGAAAAAAGCAACCATAATCTACTGAGTTAGGTGCAAGAGTGCAAGAGAACCATTCTGTGGAGCAGGTGTCTTAAACCTGTGAAAACTGAAGGTAGCAAAGAAATAGGGTAATCTCTGGATCTTTAAAACTACAAAGCACAATGTAAAGCAGAGTTTGAAGATAGCAGTAATCTCAAAGCAATTATAGCCCACATCCTCTTTCCCCAAAATAAAAAAACTTAACTACTGACTATATTGACTGCGCTTCACACAAATGTCCTGTCAGAAGAAGAGATGTGTGTATATTTTATGGAATATAAGTATTTTTCTCAAACTCTACAATTTTTATATTCAATTTCTGGCATTAAATCAAAAATTGAAACACTAAAAAGCAAAAATAACATATCAAAACTGACTCATTGTTAAGATATAAAGCCATCAACAGCCCTAGAACCATAGAAGAATAAGATGTTGGAAGAAACAGACAAAATTAAATTAATTCTGATTATTATGTTAAATTACCTAGTGGAGGGGTGCCTGGGTGGCACAGCAGTTAAGCGTCTGCCTTTGGCTCAGGGCGTGATCCTGGCGTTATGGGATCAAGCCCCACATCAGGCTCCTCCGCTATGAGCCTGCTTCTTCCTCTCCCACTCCCCCTGCTTGTGTGTTCCTCTCTCGCTAGCTGTCTCTCTCTCTGTCAAATAAATAAATAAAATCTTTAAAAATAAATAAATAAATAAATTACCTAGTGGAAAAGATAGGAAAAAAATAGATGGAGAATTTTAAGAGAAATGAAAATTTTAAATAAAGAATAAAATGAAAATATGAAAATATAATTAAAAAAACACTTTCACAGATGATGAATCACTACTCATGGGCTATTAGCAAATTGGATATCTCAGAAAGTCAGTATAGTTGGAAACAGGCCAATAAAAAATTACAAAATCTGAAACACATGAAAGCAAAAGAGTGAAGACAAAACAACAAAAACAAAACAAAGCATCTAAGAGCTGTGGATCAAAATCAAATGATCTAACATACATATAATTGAAGTCCCAGATGATGAAGAACGAATAGCAGCCCAAACAGAGACAGTGAGAGTACATTTATTTTTGTAGAAATTGTCAAGCTGTCTTCAAAAGTGGCTGTGCCATTTTACATTCCCACCAGCAATGAATGAGAGTTCCTGCTGTTTCAAATCTTATCAGCATTTGATGTCAGAGTTTGGGGCATCTTAGTAGGAGTGCACTGGTATCTTGGTGTTTTAATTTTCATTGCCCTAATGACAGATCATGTGGAACATCTTTTCATGTGCTTAGTTGCCATCTGTATATATTCCTTGGTGAGGTATCTGATAAAATCTTTGGTCCATTTTTAAATGGGGTAGTTTGCTTCCTTGTTGTTAAGTCTTAACAGTTCTTCATCTATTTTGAATTGCAGTCTTTCATCAGATACATGTTTAATATTTTCCCCAGTCTGTAGCTTGTCTTTACATTCTCATGGTAGTATATTCATAGAGCAGAAGACTGTAATTATAAGCTTCAGCTTATCAGTTCTTTCTTTGATGGATTGTGCCTTTGGTGCCATATCTAAAAAGTCATTTTCATTTCCAAGTCATCTAGATTTTCTCCTATGCTATTTTCTAGGAGTTTTATAGTTTTGCATTTTACAATTAGGTCTATGATCTGTTTTGAGTTAATTTGGGGGAAGGCTATAAATTCTGTATCTAGTTTTATTTATTTGTTTTTTTTTTTGAATGTGGATGTACAGTTTCAGCACCATTTCTTTTCAGCACCATTTCTGAGAACTATCTTTGCTCCATTTTATTGCCTTAGCTCCTTTGTCAAATATAAGTTAACTATATTTGCAATGATATGGATGGAACTAGACAGTTTTATGCTAAGCAAAACACCTCAGTCAGAGAAAGACAAATACCGTGTGATTTCACTCATATGTTGAATTTAAGAAAATAAATGAGCAAAGGAACAAAAAAAAAAGAGAGGTAAACCAGGAAACAGACTCTTAACTATAGAGAACAAAAATGATGGTTACCAGAAGGGGGGTGGGTAGTGGAATGGGTTAAACAGGTGATGGGGATTAAGAAGTGCACATGTCACTATGAGCACCAGGTATTGTGTGGAAGTTTTGAGTCACTACATTGTACACCTGAAACTAATATTACAATATATGTTAATTGGAATTTAAATAAAATCTAAAAAACAAAATAAAATTTTGAGGAAAAATCAGTTAACTATATAAATGGGGTCTGTTTCTGGCTTCTTTATTCTGTTCCATTAATCTATTTGTCTATTCTTCCACCAACACCACACTGTCTTGTTTACCATAGCTTTATAGAAAGTCTTGAAGTTGGATAATGTCAGTCTTCCAAGTTTGTTCTTCTCCTTCAGTACCGTGTTCTCTATTTTTTTGTTTTTGCTTCTCCATATAAACTTTAGAATCAGTTTATTAATATCCACAAGTAACTTGCTGGAATTTTAATTTTGGATTGTCTTGAATCTATAAATCAATTTTGGAAGAACTGACATCTTGACAATATTGTCTTCTTGTCCATGAACATGGGGTATCTCTAGTTATTTAGTTCTTTTTCATTTCTTTCAAGAGTTGTGTAGCTTTGCTCATATATTCTTACACATATCTTGTTAAATTTTTATTTCAATATTTCATTTTTGGGGGTGCTAATGCAAATGATACTGTGTTTGTAACTTTAAATTCCACTTGTTCATACCTTCTATGTAGAAAAATGATTGACGTTTAAAAATTCACCTTGTATGTGCTATGGCTGTATCTGCTAACCATCAAATGAGTCAGGGAGTATTCTCGCTACTTCTATCTTGTTAAAGAGATTGTAGAGAAGTGTTATAATTTTGTCCTTAAGTATTTGGTACAATTCATCAGTGAACCCATTCTGAACTTGGAGTTTTCTGTTTTGGACAGTTATTATTAAATTTCTTTAATAGTTATAGGCCTATTCAGATTACTTTCATGTGAATTTGGCAGATTGTGTTTTTCAAGAAATTCATTTCATCTAGGTTATTTAACTTGATAGCATAAAGTAGTTTATAATATCCCTTTATTATCTATTTAATGTCCATGGAATCTGTAATGATATTCCCTGTTTTACTTCTCATAATAATTTGTGTCCTCTCTTTTTCTTAGTTTGTCTGCCTGGAGGAGTATTGATTTTTATTGATCAAATAACCAGCTTTGGGTTTCATTGATTTTTCTCTACTGATTTCCTATCTTCAACTTCATTACTTTCTGCTCTAACTTTATTTCTTCTACTTGCTCTGGATTTAATTTGCTCTTTTCTAGTTGTCTAAGTTAGAGGTTTTACTGCATCCCATGTTTCTTTGATTTTTGACAAATGATTACCCATTCTTGACTTGTTTCCAAATTATAAAATATTACATTCAGCTTATATTCCAGAAAATGAATTCAGTTCACAGAGAGTCATTCCTTTACAAGTTATTTTTTTATTAAAAATTTGGAAATATATTTTTGGTACTTCTTGGTGGTTTTGTTTTTGTTCTAATCACATTTTCTTGATACTTTTTAAATTTTCATCACTTCCATTAGTTCATTGTGGCCTTTCTCCATCAAGTTACTGAGTCATCTAACAAGATTTTTCTCTGGTTTCTCAGGATGATATGGTTTAACACCCTATAGAACTCAATTTGCCGATGTTATGAAGCAATAGTCAAGCAATAGGAAATAGAGCAGCTTTTGCTCTTATAGCCTGGGAATAAACAAACCAGTATATTTTCTTTTTCAGTTTTGGGAGGCATTCTTTCTCTTCTCAGGTTCATCAGATACAAAAGGAAGTCCATTCCAAAATTAGAAGTTTGTGAATAATTAAGATCACCAAATGCAAGTTTTGTCTATCCCTTTTAGGGAGAGTAATTCCTTCTTCCCTCATGTGCCAACAAATTAAGTACCCTTGAATAGAAAAAAAAAAAAAAAAGATATTTCAGTCCATCATTGTGTCCTTTGTATTACCTGTCATGTCACCAAAAGTTTGATCCTGTAACAAAAAAACCTTCTACTCGAGCTCCTGGATATTTTGATTCTTGGGGCTTCAGATACCCCACTCAAGTTTCTTCCACTGTGTACTTATTTATGGTGCTACATCCATAAAGGTCACTGGCAGAAAAAGAGGGTCTTAAATGCACATTGAGTCTTTTTTTTTTTTTTTAGAATTTGCTTTAAAAAATAAATTCAATTGGTGCATTAGTTTCCTACTTTCTCTGATAACAAATTTTTACAAACAGCAGCTTAAAAAAAATACAAATATATTATCTTCTAGTTCCATGGATAATAAACCTGATGTTGATCTCACTGGGCTAAAATCCCGGTGTCTTCAGGGTCACGTTCCTTCCCACAGCTTCTGGGGAAGAATGTTTCCTTGTCTTTTCCAGCTCCTAGACAAACTCCAGTTCTCCAATTTAAAACCAACAATATTGCATTACTCTCTGCTTTTCTTCCATAGACACATATCCCTCTGACTCTCCTCTGTTTCACTTTTAAATACCCTTGATTACATTGGGTACATCTGAATAATTGGTGATAATCCATTTCCAATTACCAATCTTAATTTCATTTGAAACCTTAATCCTCTTTGTCATGTAACATGAAGTATTCACAGATTATGGGGATTAACATGTAGACCATTTCAGGAAGCCATTATTCTCATTACCACACTTTAATTTTGAAATATATTTAATTTGGGTATACATAAAAACATATACATATATGTGAATTATATAATCAAAACTTTGTGTTAAATAATAATATATTTAAATTGCTTAGGGGCACCTGGGTGGTACAGTTGGCTAGGCATCTAACCCTTGGTTATGGCTCAGATTGTGATCTCAGGGTTGTGAGATTGAGCCCTTTGTTGGGCTCCACATCTAGCAGTGAGTCTGCCTGAGACTCTCAGCTGAGAGGGGCCACTGTTTTGCCTTGTCTGTCAGTGCAGTGCCTGTGCTAGAAGTGGAGGGGTGAGTCCTCCAGAGCTTCCTAGCTGGGGCTCTTCTGCCTTCTCTGGCTCCTCTGCTTCCATGGTTGCTGTACCTTTTATTCTGGTGGATCCCACCTCCTCCCCTAATTAAAGCCTCTTCCTGTCCCTTTGGGGCTGCATGAAAAAAAAAAATCTCAGGATTGTGATATTGAACCCTTTGTTGGGTTCCACACTTAGCAGTGAGTCTGCTTGAGACTTTCTCTCCCTCTCTGCCCTTCCCTCTGCACGTACATGCATGCACGCTCTCTCTCTCTCCCCCCAAAATAAATAAATGTTTAAATAAATAAATTAGTTAAAAGAGATTAAAATGAGGAATGTAATCTATAAATTTATAATTATTGTTTACTCACTGAAAAATTACATATTGTTATAGCAATAATGTATATTATATGAAATTATATATATAGCAATAATAATATAATATAGCAATATAGCTAATCTAAAGAGTTCATATAGCCTTTCTCTAAAATCATAAGATTTCTCTATAGTTGAATTTAGTCCCTCATAATTTTTAGTTTTTTCTCCTCTGTCAATTTTTTTAAAATTCAGTAAGTTGATAAAATAACATTAAAAAGAAATCAAGCTTAGTCCTAAAAAAAAATGTGTAACTGTAGAATAATAGTTCCTTGTATTTAAAATTTTCTAGGTATGTGTTGCTGAAAAGCTTCTCTTTACTCAGAAAAATCTGATAATTTATAAAACACTGTGTAATCACTTTTATTGCTTAATAATTCCTAATTTATGGTAAGTGATAAGTCACAAACCATGTTAAAACACAGCATCAACATTGGAGTCTTTAACAAGATTACAAAGATGTAAAGGTAAACCTATTTGGCATTGATTTTGTGCTTTCAGCATTTGTTAAGAAAATGTTATCTAAAAGCCCATTAATTTTAACAAAAGAGCATTTTTTTAAATTGTTTCCTAGGAGTAGCAAATGCAGATAATAAATTGGAGAAAGAATAGCATATATTGAAGAATCTAAATTATATTATCTCGATTATTGCTTTGGAGTTAAGACTAATTACATCTGTTAATTACGTTGACATTTTTTTTCCAAATGAAAACCACTATACTAATTAGATATCTCAAAGAATTCTGAATCTGAAGGAGGTAAAAATTGTTAACATAGTGCAGTAAGGTAAATCTGAAAAATTTCTTCACGATAGTACTCTACATTGTTATTTTCAAAAACCCTTGACTTCCCTGCAAGTAACAGTGTATAATCAAATGGAGAATTATAAGTTCAATGACTAAAAAGGCAAATTCAATACATTTCTCATGTGATTTTCAAATGTTAACCACAGTTTAAAGTTACTGATAGTTCTAATTTGTTCTGCAGGATTTGACATCATTATGGCAATATGGAATTAAACTTTCTGCCATCATAAATGGCCCTTCCAGGGAATTTGAATGGACACCAGTTTGTATCAAATATACTTAGAGTTAGAAATGAGCATGCTGAAAAAAAGTGGTGGGGAAATAAAATATATAACTGTGTATCATATAAATGTGAGTAACTAAACAGAAAACTTAGTTTTTTCCATTGAATATCACAAATATTTATATATAACATGGAATTATTTGAAAGTTTAATTTTAGTAAATCCTTCTTTATAAATAAGAAAATGAAATCGTTTAATTGCTGTTATTTATTGACCTAAAATTAAGTAAAATGATTCAAAGATAAAAATCTGAATTGTAGTACAAAGGTACATTTTTAGTTGACTATTGTAATTTGGCATGTTGTAAGTTGTAGTAGCCATGGAAATCCGTAGATTGTAACTACACTATTTTTTTTATAACTGAGGTATAATTGACATATAGTAGCATATTTCAGGTATATAGCATAATGATTCAGTATTTGTAAATATTGTGGAATGGTCACCACAGTAAGCCTGGTTAATATCCACCACCATACATAGTACAAAGTTTTTTTCTTGTAATGAGCACTTTTAAAATTCAATTTCATAGCAACTTTCAAATATGCAATATAGTATTATTAACTATATTCATCACACAGTACATTATATCTCACGACATTCATTTTATAATTGGAAGTTTGTAACTTTTGATCCCCTTCACCCTTTTCACTCAGTTCCAACTTCCCACCTCTAGCAACTACCAATTTGTACTCTCTCTCTCTCTTGTTTTGTTGTTTGTTTAAATTCCACAATAAGTGAGATCATATGTTATTTCTCTTTCTCTGTCTTATTTCACTTATCATAATGCCCACAAGGTCCATGTTGTTGCAAATGGCAAGATATAATTCCTTTTTTTATGGCTGAATAGTACTCTATATTATATGTTTTCACATCTTCTCTATTCATCAATGAACACTAGGTTGTTTCCAAATCTTAAGCTATTATAAATAATGCTGCAGTAAACTTTGGGGTGCACATACCTTTTCAAGTTAGTGTTTTTGTTTCCTTTAGATAAATATCCCAAAGTAAAATTGTTGGGTTATGAGGTAGTTCTATTTTTAATTCTTTGAGGAATCTTCATACTGTTTTCCATAATGGCTGCACCAATTTACATTCCCACTAATAGTGCACAAGGATTTCCTTTTACGTACATCCTCACTAACAGTGATTATTTCTTGTCTTTTCAGTAATAGCCATTCTATTGTCTAAATATGATAGGGGGCTAGTTAATTTTATATGTCAACTTGACTAAGGCACTGTACCCAGATATTTGGTCAAAGACCAGTCTAGATGTTGCAATGAAAGTATGTTTTTAGACGAGATTAATATTTAAATCAATAGCTGTTAGTAAATTAGATTACCATCCATAATGTGGGTGAGTCTTATTCAATCAGTTGAAAGTCTTAAGAGAAAAAACTGTAATCCCTGGAGAAAACAGGAATACTGCCTCTAAATTGCCTATACCGTTAAGCTAAAACATTAACTCTTCCCTGGGTCTGTAGCTTGTCAGACTGCTCTGAAGATTTTGGATTCACCAGCTCCCACAATCAAATGAGACCAATCTCTCTCTCTGTCTTTTTCTCCCCCATCCTATTTTTTTCTGTTTCTTCAGAAAATCCTGACTAATATTAGGTAGATTTTGGAAAGTACTTTGAATCAGAAAATACCTAATGATCAATTTATATTTTCAGTATTTTTGCAGATAATGATCATATACCTTTTCTGTTTTTATTTGTAACACCTATGGGGGAAAAAAAATCCCAAAAGGTGAGCGCATGCACACACACACACGCACGCACACAAATTTTTGCTGATTATGTTCTCCACTTAAAAAAAAATTCATTATATTCCATTTATCTCCATATAGATGTGGGACTTTTTATTTCACACTGTAAGTACTTTCTAAGTTCAAATCCCTTTTTCTGTGGTTTAAAAATATAACAGTTTAAAATTTCCTGACTTGAAACTGTTATTGTTAACAAATTGGATTTCTGAGCAGCAAAGATACCTACCAATCTGCTTATTGCTCTCCATGGTCCTTTATGTCCATATTCATAGCTCAGATCAAACCCCCCTCTCTCTTTCTTCATTTTCTTTCTCTTAAAACTGTGTTTCAGATATCTGTTGTGTAATAGAACCATGAAAAATTTGGATGCTTAAGACTAAAAAAATGTTTTTCTTAAAAATCTGTGCGTAGAAAGGCAGAAAGAGTTACCCAACCTACAAACATTTTTATAGAGAGCTAACAATGGGAAACACTTCCAACTCCTGTTTGATCCAAGCATACCCTACTATCAACACCTGAGCATTATAAGAACAATATCTCTTGCAAACAATAAAACAACATATATAAAAATAATATATTTAATAGTATATAAAAATGTGATGTTTGCATGGCATTTACACTAGGAATGAAAACCTTGGAGAAATCTTTTCATGTAATTCACATTATCAACAGATGAAAAAAAGGATGAAATAAAAGTTGGAACAAAGTTGAAAGGTGTTTGAAGAGGAAATTAATTTCATGCTTAAGTTATTATCATATGTACATTTAACAAAGATATTTAAAAGTTGATTTTTTTTTTATTTGCTGAGCTGGTAAATAAAATACCTAAATTTAACATTGACCCACACTAAATTAAATTAGAAATGGTAGAATTTATTTGCCATAGTTCAAAGAAAGGAAGTCAAAGAATTTTGAAGAATGATAAAGACCCATTTTCTAGGCTTTATTCTTGAAAGAATGCAAAAGACATATGTTGGTGAAGGAAGTGAAAACATCTCTTAGAAAAAGTTTGGTAACTGGTATCTGTAGTGTATGTTAGTTTTGTTTACAAATATTCTAGTTCTAATTTTTCCAGAAACTTGGGAAATTGTGTGTCTTTTTTTTTTTTAGTCGATCATGGTTCTCTCTTTATCAAATAATATTTTTGTAAAATCTTTCTCCAATAAAATATGAGAACTTTTTTTTTTAAGATTTATTTATTTGAGAGAGACCTAGAGAGAAAGAGAGGATGAGCAAGTGAACAAGCACATGTAGGGGGAGGGGCAGGAGGAAAGGGACAAGCAGACTCTCCACCACATATGGAGCCTGATGTGGGGCTCAATCCCAGGACCAAAGCCAGATGCTTAACTGACTGAGCCACCCAGGCCCCGCTGAGTAGAAGTTTTGCAGGCCAATGCATAATTCACTCAGGCATTGTCGAGTATGTGTGCTGGCAGATTGCAATTCATGATCTGTGTCTCTGGGTCTCTTCAGCCATTGTTGATCTATACTGGACATGTAGCTTAAGTAACAAAATACCTTTTTTGTGTTAAGTCACTGAGATTTGTGCATTGCTTATTACTTCAGCATGCCCTAGCCCATTTTGAATGCTGCAGTGGGTCATGCTAGTTTGAAGTACTAAAGTTAAAATGACCTTATTTCTGAGGATAGAAGGATCTCATACTGGCACACATTTCCATTGGTAAGAATTAACTCCTGGAAATAAAGTGAACATTGATACCAAACAGTCAGTAGAGTTAAGATGGTCGTATTAGTCTAAACCAAAAATATTTTATAGCTCTTAATTGGTCATGGAGTCCCTAAAACCACAAGTTATAAAGGGCCAATTAAGTATCACCTTGGTTTATATAACCTCAAAATTCTAGGTTTGCAAGATGTGTCCTGAAACACCTAATGGATCCAATGTAAGTGTTCTGAGCATGTTCAAGGCTGCCTAAGCTAAACTATGATGTTAGTAGTTTAGGTGTATTAAAGTAATTTTCAACTTAAGATATTTTCGACTTACAATGGATTTGTTGGGATGTAACGCCATCATAAGCTGAAGATATCTATACATACTTTGCTCTTAGGTAATGCATTAACACTCCATTTTCCCCCAAAATTCTAGGGACCATAACTGCTCATGATCTCAGATGATATTATTCTGTTCAACACATTCATGACATCATCCCTCTTACAAACTGAGGAGCAAGTATCTGAACCTTCTAAGACAGCTATGATTTAGTCAAGTGTCAAAAAGAGATACTTGAGGGATAATTCAATTATCTGCCAACTTTTTACGTTTCTTATGCAGGCAGTGATGTAGATAAAGTAAAATGTTGTCTCTTAATTAAAAGACAAAATGTTATACTCTGTTCCTTCTGGCACTAAGAGCACTAAGTTTTTGTGGGACTACTAATTAAAAAAAAAAATCTATTTAGATATGCTACTTGTATCTATATACTGAGTAACCGCAGAAGTTTCCAGCTCTGAATGCATTCAGAGTGTAAGAGGAGTTCCCAGATTTTTACGTAGTGTTGGAAGCATTTGGCTATAGGGACATGCTGGTTACAAAAACTGAATTCACTTGGTATCTGAGGCAAATTCTGATGTAGCATAGGACCCGTGAAAACCCATACAATTGTGAGTAAAACTTTATCGGTTTTGGTCAATAAGTCTCCCCTTGAGATTTCTACTGGCCTTGATGAAATATGAAGCCCAAGTGAACATAAAATCCAAGGTGCCTATTCCAAACTTAGCCTGACCCACCTAGCCATTGAATTAGGTAGGTTTAATTACAATGCCAATTAAAAGTGTGCAAAGAGATTGGGTTCAAACATATCCTGAAGGCATATTCATGCTGACTAAGCAGATTCTTTATCTTCCTACTGTGACCTCTCTTGCTGAACTATCCTACATATTTGCTGTAATAGGACTTATTTTTAACTAGTTGACTAAAGGTTAGAAAAAAAGTTTGGTAAACAAAGGATTCAGTTGTGTCATTCAGAGTAGCCTGCTACAAATTTATTTCCCAGTGCATTAGAATCTCTGAGTTGTACAAAGATACCAAAGTACATCCAATAGATGGACTTATCTTTAAGCAGTACATCTTATACTCTTAGAATGGGAACTTACATGATATAAGAAACAAGTAAATTCATAGAAATGACTGAAGCCCTTGTCCTGTTACAGAGTTGAGTTTAAAGTTTGGGGACATATCAGAATAAGATTTTGTGCCAAAGATAGGTCAAATAAGACAGTTGGAAAATTTGCTCTCTGAATGTTAGTAAAATTTTAGCCCAGTTTTAGCTCCTCTTGTCCAGTGGGCTGATGAGCAAAGTGCCATGATGGTAAAAATGAATACTAAAGGGACACCTGGGTGGCTCAGTCAGTTAAGCATTTGCCTTTGGCATAGGTCATGATCCCAGGGTGTTGGTATAGAGTCCCATATCAGGTTCCTTGCTCAGCACTTTCTCTCTCTCTCTCTGACAAATAAATAAAATCTTTTTAAGAAAATGAATACTAAATAGTATGCATAGCTTTAAGTCCATTTTAAAATGACCTGATTTCATTGCTAATGACTTGATTTTCCAGCAGAAGGACCATTCATTGAAAAGGCCAGCCATTTACTTAGTAGCAAAATGACAATGTTGCGCTGTGCCATTGTGAAAGGGGGTATTATTTGCTCTCACTAAAATAGACACTTATTCTTTACTAAGGTATACTTTCCATGTGTACTTTAATTCTACCATGTTTAAGCATATTAAATACCACTAGTACTAAATATATCCTAGAATCCAGTACAATCTTTCCCTGATGAAAGATCTGTAAAGAGGTCAATTAAAGACTCCATTGCTTTGACAGCATGGTGATAATATCTTGTGAAGTTGAAATACAAACCATGCTATATGTATGTGTTCTGAATCAACAATGTAAGATTTTTTTTCTCTCAGAAGCAGAATATTTAGGTTCAAGAACAAAGGAACATAAATAGGGGGGAATCTCTTAAGATTAATGATCTATTGGCTGACTTACAAAAAAAGTGCTTTTGTTCCTCAATACTCTAGGGGTCTGATAGTTTAGATATTTTAAGTTAAAAAAACTGTTACTATTTTATTAAATGCATGCACTCAAGGAGAAAAATACTGTCAAGAACAGAGATGTGTGAAAATGCTTGACCAATTTAAACATTTGGAAATAGTTTATTATTGACAGGTGATAGTTTATCAGTTAATTCAAAATATATTTTGAGTGCATACTCAGTGGTAGACACTCTTAGATGTTTAGATGCTTTAAAGGTGCTCACTGGACAAAACATTTAATGATCCGTATCTGTTGATACAAAACACTTATAAGTTTTGAGGTGTTTATAATGCAACATTAGATAAATGATAAACCTCATTAAATTTAATGAAAGCCACCATCATTCATCAGGACCCATATATTTCATGTATAGACTAAATAGGCAAATTGAATATGGCTGTGGTAGAAATCCCTGTCCTTGCATATTTCAAGTCCTTCATGGTGCATTGTTCTCTCAAGTCCCTCTATAAATATAGTATTGCTTTTAACTTAACTACTTTTGAAGATAGAGGCAGTATTGATGGATTCCATTTGGCCTTTCCTACAGTGTAAGTCCTTATTCCATGGATCATGAAAACCAAGGTGGATTTTCTGCCAGTTAGGTCTGTTGAAACTATACATTCTGAAACTGGGGATATAGTCACAGGGAGGTTTAGGGAAGAACTGGACCAGCTGTAAAATTAACCCAAGTCAAAGCTCTACTGATTACCAGGTTTTTATAAACTTCTTCTCTGGCTGGTGGAATATAAAAACATTACCCTCCAGATATTAGTTTCAGTTTAAAGCTAAGACTTCATGAGAAGTCTGTTTATTTCCTCTTTACCAAAGTACAATTACCCTTCACCCCCCCTTTTTTAAATTGTGATAAGGACATCTGACATGTGATCTATCACAATATAAAAAAATTAAGTGCATAATACAGTAACAGCTACTAGGCACAATGTTGTACAGCACATTTCTAGAATTTACCTTGCATAACTGAAATATTAGACTTATTGAATAGTAAGTCCCTATTTTTTACCTCCTCTCAGTTCATAGCAACCCCTATTCTCTCTTCTAAAACTTGGACTACTTTAGATACCTCCTATAAATGAATCATGCAGTATTTCTTTTTGGGACTGGCTAATTTCATTTACCATAATGTCCTCAGGGTTCATCCATCTTGACACCTACAACCAATATTTCTAAGATTATTAAAGGAAAACTTACAGGGTGACATTTGGTTATGTAGCAGAACACTCCTGCAAGAGGAAATGACCTCAACTTTATTTAGAAGTTTTTGACTCTAAATGCCTCAAGTCTGGGAATTAAGAGCTCTAGTTGCAACCATTATGGTGATTCTGGTCGCATCTGTCCAATAGCTATAGGTATTTCCCGCATATGCAAAACAAATTTGAACTTTGCAGGATGCCTATCTATATCCATTGTTTGGAGCTTGATCAGCCAGACACATCAAAATTCTAAGAGCTAAAGGAAATACCTTTGTGGTCCTTCCAGAGAACATTGGTAGAAAGAGTAAGCAAGTCTTATATTACAGATACACCATAAACTTCTGATCTGTCTCTCTGTCTCTCTTTTGTACAGAGTACCAAAAAATTTCAGGAGTTTCAACTTTATTTTGTTAAATACCTTTGGGTTTATGGTACATCAGCCAATCAAAATACTAGTCATTCCCAGGAAATTGAGTTTGCAGGTTGAAATCGGAATCTCTCCTGATTCACAAATTAAGCATTCAAGCTGGTCCAAAGCTATATAGCTTAGATCCTGATATACATCCTCTAAGACCTATTCCTATACTTTTCCCATAAGCTTTGTATTAAAAACATATTTTAGAAAAGAGGTAAGATTGAAATTGGTAATTGGAATTTTATGAATTTAGATAAGAAAAAATCCCAAAGAAGTAGGAAGTGACTGTAAGTGAGGTGGTCTTAATATTCTCAAACGACAATAATAGCAACTATTATCTGCAAGCAGTGAATGTCATTGGGAGTGGTGCCGTGAAACTGAGCTCACTGAACTAAACAGAGATGATAGAATCCATGGTATCTGTGGCTAACTGGCATATATTAAATGTCATTTATAAGATGAGTATTGTTTCCATAATGGGCAGGAGAGTCAATGAATTAATCAGAATTGCTTGACTCATAGAATTTATATTATCTTGCTATGCCTCCAAGTTTATGGACACATGTTTTGGAAAATTTCTTCTGCTTGTCATATTTTGGTTGGATATTGGTTATTGTATTTTCTTGCTGAGGGACTAGATCTTGTTTTCTTTAAGGAATCTTGGGTTTGTTTTGGCTAGCTGTTAAGTCATTCGTGAGTTAGTGAAATACTAGCTTTTCCAGGGAACATAAACTATAACCTTTACTCCAGGGATAGTTCAAACTTATTACAAGGAAGTTAGACTTTTGGTATCACCATTAATGATTCAGGTGCCAACCCCCACACAGTTGAAAATCCATATAAAACTTTTGTCTTCCCCCAAACGTAACTACTAACAGTCTACTATTAACTGAAAGCCTTATGAATAACAAACAGTTGATTAACACGCATTTGGTATGTTATATGTATTGTATAATGTATTCTTACAATAAAGTCAACTAGAAAAAAAGAAAATGTTATTAAAATCATAAGGAAGAGAAAATACATTTACAGGATAGTACTGTAAAAATATCCTTGTTTAAGTGGACCCATGCAGTTCAAACCAGGCTCATTCAAGGGTCAACTGTATTTATTTTGCCTGTACATGGCTCAAATATCTTCCCATTCAATAAGTTTGATGGATGTTTTCAAGCTTACAATTTTCTACATCTTTTTTTCCCCTGGCCTTTTAGAATTACTCTCCACACTTGAATAATTTCATACTCAGAAAATATCAATTGAGACACTATGCGTATTTCTGGATTTATTTTTCTTTATGGTTCCCTCCTTTCCAAAACTTAGCTCTAAGTTTCAGCCAGCTTAGTCTCCTCAGATTTCCAATTTCTATCTCTTCTCAGACAGGCTCTTGGACTCTGTTTTTTTTCCCATACCTGAAACTACAATTTAAAGGAAGCATGTAGGCAGAACATCTGAGTCAGTATCAAGAATATTTCATTTATTGTTTTCATATCTTCAATCAAAGATTTGCACTTCTTAGTGATTAATTCCTGAAACATTTGTTAATCTCTTGCCAAGTTATTTTATTTGGTTTTTGGCTTTCACTTTAGTTATTTTTAGGGCATAAATTGAAGTCTTGTCCTTATTCATTCATCATGATTAGAAGTGGATAAATTTAACTTAAAAATGTAGACAAATGAAATGATAATAAAAGGTATCTTCACAGTATTTTATACTTTATAAATAAAGTGAAATGCAGTTATTATTCTCAGCATAAATATCAGTAATTTTCCTAAAAGTTGGCATAGCAGAATTTTCACAATTGGAAAATTACTTAAGTAAATAAATAACACTTGATACATATTAACTTTTTATTGTTTTTATTGAAACTAACAACAAATCTATGAACAACTTGGTAAAGAATTTTTTAAATACTACCATGTTATGTAAATTTCATGAGAAGAAAAACTATCATTTCATTTAGGTATTATCTTATTTTAACATGATAAAAAGTAATCATTCTTTTCAATTTCCATGTTAATTCACAGACTTTATGCCAGAGTCAAATAGAGATATGTGTGTGTGTGTATGTGTGTGTGTGTGTGTGTGTAAATATATATGTAAATATATACATGTGTATTATATATGCATGTATATGTAAGCATATATTTTTTTAATGTCAGAATAACTCAGAACAAGACATAGATACGCAAACTATTTACATTATTCTCTACTGTTAAAATGTTAGTTTCCTCCTTAATAACATATTTAAGGTTTTTACTTAATCCCTCGCATCACTTCAAGTGAGTGTATAATTTATTTGTCCTAATAGTTTTTGTAAATGTGGTTTTAATATTTAAACCAATACATTTCTTCTTTCCTGGATTGAAAATGTCATTTATTTCTTAAATTTATTTAAGACCGTTATTTTATGTATCATGCTGATAAAAGTAAGAAAAGCTCAGTTTTAAAGAATTATGCTATTTTACATTAATGTTTTTAAGAAGCTGGTAGTATAAAAAGTTACTAAGCCTTTGAGTTATACTGCCTGGGGCAGATTGATTCATCTAATTTTAAAGAGCATAATTAGATATTACAAGCACTCCTTTTAAGAAGAGAAAGAGAGGCTAGCTTTTATCTCATAGGTATCGTGTGCCTACCAGCAACCTATTATTCAAAACAAATTTATTTGTGTACTGAAATTTATAAAACCCTCACTTGACATAGATTTATGGTAATTTTTATACCATTAGCAACCATGTGTGGGTTGTCTTTGAGAAGAAATATCCAGAGGATCTAGAAGTATATACTCCCTTAGGACTTCAAAGAGAAGAGAAAGATGGTCAGCAGGAAAAAATAATTTATTTTACCAACAGGGCATCTTCGTTATATATCGAGTTTATTCTAAATGTAGACAGTTCTAATTTTTAAGCCTAAACTTAAAAGAGTAATAGGAATGTATGTAACATATCTTATTTAGCTCTGAAATAACTCAAAATTAATAAAAATAATAAAATAATGAAAAATGTATTTTCTACCAGTGTAAACACACAGCACAAGAAACTATTCAGGGATTGACCTCCCAAAGTTTTCAATAATTAAGTTAAATATTTCTTTATGATAGAGTTAAATGTTATATTATTTAAATATTTGTTATGATTAATTCAATATTATGTTAAACTTAGTAAATATTATGTGGGTTTATATTTAGCTGTGCTACTGGTTATCTGTCTCCATCTCTGTATCTGAAAGACAGCATATTACTATGTTTACATTTAATGGACATTTTTTCTAGTCTTTATTCATGGTTTCATGTCCTTCAATTTCCCAGATTTTTCTTTAGAAACAGTTTAATCATTTAATTATTTTTGTATGTGGTCTGGAACTTTTCATCACATATTTTTTAACATTCTTGTTACCATTGGCATAAAGTAAATGGCACATCTTCTGATTTTTGGCTACCCATTCCAGTGTTTCACAAATTGGAAAGCATGGCATTTTCCTGTGTCTTTCATCCTTACAAATTTTAGGTGAATTCTGTCTGTGTAAATACAACAATAACGATGATGATGATTTTGACTGTGATGGTTTGACAATGATGACAGCACTACTCTACATGTTCTATATTAACATAATTTTCTCTACCAGAGTATGAAGTTGATAAGATTATTATCGTCATTTAACAAACATAAAAATCAAGGCCCAAATGAGCAATTGTCTGATCTTTTTTTTTTTTTTTTAGTGGATAAAGAATCAGAAGCAGTTTTCTGACACCAATGCCAATCCTCTTAAGAAACACAATCTATTTTCTCTCAATTTATTCACACTTTGAGTTGCTTTTAGATATAGCCAATGTGTATATGAAAGTTAATGATACATAGGTAAAACAAATGAGCCTTGTTTTCTCTAGGTGGCTTATATTCTGAGAGGAAAAAATTGCAACCAGAAATAATTTTTTCCTCAAATCTTTACAAAGGGAGCATTTCATTAATCAGGACACAATTTAATGAGTAATTTAACGAACATATATGGTTATAAAACTATTAAGCTCACATTCATATTGAAAAATTGATTAAATAATAGAAGAAAAAATCATCAAGAACTCAATGAGTTAATTGACATTAAGAAATAGATGCATATATGCGAGTTCTATTATACAAGGCATAAAGCGAAAAGGATTTGCAAAATTCCGATTATAAGTAATCAGACATAAGTTTAGGTTCCACTTTTTCCCTAAAGCCTTGTGGTATTTATGGCATGATTTTTGGCTAGCACACTGATTTTTATCAACACATATGTCATCATATAGCAAAACTGACTGTGATTGTTATGAATTTGTTTAAAATGACATGAGAAAGTCAGGGAAGAAGGAGAGTATGAAACGGGGGAAGAGGGGATAGGGGAGGAGTGGAGAGAAATACTGAAAATGTCAGGCAATGTGGGAGGAAATGTACTGTGTATTAGTGTTTAAAAAAGAAGGCAAAAATAAGTTAAATATTAATGGATATATTACATAGGTGGAAAGTAATGTGGAGAGTGTTTGTGGTCGGATGAACATCATGATTGATATGTGGGAGTAGAAATGAGTACCATAGAAATACGAGCTGATTAGTCTACCTTTAATGCCAGAACATTAGATTTATCTAAGAACAAGTATTAAGCTGTGAGAAGATTGTCAGTTTAGTTCTGTTTTCCTGTTGAACGTAAGCTTTTTGAAAGAGTAACACATTTACTTGAATCTATGTTTAATGTGTAACTGTTCAGTGCCTTTGTAAATAAGTGTCTGAGATATAAGGTATCAATAGATTTATATTGAGCAAATGAATGGAATAGTCAGATAGGAATGCCACTTTAATAGCTGTAAAATGCAAACTCACTTCTAGTTTTTGAATTCTTTAATGTAACGTTAAATGTTTAGCTCAATCAGTCTTTAGCAACTGACCTATTGAGACTCTGATATCCCAAGCACCTGACTACTGGATGAGGTTAAAAGAGAGGTAAAACAAGATTTCTCCTAGAGGAGGGGAAAAGAATCATGCAAATAGAGAAGCTCAATAAACTCTTATATGAACTACAAATGAGTCATGTACCTGCCACATTGGGACACTCCTCCTGTGTTGAGTTGTGTCTCCTGAAAATTCATATGCTGAAGTCCTAATTCCCAGTATCTCAGAATGTGACCTTCTTTGAAATAAGGTCTTTATAGGCTTAAATTAAAATGAAGTCATTAGGATGACCGCTTATCCAATATGACTGGTGTCCCTTAAGAAGGGAAAATTAGGACACAGATATATACAGGTGAAAAGATAATGTGAAGACACATAGGGAGAAGACAGCCATCTACAAATCAAAGACAGAGATCTAGAACGGCTTCTTCCCACATTTCCTCAGGGGGGAAAAATCCTAATCCTGACAACACCTTGCTTTTGAACTACTGGTTTTCAGATTGCGAGAAAATAAATTTCTGTTGTTTAAGCCACAGGGTCTGTAGTACTTTGTTACAGCAGCCCTAACAAACTGATACAGGCAGTCTAACACATATTATTGGTTCCAAGTTCCAAACCCAGTCTCCTGAGCTCTCCACATTTCACAGGGAGCTGGGAATCTAGCAACTGTATTTCCTAGACTCCCTTACAAGCTGATTTCTACTTAGTTGCTGTAATTGGGAATACTTCATGGGAATTAGAAGGGAATATAAAAGAGAAAAGGTCATTTCTTGCTCTGACTGTGGTAGAAGAACCAATAGCAGATTTGGGGACCTCCAAGAAACGGTTAGTTCCAACACTATTAGCAACAATGGCAGCAGGACTCTCCAGGTGCATAGCTGCAAATACAGAGTTGTAGGCTCTGGATAGGATAAGTGTCTTCCATGTTTCTGTGGAAATTTTTTTTTCTTTTTTGCAACTTTAGGCCTTACAAACAAATTTGTGACAAAATACTTACATGCTTGAAATGTTCAGAAGTTGTTTTCCTTCTCCTGTCTTCACTGATGCAAAATAGGCTACAAAATGAGTAGCACAAAGATAAATTAAGACAAAGAAATACTTTCAAGAGGAAACTAAGAGCACAGGTGAGGATATGTGAAAGGTACCATTGGTCGCGGCTACAGTACATAATACAAAATTCCAAAGCGTACGTTGTTTTATGTGTTTGGAGGAGAAGAGGTAATATAGGTATAAGCTAGAGCAAAATGGGCAGCATAAGTAGGTTAAGGAGGTTGGATTTCTCCATAAATAATTTATATTCATATTTGTCAACTCTTGATATTATAATATCTTTATGAGGAAGGCTGGATAGCTGTTATTATCTTCATATTACAGATAAGAAAATAACAGGTCAGTTGAAGTTAGCTAGTTATATTGCTAATTCCGTATTTGAACTTTCTATAGCCTTTTTTTCACAATTAAAAACAATTAATAATTTTTATTTTTGAGGAACCATGACTCTGTCTTATGTTGATTTAGTTTAATCCCCTGTAGAATCACCCATCATGTTGTAGCCCAGTTGTTTTTGTCAAATTATGCTTTAAGAAGATATTACAGTTTCTTTTCGTATTCATTTGGGTAAAGATTTTAAAGAATGATTTCAATATTTTACCCATTTATATTTAACAAGATACAAACTAACATGAGCTAAACTATAAGCACATTTGTTTTTGAGGGCAGCACCATTTTTTGATAACTTAATATCCACCTGTAAATCAAATAATGTCTAATCAGAACAAAGAAGTTTAAAAATTTTTGAAAACTGTTAATCTCAAATCTCAAGTCTGTATTTTTTCTTCGAATTTTATTTCAAAAAACCTGACACAGAAGTTATAAACTCACTTGTAAAGTATCTTAATAGGTTATACAAGGGAAGGATGGAGAGTCTCTTATGCTAATAATGAATGTCTAGATATTCATAATGAATATTCAGTTAAGAGCTCCATTATAAATTAATTTATAGTAACATTCAAGAAATGCGATGGAAGCTAAAAGTGGTTCTGTTTATAAAGTTCAATCTACTTTAAGAAACAGTTTGACAAAGTACATCCTTGAAAATCAGAAACCATAAAATACAGACCTGGGGAGAAGTCAACCTCAAAAGAATTTCAGGGCTTAAGAAGTATAAAAGTAAGAATGAGAATGAATTAATTACATTTTTGTAATTGTGTGTATACTTGCCAACAAAGTCTCTCACATTTGATCTCCCCTTTATAAATTATATTGTGTATATGAAAATAGACTTCCTGGGAAGAAGTTAAATCAATAGAAAAAGTAATAATTATATTAGACCATGGTAATATTTTAAAACATTTACAAAGCTATTTAATTTCCTAATAAAACTGGGCATTGTGAAATGACATTAGCCATAGCATGCTATAAGTATACTTAGGTCGACTGATATGTACACATGAGTTTTCATTTTTCAATATTAAGTAGGAGAAGAAATTTGAGGATGTCAGAAGGTGGTGATCCTGGTCTCTATTGGAAGGAATTATTGAACTTATATTCTAGGTAAATCACATACTATGTGGATAAATTTGAGTGAGACACTTAAACTCTGTAAACTGAACTCTTTATTTATTGGAATATAATAGAACTTCATAAACATTTGCAATAAGTAAATGTGCTCCTATGTTAACATATTTAGATTCAGAAAGTACCCAATAAATAGCTTATTTTCAAAATGCTTTTATATCTGTTTATAAAGAGTTATATATGGTAAGAATTGCTTAAAGGAGAAATAACAGTGATGCTGATAATGACCATAAAATGTCAATTGCTAATGGTCATTATATTTGGCTTATTTTGTCTCTAAAGTTGGCCTTAGAAAATTAGAAATCCTTGACTCAGTCTATCCATAACTTTGCACTACGAATTCAAATTCATTTTCACTTATCACAATTTAGAATTGTTAGTAAATATTTCACAACAAACTCAGAGGAAAAGGCTATGCATGAATTAAAGAGTGATTAGGATATATGAAATTTAACTTCTGCTATTTTATTTCCCTCTCTATTTGTTTTATATGACAAAATAAATTGAGTGCAATTAATTAGCAAGTAAATTTAATAGTGTGGTAAAGTGTGATAGGTTTATGGATAAACATGGAGTGGATCTACTGCCGTGTAAGGCCGGGGGAGGGGATGTTGAAATTTTCAGTGGAGAAATCAGGCTAGGTCTGAGTACGAAGGTAATATTTGAGTGCATGTGATGAGAATGTGAGCCAAATAAATTTCTGGTGGAGAGTTCTAGCAGAAGGGAAGGCCCGGTGCAGAGGGCATGGTATAGAATTATGCCTAGGATATTTTAGGGACTATCAACCAGTTCAGTTGGACTGAACAAGAAGGAGACTGAAAGGAGATATGAAGAAAGAAGTCTGTGAAAAGTAAGGGAGAGAATGGGTGCAAAACATTCAGTGCTTCTTAGATACCTTACTACTGAGAGACAATATATTGTCATAGTTAAAACACAGACCCTGGAAAAAGACCTCCTGGGCTCAAAACTTAAACAAGCACTGTTAGCCGGATAGTAAGGATTAAGAAAATGAACCTCTGTGCTTCAGTTACTTCATTAATAAAATTGTTATGATAATACTGTCAACACATAGGATTGTTCTTAGCTATTATTTTATACTATGAGAAGTCACAGATTTTTTTTTGTCTGAGTAGTGATATAATCTGACTTCTTGAAAGTTTACTCTGACTAGAATATTGATACACTGTAGGAAGAAAGCATGAACAAATAAAAGCAAGAACATAGGGAGCTGGTATATTAATTCAGGCAAGAGACAATGAATATCTTGTGCTAGTAGTGGTGGTGGTGAGAAGCTTTAGATTTTAGGCATATTTTGAAGAAACACCAACAAGAGTTCATGACTGATTAGATAAGGGACTATGTGAGAAAGACAAGAGTTAAGGAAAATTTCAGTATTTTTCATCTGAGCAATAGAAAAGATAGGATCACTGGGAATGGGGAAGGCTAGTGTAGAAAAAGAAAAAAAAATACATGATAAAGCCATTATATTTTGAAAGTGGATAATTTGAGCTTTCTATACATATTGATTTAACAGTTGGGTACAAATATTGAATAGATAGTTGGATTTGTGTGACTTGTATTTGGGAGAGGGAGTGAGGCTTGAAATACAAATTTTTAAAATATCAGCATATAGGTACATAAAACCATGAAACTTGATGGATTCACCAGATAAGTGAACACACACACACACACACACACACTCACTCACTCACACTCACACTATAATTTCCTTAGGAGATAGACATACACACACTTACTAGAACATAATTGATAAATCGATGGGTTTTATGACATACACCTGGGAGAAAACTCTTGGCGATATAATGATTTCCATCATGAATCAGAAATGTCATTAAATCACCCAAGTTTCTTCTTAGGCAAACCTGTCATGTGGCATATTATTCAAGTAGTAGATACTTGAAAAATAGAGAAAGCCAGCATCTATTTCTGAATCATGGCTTACGACATGAAAGGACAAATTGAGGAAAAGGTCAATGGAGCAAAGCTGAGCACAAAATCTCTCCTGCTGTGAACACAGACTTGCCATGGATGTCACATTCAGCTTCTTGAGTAGTTTCAAAGTGTCACTATGGGCCATCCTCACCATCAACAGAAAAGACAGACTCACAAATCAACCAGACCACTAATACTGAATTCCTTAGGAGACGGATGAAAGAAGGAAAAGCCAGCAACTGTTTCCTGGCTTATTACAGATAATTTACTTAAGGATAAACTGGGAGTACATCAAGCAAAAAGATAAAACCTAAGACACATTTGAAAATTTCCACCTGGAACACAGATGAGATGATTTTTAAAAAAGCAAAAAGGGATATATTTTGAAAACTGAGAAAATATTTGCTTAGTGCAGCAAACCAATAACCAATGTAAGCATAGGTCTAAAGAATTGACTGGCACACAACACAGGCAGTGGCACAAACAGCTTTGAGATTTTCATAACAAATACTGAAAAAGGAAACACATGCACATACACTGGTCCTATTTACTTAGTCCATGACTTTGATGAACATATATCACTATTAAGAAATACGTGTCTTAATATAAATGATGGTTTCTTTATAACACTACTTACAATGTGTGGTGGGCTAGAGTGATGAAAATGCAACTGCTTATTTCTCCTAGAAAAGAAAAACTGGATTTTCTACATGAAATATGATCATTAAAAAAAATTGTGCAATGGTTTGCAAAAAAGAAAGCGGGAATTCTAGATGCCAGAAGTAAAGAATGCCCTGAGAACTAGACACTGAAGTAAATAAGATGATACAGCAGCAGTTCTGTGAATTTATTGCAGTAGTAATGGTTAGAGTACTGCACTTAGAAGCCTACAAAATTCCTATAGAGTGGGTACCATCAAAGACCTTTAGTGTCAGTGATAAGGAAACTAACTAAATCTGTCACCAGAGAAAACCAGGGTTGCCTCTGCCATGGCTCTGTGTGTGGGGCAAAAATTCTCACAAGAAATCAAAAGAATAGCCTTGCAACTTTGACATGTTTGAACATAAATTTACACTATGCTTATAATATGGGGACATCACAAGCTGAGAAGGTGGCAATTAAGAAATGATCCTGGTGTGGTACAAACCCTGGGTGGTCTAGAAATCAAATACAAAATCGCTCTGGAGAGAGATATTAGTCCATGTAGGATTTATAAATGGGGGAAAATCAAAAGAGGCCAGGTTAAGATGAGCTCAAAAGCTCAAGATCAGAAATTAAAACATTCATGGTAAGTGATAGTCAGCAGTCAAATGCATGAGGAGAACCAGAGCTATTGGGTTTAAAACCTCAAAGTAAACCCCAAGAGCATGAGATCCTAGGATGACAGAAAAATTAGACATACATGCATACATGCAGGTAGACTAAGTGTGTTTTAAAAGGATTAAAGAGATAACATTTGTCATCTGGATAAATGCAGTAAGTTTGAGAAGACAGAATCTTAATTTAGCAGTGTGGAAAGTTAAGAATGAAGTTAATATATCCCCATAGAGCTTCTAGAAGCCATAGTAATTAGTGGCAGTAAATGCTAAAAGGTGAAGGAAGGTGACCTTTAAAGCAGGTGGACCAGTTCAAAGTCTAATTGAGAAGCAATTACACATAAGTGTCTTCTTCCCACTCCATGCAGGCAGGAGATTGTAGCTTCCTTACTTAGGACGAAGACTGAAGGATTGTACTCTGGAGAGTATAAAACACAAATTCTTTTGCCTGGGAGGAAAAGTTGAACATTGGAAGACCATGCTGTTCAGATGGGGATTAAGGGATATTCAAAGATTTTTTCCTACTGTTTGGTATTCTTTTTATTTTTTTAATTTATTTAAGTTAAGTTAGCCAACATATAGTACATCATTGGTTTTTTATGTAGTGTTCAATGATTCATTAATTGCATATAACACCCAGTGCTCATCACATCATGCGTCCTCCTTAATGCCCATCACCATTACCCCATCCCACCACCCGCCTCCCCTTCCACAGCCCTCAGTGTGTTTCCCAGAATCAAGAGTCTGTCATGGTTTGTCTCCCTCTCTGATTTCTTCTCATTCAGTTATCCCTCCCTTGCCCTGTGATCCTCTGTGCTATTTCTTATGTTCCACATATGAGTGAAACCATGTGATTATTGTCTTTCTCTGATTGACTTATTTCACTTAGACAAGAACCATTATGATCCTCTTGATGCAGAAAAATCATTTGACAAAATACAGCATCTTTTATTGATTAAAACTCTTCATAGTAAAACTCTTCAGAGAGGGAACATATCTCAATATCATAAAAGCCACATATGAGAAGCCCACACCAAATATCATTCTTGATGGGGAAAAACTGAGAGCTTTTCCCTTAAGGTCAGGAACATGGAAAGGATGCCCAATCTCACCACCATTGTTCAACAGAGTACTAAAATCCTAGCCTCAGCAATCAGACAACAAAAAGAAAAGGCATGCAAATTGGCAAAGAAGAATTCAAACTCTCACTCTTCAAAGATGGCATGATACTTTACATGGAAAACCCAAAATGGTCCACCCCCAAATTGCTAGAACTCGTACAGCAATTCAGCAATGTGGCAGGATACAAAATCAACACACAGAAATCAGTTGCATTTCTATACACTAACAATTTGAAGAAAGAGAAATAAAGAAATGGATCCCATTTACTATTTGTTATTCTAACTGGGAAAAAGGTATTCACCCTTCAAACAGGAAATGGGCAGTAACTTCCTACAATGTATAGGAAGTACAACCAAGTGGAGAAAAAAATATCAGAGATTTCCACAATAAGTACCAGCAAGATCAATCTATAGTAAAGGATAGAGAGGGTAAGTATTCCTACATGAATCTTAGTTGAACTTGCTTTTTATATCCGTATCTTCTATATAATAGATCAACAACACCAGGAAAGTAGCTAATGAAACAAACTGAAGCAACTTGTGAGAATCAGTTTATTCATGGGAAAGAAATATTACTTTATGTGACATCTGGGTGGCTCAGTTGGTTAAGTGCTGACTCAACTGAGGCTCAGGTCATGATCTCAGGGTCATGAGATTGAGCCCTGTGTCAGCTCCATGATGCCTGGGCATGAAGCCTGCTTAAGGTTCTCTCTCTCCCTCTCCCCTTCCCCGCCCTCTAAAAAATACTACTTTATACCCTTAAAGACATGAGAGAACACTGCATCTTTATGCATATTTATGCCTGTATTAGGAAACAAATAGAAATAAGGTTGAAAGGTGAATGCAACAAAAAAGGACAGTTTCTTAAAAAACATAAATTGTTTGTTTCCATTACACTCCTTCAGCCTTGAACATTACAGGGATAATTTAGAGTTGTATATCTGGTATCAAACAAAATGAACAATCTGACTACATAAAGCAAAGTATATTAGACCATGGGTAGTGTCAGCTTCCCTCCTGTCTCCTCAGGGAGAAACATTATGGTATCATATGAAAGGTAGTGGAATAATACTAAAGTTGCCAGGATTCAAAAATATGTAAATGTGGCACTTATTCCTTTTGACTCCTTCTGCTAAAATTGACTTGTCTGATGCATGTGTACATTTTCAGGTTCAGGGGTTTAAATTGTGTTTTCAGAAGCTGCTGGAATAATCTTTGTACTTAATGTTTTATGGAGTAGTTACACACCTGGAAGAATCTGATTCTGGATGTGAAAATACCATATTTGTACAAAACCAAGCAGTTGCAGAAAATTCCTCAGTAGACATGGGACATATTGAGGTATCTGCAAGAAATTATTTTTAGAACATACTGTTTGACTCTGGAGTATTCAAGAAATAAGATGGGAAATGTTGCCACCCACAAAGTACAAAAAATACCAAATAACTGTTTACAATTTATCTTCTATTTTTGTTTCATTTACCCTTTCAAATGTAGTTAAAATATGCCTTTCATCTCATTTAATGCTTAACCAATATTACCAGGTAAACTATGTGTTGGTATTACTAGCCACATTTTAAAGATAAAGAAGTCAAAAACAAGTGAGGTTTTAGTAGTCTGCCATGGTGACAGAAGGAAAACCGGATTGTAGAGTTTGTATCCATTTCTACATTATTTTTTTATTACTTCCTCTCTATTTTCAGGATAAAATGAGAATAACTGATTTTTTTTTGAGAAATGTTTGAATAAAATACGTTAAAAACCAAAATTCAGCTGGGTATATTTAAAGACCAATTGGCTTTATCCAGTGATTCATGAATCCAGCAGCAGCCTATCTAGCAAATGGAAATGATCTCCAAAGACCTGAACAAAATAGATGTACATAGGCAGAGGCGGGCAGGAACAAGGAAAGAGTGAATTTCCTCATCTTTGGGGACTGGAAAGTGCCTATCAGGTGTAGTAGCTCACTAGCACTGACCAGAAACTTCAGATTTACTGCTTTAAGATTACATTTGTGGGAGAGATTGAAATTGCAATTAGGTTAGGTATTAAGTCTTGATTTGCTCCTGTGGTGTTTAGCACAAGTGACTCCATTGTGAGCCTACTGTCTTTTCTTGTTTTCATTTCATCCTTTTGATTAAACTGTCAGATTGAGAGAGAGGAACAAAATTTTAAGCATTAACACTACACCCAGCTACTGCTCTGAAGTTTTGCATTTTTTCGTTGATCCTGTATGGTATTCACAGGTCATGACGTTTTGTTTTGATTAATCTCTGTGGTATTCACAAGCCACAACTTCAGATCTACAAATTTTAATTCAGTCATTTTCTTCATACCTTTTCTGACATTTCAGTCTTAGGGAGATCATTTGCTTGGTGATTGGCAGCTGCAAGCATGCATTTAAAAGTTTTGAGAGAATACAGCTTGACAGGGAGACTGGTGTTGAGTTTTATAAGTTAAAAACATTTTTACCATATGGAGTGAACTTCAGAGCCATGGTCTCCAAGATACAAATCAATCAAAATCAAATAAAGACCCCATTAAGGTTCAGGTTCCTGAAGTAAAAGACTTAAAGATGCTCATAGTTAAAGATATGAGTTTATTATAACACAATTGACAAAGAAAATTTGGTTATTTCCATGCATACAACATTTTAAGATAACTGGAATTATGACTGATATTGTCATACAAGGACATAGAAGACTAGAAATTTCATATTTCTGGAACACTTGGTCTATACAAGTAGAACATAAAGTTCACTATTCTTATTTGACATCTTACTATATAATTTAACATACCAAATTAGGCTAATTAGCTTAACATCTCTCTTTTTTATGAAGAGAGAAAACAAATATGTTCAGATATTTCAGGGACCCTCTATAAAATCCCTACGGTAGTTCTAGGTCAAAAAGACTTCTTTTAGAATTTGATTTTGGAAAATTTGTCAAAAATATTGAAAGATTTTAAAGCAATAGGTCAAATAGGATTATAGGTCACTGTGAAACAGTAAACAGATAACCGTAGTGAAAATTAAAGACTTCACAAGAAAATACAAAAAAATAGTCTAAAAAAACCAAACAAATCGTAGCTCTTTTCATAGAGAATACTTAATTTCTTAAATAATTAAAATTTTTGCTAAAGCCACACAGGAAATTATTTTCATGGAACACAAAATCCTTGTTGTCAAAGCAAATTACCTAAAAAGGTAAAAACAAAACAAAACAAACCTTTTGCAAACTCTTATCAAGAGGAGACTGGTAGTCCAATTTTATATTAAAATTAATTCACTCAATTAAATTCATTTCAATCTTAGCCAGTGATGACCACACATAAAATTCCTTCCCAAAGAGTTCTTTCAACAAAACTTAAACATTTGTTTTTTACATTTAGATCTTATCCTGTTTTTCCTCGTTCCCATTCTGAAACAACTGACCTCACTCTAAGACAAAATTACTTTATTTCACCCCCTCAACAAAATATTTTTCTTCCTCATACTTTCTTTTACCAAAAATGCACATCATAATTCACCTGTTTCCAACAATTATATGTAAGTTACTTATGAAAATTTTATAATGAGTTATTTTTCTTGCTGACAAATTTCATAACAGAGATAACATGAACTTATTTAACCTTAATAAACCAAGAATGAAAGTTGAATGTCTGCTTTATTGTTAAAGTTAATAACTCTGAGAACATACTTATTTTTATTAAACCAAAAAAATCAAATTAGCTTTAATATTAAATATTTCCTCAGATCATGTGACTCTTCAAAGCATTGATATATACATAGCACTTTTACCAATTTTTGGCAATACCATCTGGAGCTAGATAAATACCACTTACTTACAAGACACACATATACACAGAGACGTAAACAGAGACAATGAAGCTTCTGTTTTAAAATTCCTATCATGATGGCTTCCCAGGGAGGGTCTACCAGACATTTGAAGAAGAGTTAATACCTACTCTTTTCAAACTTTTCCAAAAAATAGAAATAGAAAAAAACCTTCCAAACTCCTTCTACAAGGCCAGCATTGCCTTGATTACAAAGACCCCACTAAAATGGAGAATTACAGGCCAATATCCCTGATGAACATGGATGCAAAAATTCTCAACAAGATGATAGCAAATTCAGTCCAACAGTACATTAAAACAATTATTCACCATGATGACGTGGGATTTATCCCTGGGCTGCAGCGGTGGTTCAGTATTCACAAATCAATCAATGTGATACACCACAACAATAAAAGAATAGATTAAAACCATACAATCCTCTTAATAGATGCAGGAAAACCATTTGACAAAATATAGCATCCATTCTGATAACCCTCAATGAAGAGGGATAGAGGGAACAAACCTCAACATCATAAAGGCCATATACTCACAGCTATTATCATCCTTAATGGGGAAAAGCTGAGAGCTTATATTTCTCTATGGTCAGGAACAAGACAGGGATGTCTACCCTCACCATTGTTATTTAACATAGTATTAGAAGTCCTAGCCTCAGCCATCAGACAACAAAAAGAAATAAAAGGCATCCAAATTTGCAAGGAAGTCAAAGTTTATTCACAGATGACATGATACTCCATGTAGAAAACCTGAACGACTCCACCAAAAAATTGTTAGAACTGATACACAAATTCAGTAAAGTCACAAGATACAAAATCAAGATACAGAAATCTGTTGCATTTCTATACACCAATAATGAAACAGCAGAAAGAGAAATCAAGGCATCAATCTGCCTCACAATTACACCAAAAACCATAAGTTACCTAGGAATAAACCTAACAAAAGAAGTAAAGATCTGTACTCTGAAAACTATAGAAGACTTATTAAAGAAATTGAAGAAGACACAAAGAAATGGAAAAATGTTCCATACTCATGGATTGGAAGAATAATATTGTTAAAACACCTAAACTACCTAAAGCAATCTACACATTTAATGCAATACCTATCAAAATACCACTTGCATTTTTCACAGTTAGGACAAATAATCCTAAAATTTATATGGAACTACAAAAGCCCCAGAATAGCCAAAGCAATCTTGAAAAAGAAAAGCAAAGCTGGAGGCATCACAATTCTGGATTTCAAGCTATATTACAAAGCTGTAGTGATCAAGACAGTATGGTACTGGCACAAAAACAGACACATAAATCATGGAACAGAACAGTAAACCTAAAAATGGACCCGCAACTTTATGGTCAACTAATCTTTGGCAAAGCAGAGAAGAATATGCAATAGAAAAAAAGACAGTCTCTTCATAAATGGTGTTGGGAAAACTAGACCACTTTCTTATACCATGCACAAAAATAAATTCAAAATGGGTTACAGACCTAAATGTGAGACCTGAAACCATCAAAATCCTAGAAAACACAGGCAGCAACCTCTTTGACCTTCACCATAGAAACTTCTTACTACATACACCTCCAAAGACAAGGGAAACAAAAGCAAAAATGGAATATTGGGACTTCATTAAGATAAAAAGCTTCTGCACAGGAAGGAAACAATCAACGCAACTAAAAGGCAACCTACAGAATGGGAGAAGATATTTGCAAATCACGTATCTGATAAAGGGTTAGTATCCAAAGTTTGTAAAGAACTTATCAAACTCAACACCCCAAAAATAAATAATCCAGTTAAGAAATGGGTGAAGACATGAACAGGCATTTTTCTAAAGAAGACATACAGATGGCTAACAGACACATGAAAAGATGCTCAACATCACTCTTCAGGGAAATATAAATCAAAACCAGAATGAGATACCACCTCACACCTGTCAGAATGGCTAAAACTAACACAGAAAACAATAGATGTTGATGAGGATACAGAAAAAGGGGAACCCTTTTATACTGTTGGTGGGGCTACAAATTGGTGCAGCCACTCTGGAGAACAGTATGGAGGTGCCTCAAAAAGTTAAAAATAGAACTACCCTATGACCCAGCAATTGCACTACTAGGTATTGACCCAAAGGATACAAAAATACTGGGGTATCTGGTTGGCTCAGTTGGTTAAGTGTCCAACTCTTTTTTTTTTTTTTTTTTAAAGATTTTATTTATTTATTCAACAGAGATAGAGACGGAACACAAGCAGGGGGAGTGGAAGAGGAAGAAGCAGGCTCCCAACAGAGGAGCCTGATGTGGGGCTCAATCCCAGAATGCCGGGATCACACCCTGAGCCGAAAGCAGACGCTTAACCGCTGTGCCACCCAGGCGCCCCTAAGTGTCCAACTCTTGATTTCACCTCAGGTCATGATCTCAAGGTCCTGGGATTGAGTCCCAACTGGGGACTCCTTGAGGATGCTCTCTCCTGCTCTGCCCTTCCCTTGCTTGTGTGTGCTTGCTCTCTCTCTAAAACAAATCTTTTTTTTTTTTAAAGAAAAAGATATGGAAACACTGATTCTAAGGCACACATGCACCCCAATGTTTATAGCACCATTATCAACAATAGCCAAATTATGGAAAGAGCTCAAATTTCCATTGACTAATGAATGAAAGCAATACACACACACACACGAATATTACTGAGCCATCAAAAAGAATGAAATCTTGCCATTTACAATGACATGGATGATCTAGAGTATAATACGCTAAGTGAAATAAATCAGAGAAATACAAATACCATATGATTTTACTCATTCATGGAATTTAAGAAACAAAATAGATGAACATAGGGGAAGGGGAAAAAAAGCAAGCAAACAATAAGAGACTTTTAAGTATAGATAACAGACCTGAGGGTTGATAGACGGAAGCTGGTGGGGATGGGCTAAACAGATGATGAGTATTAAGCAGAGCATTTGTTGTGATGAGCACTGGGTATCATACATAAGTGATCAATCATAAATTCTCCTAAAGCCAATATTACCCTATATGTTAGCTAACTAGAATTTAAATAAAAACTTGAAAGTTTCGTTTTTAAAAGATGACCGGGATGAACAGAACTATAAAGCATTAACAATTGGAGACAGATATAAAGATTTCAGAGATGAATAAAAAATTGGCGAATTTAATGCAAATTAGATATTCTTGCACCCCATATGTATCAGTCATGATCCTTCATGTCAGTTACCTATGCATGGTGTTAGTTCATGTTTATTTAAGAAGTCTCCCTGAATTTTATTCAAATAAATGTAAGTATCTTTCTTAGAAAAATGAAATAAAATTACCATGAATCAGGTAAAATAATACAAAATTAACCAGTTATAAAAGAAATTGTATCTTTCTGGCAGATGGAGTAAATTAGGGTTACCTGCTCATATGACTAATGAGTTTACTAATTTTTGTGGAGAAGATACAGTATTTTCCATTCACCTAAATTTTAGAATACCTTCCCCTCTTTTGTTTTCCTTCTGATAAGAATTACCTCCCTGAAGCTGATACTTTAGAGATGGCCTGGGTAAAAGTTAGCATTTACATCTAAAAGGTAAATGGAACAAATGTATGTTCCCCCAAGAAAGAGTTTAGTTTCCTAAAGCTCATATTTACAAGCCTTTTGAAATAAATGGGAGATGTTTTGGGATTGGTAAAAAGGTATAGGTGAACTTTGAACTACCTCTAGACCTGCATTTCAAGTTTTGCAAAGATTTGTAAGATAAGGGCAGTTGTTCTCAAGTCCTCAAATAGAGTAAACTGAAAGGGTTCATCATGTACCATTCCTGTATTACACTTTGTTTCTAAATGCCATCGGAAGTTTGCTTCAGACCCCATCATTGCCACCAAAACTGTTAAAAAAACAAAATTCAACTGAGTAAACTTAAAGATCACATTGGCTTTATTCAAAGATTCATGAGTTGGGCAGTATCCCATCTAGCAAAAAGAAGTTTTGAAGAGCTTCACCAAATGGGAGACTTTTATAGGCAGAATCAAGCAGAGGCAAAGAAAGAGCAGATTACCTCATTTTTCTTTGGGGGATGTAAGGAGTCTGTCAGGTCCTCACTAATGCTGACTATGAAGTCCCAGATTTATGGGTTTAAGATTATATTCTGAGAAGAGGATTGTAATTTGGAAATTACAATTAGGTTAGATATTAAGTCTTGGTTTGCTGATGTGAGGCTTAGCACAAGTGACTCCATTTTGAGTACTTTCTTTTTTAACATTTATGTAACGTTTTTAAAGTCTATGCTTTTCAAATTTAAGTACAGTTCATATACAATGTTATATTAGTGTCAGGTACACAATAGGTGATGCAACAACTCTATACATTATGCAAAGCTCACTATGATAAGCATGGTTACTGTCTGTAACCATACATCATTACAGTAAAATTGACTACATTCCCTGTGCTGTACTTTTTATCTCTGTGACTTATTTTATAAATAGAATCTGTACCACTTAATTCCCTTTACCTATTTTGTCCATACTTCCCAACCCCTTGCCTCTCATAATCATCAGTTTGTTCTCTGTGTTTGAGTCTCTTCCAATTTTTAAAAAAATATTTGTGTGCTTGTTAATTTTTTTGTTTTTTAGTTCCATTTGTAAGTAAAATCATACAGTATTTGTCTTTCTCTGATTTATTTCATTTAGTATAATACTCTCTAGGTCCATCCATGTTCTTGCAAATGAAAAGATCTCGTTCTTTTTTTGTGGCTGAGTAATATCTCATTGTATATAAATGCCATGTCTTTTTAATTGATTCATCTATTGATTGACAATTAGGTTGCCTCCATTTCTTGGATATTTTAAGTAATGTTGTAGTGAACATAGGGGTGCTTATATCTTTTCAAATTGGTATTTTCATTTTCTTTGAATAAATAACCTGTAGTGAAATTCCTGGGTCCTATGATATTTCTATTTTTAATTTTTCAAGAAACCTCCACTGTTTTTCACAGTGGTCTCACCAATTTACATTCCTACCAACAGCACAGAAGGATTCCCTTTTCTGCACATTCTGGCCAACACTTGTTATTTCTTCTTCTTTTGATAGTAGCTATTCTGATGTGATGTGGTATCTCTTTGAGGTTTTGATTTCTATTTCCCTAAATATTAGTGATGTTGAGCATCTTTTCATGTGTCTGTTGGCCATCTGTATGTCTTCTTTGGGAAAATGTCTATTCAGGTACTCTGCTCCCTTTGAATCAGATTATTTGTGGGTTTTGTTGTTGTTTGGTGGTCAGTTATATAAATTATTTACATATTTTGGACATTTACCCCTTATAGGATAAATAATTTGCACATATCTTCCATTCAAGGTTACATTTTTCATTTTGTTAATGGTTTCCTTTTGCTGTGCAAAAGTTTTTTATTTTGGTGTGTGAACCCCAATAGTTTACTTGTGCTTTTGTTTTCCTTGCTTAAGGAGACATATTCATAAATATGTTGCTAAGGCCAATGTCCAAGAGACTACTACCTGTGATCTAGGATTTTTATGGTTGTAGGTCTCACATTTAGGTGCTTAGTCCGTATTGAGTTTATTGTATTGGCTATAAGACATTGTTCCAGTTTTATTCTTTTGCATGTAGCTGTCTGGTGTTTCCAAACGGTTTCCAAAACCATTTATTAAAGAGACTGCCTTTTCTCTGTTGTATAGTTTTGACTTCTGAGTTCTAGATTAATTGACCATGTATATATAGATTTATTCCTGAGTTCTCTATCCTCTCCCATTGATCTATGTATCTATTATTGTTTTGATTACTATGGTTTTATAATATATCTTGAAATCTGGGATTGAGCTACCTCTAGCTTTGTTCTTTGTCAAAATCACTTTATTTATTTTTGGTCTTTTGTGTTTCTACATAAATTTTAGAATTACTTGTTTTGCTTCTCTGAAAATCCTGTTGGCATTTTGATAAAGATTGCATTGAATCTATAGATTGCCTTGGGTGGTATGAACTTTTTAACAATATTCTCCTAGTCCATGAGCATAATATATCTTTCCATTATGTTTCAGTTGTCTTCAATTTATTTCATCAGTAGCTTGTAGTTTTCAGGGTATAGGTCTCCACCTCCTTGGTTCCATTTATTCTAGGTATTTTATTGTTTTTGGTACAATTTTAAATGAGTTTGTTTTCTTAATTTATCTTTTTGGTAGTCCATTATTAGCTTATCAAAATGCAACTGATTTCTGTATATTTTGTACCCCGTGACTTTACTTAATTCATTTATTAGTTCTCACAGTTTTTTGTTAAGTCTTTGGGGTTTTCTATATATAGTATCATATCACCCACAAATAGTGACAGTTTTTTTTTTTCTTTACCAATTTTGATTCCTTTTATTTCTTTTTCTAGTCTAATTGCTGTGGCTATGAATTTCAGTACTATGTTAGATAAAATTGCCAAGTGCAGACATTCTTGACATTTTCCTGATTTCAAAGGAAAAGCTTTCATTTTTTTACTATTGAGTATGGTTTTAGGTGTGGGTTTGTCACATATGGACTTATGTTGAGTTATGTTTTCTCTGAACCCACTTCCTGGGGTTTTTATAGTAAATGGATGTTGAATTTTGTTAAATGCTCTTTCTGATCATGTGGGGTTCTTTAATTTTTTATTTGCGAGAGAGAGAGAGAGAGAGTGCATGAGCACAAACGGGAGGGCAGAGGAAGAGGAACAAGCAGACTCCCTAGTAAGTGGGGAGCCCAATATAGGGCTTGATCCCAGGACCCTGACATCATGACCTGAGCCAAAGGCAGACACTTAACCTACTGAGCCACCTAGGCACCCTGATCATGTGGTTTTTATCCTTCATTTTGTTAGTGTAATGTATCACATTAATTGTGGATAATAAACCATACTTATATTCCTGTAATAAATTTCACTTGATGGTGGTGAATGATACGTTATTGTATCACACAATTTGATTTGCTATATTTTGTTGAAGATTTGGCATCTATGTGCAACAGGGATATTGGCCTGTAGTTTTCTTTTGTTGTAATGTCTTTGGTTTTGGTATCAGGGTAATGCTGGCCTCATAGAATGAATTTGGAAGCTTTGCTTCCTCTTCTATTTTTTAGTAGTTACTAACTCTTTCATTTTTATAATATTTAATAGATATTAACTCTTTTTTATATGTTTGGTAGAACTCACCAGTGAATCTACCTGGTCCTAAACTTTTGTTTTTTGGGGAGTTTTTGATGACCAAAATTCAATTTTATTACTAGCAACCAGTCTATTCATATTTTCTATTTATTCCCAATTCAGTTTTGGAAGATTTATTCATTTCTTCTGGGTTGTCTAATTTGCTGACATTCACTTTTTCACAGCAGTCTCATAATTATTTGCATTTCTGTGGTGTTGTTGCTTCTCCCTCATTTCTGATTTTCTTTGAGATTTATTTATTGATTTGATGAGTCTGGCTAAAGGTTTATCTTTTCAAGGAAACAACTCTTGCTTTTATTGATTTCTTTCTTTTTTAGGTGCTATTATTTATTTCCACTCTAATCTTTATTATTTCCTTTCTTATATTAACTTTAGGCTTTGCTTTTTCTGCTTCCTTTAGGTGTAAGTTTCGGTTGGTTGAGATTTTTCTTGTTTTGAAGTAGGCTTCTATCACTACACACTTTCCTCTTAGAACTCGTTTTACTGAGTCACAAAGATAAATTCTTCCACTCAGATTGTCACTAAATATTGACTACATGCAATTTAAAATCCTGTTTGTATTATTTTTCTTATTTAATGTTTCCAAATATCCAAATAAATTTGTGATATGTAAATTGTAAATGTGTCGATGTAAATGTATAAAATGTAAGTAATTTTTTAAAAATTATCATTAATCTGTATCTTTTCTGAAAAATGAGGAAATTCCCTTTAAGCATCTTGCCAAAACTCTGTTTAGTGAATTACCTAATTGAGTTTTAACTGAATTGTTCAGATTTTGCATTTTTCCTATACAAAATTCAGATGGTTATCTTTCCTTTTTGAATTTAATTTCTTAATCTTTGAAATACTGTTTCATTAAAAATATCTTTATAAAATTCATATTTAATTTTTCAGAATAGAGAAAAATAGTTATTTGAACTTCAAATTATAAAAATTCACATATACATTTTAAATGTTTATTTTTGGATTTTCTCACATTCTATTTATTTCTTTTTATGCTACTCCCTGCTTCCTGCCCCAGTAAGGCAGTAATTCTATTTCAAACACGAATGAAGAGAGAAGGGAAAGCAAATATGAAATTTTAATTGTATATGCTAAAAAGTCAAATGAAACTAGTTGTAAACCATTTTGCTTAGATTATAAACTCTGTGACTTTTGTGACCTTTTTGGTCTTTTTGATAGTTTCTTAAAGGATAAATATTATGCATGCTAGACTGATAGTTATGGATTATTGTTTAATTATGAACCACTCAGATGAGGTCAGGCCTTTTAAATTTTCTTCACCTATTATTCCTATATTCCACTCTATCTTAATTTTTCTTTGTTATAAAAAGAACTCTTTGAAACATTTTTTGTATTCTCTCTCATGTCTGTCAATAACTCTCTCTCATCAATCAATTTAAGCCTCTAATTACATTGCTTTTTTTTCTTTCTTCCCATCTTTGTATATCAGCCTTTGTACCAGAACTTTGTGAGATAAAGGAAACACTGTCCATCTGCACTGTTCAATATGGCAGCAAGTAGCCAATAGTGACTAGCTATTAAACATTCAAAATGAGGCTAGCATGGTTGAGGAAACTGAGTTTTTTAATTTATTTAATTTTTATTAATTGGAATTTAAATACCTTCATGTAGCTAGTGACTAGCATACTCAACAGTGCAGTGTAACAGTGCAGCTCTTCTTTCTCATTTTCTCATTCTCTCTCTGCCTTGGTCTCTGTTTCTCTCTTGTCTGTCTCTCTCTCTAATTCTGACTGTAGTATTTTTTCACAACTTTGTTATTTGCTTAACTCAAATCAAAGGCAGAAGTTAGGCTTTAAGTGAAAACAGGAGGCACTGATCTTGTTCATAACATTAACTCCCCTTCCGGCACCTCCAGGGGCTACTGACTGGAGCTGTTTGAATATTTTGCTGGTTCAGTTGTGATAAACTCTGAGGGTTTATCACTTACATGTTTTTTATTGTTGTTGTTACTGTTCTTGAACTCCACAAAAATCAGGAGCCTAAAGGGCACTTTGAAGTTCATGATTCTTGAAGTGAGCTAAAGGCAAGGAAGACTTACAAATGACTTTAAACGTGTACAACATAGGCCTTCACTCTGCTTTTATTTTCATTTTACACTTGCCAACATTGTTCTTCACATGGTTTGACCTACTCACTAATTGATGTCAGAGATTTTGTATCTTCTTATGATTCAGAGACTGCAGCTATTAAAATTTGTCATTAGTTTATTCTTACAGTCTTCTTACGCCATGTATAAAATCTGGTATGTCTCATATTTTAAAGATTGGGTGAAACCTCAAAGAAAATGCCATTCAATCTTAAATTTTAGAGCACTAGTTCCAAAATCACTTACATTACAAAACTGTTTACTTTTTATTTTTCATGTTTTATTTTTAATTTATAATTTTAATTCCAGTATAGTTAACATAGTGTTATATTAGTTTCAGGAGTACAATATAATGATTCAACAATTCTATGCATTACCATCTCCCCACCCACCTCCCCTACGGTAACCATCAGTTCTCAGAGTCTGTTTCTAGGTTTGTCTCTCTCCCTCTCCCCCACTTCCTCTGTTCTGTTTCTTAAATTCCATATATGAGTGAAATTATATGGTATTTCTTTCTCTGACTGACTTATTTCACTTAGTATTATACCTTGTAGCTCCCATGTGTTGCAAATGGCAATATTTCATTCTTTTTTAAGGCTGAATAAAAATATGTATGTATACGTATACACAAACCACTATATATACACATATAGAGATATAGATATGTAGATATCTAATGTATCAATAGACAGTTGTCTCTTCCATAATTTGGCTATTCTAAAGATGCTGTATAAACATCAAGATGCATGTATCCCTTTGAATTAGTTTTTGTATTTTGGGGCGTAAATACCCGGTAGTGTGATCCTTGGATCATAGGGAAGTTCTATTTTTAACTTTTTTTTTTTTTAAAGATTTTATTTATTTATTTGACAGAGATAGAGACAGCCAGCGAGAGAGGGAACACAAGCAGGAGGAGTGGGAGAGGAAGAAGCAGGCTCCCAGCGGAGGAGCCTGATGTGGGGCTCGATCCCATAACGCCGGGATCACGCCCTGAGCCAAAGGCAGACGCTTAACCGCTGTGCTACCCAGGCGCCCCTCTATTTTTAACTTTTTAAGGAACCTCCACACTGTTTTCCACAGTGGCTGCACCAATTTGCATTACCACCAACGGTGCACGAGGGTTCCTTTTTCTCCTAATCCTCACCAACACTTGTTTCTTGTGTTTTTGATTTTAGCTATTCTGACAAGTGTGAGGCGGTATCTCATTGTAGTTTTGATTTGCATTTCCCTGATGATGAGTGATGTTGACCATCTTTTCATGTGACTATTGGCCATCTGTCTTCTTTGGTGAAATGTTTGTATCTTCTTCCCATTTAAAATTTAGATTATTTGTTTTTTGGGGTGTTGTTATATCAGTTTTTTATGTATTTTGGATACTAACCCTTTCTCGTTGATGTCATTTGCAAATACCTTCTCCTATTTAGAGTTTGCCTTTTAGTTTGTTGATTGTTTCTTTTGCTGTGCAGAAGATTTTTATTTTGATGTAGTCCTAATAGTTTATTTTTGCTTTTGTTTCCCTTGACTTAGGAGATAGACATATCTAGAAAAATGTTGCTATAGCCAATGTCAGAGTAATTTCTGCTCTCTTCTTGGATTTTTATGGTTAAAGGTTACTAATTTACATCTTTAATCCATTTTGAGTTTAGTTTTGTGTATGGTGTAAGTAAGTGGTCCACTTTCATTCTTTTGCATGTGGCTGTCCAGGTTTCCCAATACCATTTGTTGAAGAGACTGTCTTTTTCATATTGCATATTCTTTCCTCCATTGTTAAAGATTAATTGACCATATAACTGTGGGTTTATTTCTGGGTTTTCTACTACATTCATTGACATATTAATCTATTTTTGTGCTAATACCATACTATTTTGACTACTACAGCTTTGTAATTATTACTTGAAACTTGGAACTGTGATACCTCCAGTTTTGTTTTTCTTTTTCAAGTCTGCTTTGGCTATTCAGGATTTTTCATGGTTCCACACAAATTTTAGGATTATTCTAGCTCTGTGAAAAATGCTGTTGGTATTTTGATAGGGATTGCATTACATCTGTAGATTGCTTTGGGTAGTATGGGCATTTTAACAATATTCTTCCAATTCATGAGCATGGAATGTCTTTCCATTTCTTTATGTTGTCTTAAATTTCTTTCATTAGTGTATTACAGTTTTTAGAGGAAGGTCTTTCATCTCTTTAGTTACATTTATTCCTATATATTTTGTTATTTTTGGTGAAATTGTAAATGAGATTTTATTTTCTTAATTTCTCTTTCTGCTGTCTCATTATTAGTGCATATAAATGCCATGGATTTCTGTACATTGATTTTGTATCCTGTGACTTTACCGAAATCTTTCGTCAGTTCTAGTAGTTTTTGGTGGAGTTTTTAGGTTTTTCTATATATAGTATCATGTCATCTACAAACGGTGAAAGTTTTACTTCTTCTTTATCAGTTTGGATGATTTTATTTCTTTTTGTTGTCTGATTGCTGTGGCTTAGACTTCCAATACTATGTTAAATAAAAGTGATGAGAGCGGACATCCTTGTATTGTTCCTGACCTCAGGAGAAAAGCCTACTTTGCTGAGGGTTTTATCATGAAGAGATGCTGTTGTTTGTCAAATGTTTTTTCTGCTTCTATTGAAATGATCATATGGCTTTTATCCTTGCCCTTCTTGATGTGCTGTATCACATTGATTCATAAATATTGAACCACTCCTGCATCCCAGGCATCTTGGTGAATCCCACTTGATCTTGGTGAATATATATTTTGTTAATGTATCATTGGATTTGTTTTTCTAGTATTTTGTTGAGGATTTTTGCATATGTGTTCATCAGAGATATTGGCCTGTAGTTTGCTTTTTTTGTGGTGTCTTTATCTGGTTTGGGTATCAAGGCAATAATGGCCTTATAGAATAAATATGGAAGTTTTCCTTCCTCTTCTATCATTTGGAATCTTTTGAGAAGACCAGGTATTAACTCTTCTTTAAATGTCTGGTATAATTGGCTTGTGAAGCCATCTGGTCCTCGACTTTTGTTGAGTCTTTGGCTTCTCTCTCTCAATCTCCCTTTCCCTGTCCTCTCTCTCTCTCTTTCTCTCTTGTCTGTCTAGAGGATTATCAGTTTTGTTGATCTTTTGGAAAAAAAAAAAACAACAACAAAGCTGCTTGCTTTTAAATTCTTAGATCCCTAGGAAATTATATTCTCATTTACATACACTATAGAATTTACTGCTTAAAAAAGAAAACTTGATGTATTAATGAAGCATCTGAATCAGCATTTAAATATTTTATTTAACACTATTAAGAACAGACTAAGGATTTTTAAGGAGGCCAACTAGGTTTGGTCCTTGGCAAACTGGTGAATACATAAAATTTCATGTTGAATTGTGATTTCTCAGTTAAATAATCTACTATTTTAAATTTTGTGACTCTGTACTTCCTAAATGATTTTTTCCTTTGTGTTTAAAATGTTCTTTTTCCATTCTCTCTCTCTCTCTCTCTCTCTCTCTCTCTCTCTCACACACACACACACACACACACAGGTACAGACACATATATAAGTTTTCAAACTTGTATGCTGAGTTTCAAATCTCCTAAGGTCAGTAGAATTTGAAAATATGTTTCCAAACTTGTTTGCTGAATTTGAAAAGCTCCTAAAGCCAATGAAACTAGTTTTACTCCCTTTGAACTAAAATAAGCAACCTGTCTTCTACTGAGCTGAATGCTCTCTTCCAAAAATATATGTAGTAAAATTTATGTCTTTTAAAACTTCTTTGAATTTTTTTTGTTTTCTTTTTTATTTTTTGGTTTAAAAATAATGGAGATATTTGTATTTCATGGCTCTTTGTTTGAAATAATTTTCACAAAAAAGCAAACTAAATTTCATCTTAATTTCTCTATAAATTTGCATTTGTAGATCAGTTTTAAGATTCTAGAGAAAACCTGGTTTCCCAAATATTACTAAAAAATTATTTTTACCACGAGATAAAATAGATCTTTAAAAATGACATTAATGATTTTAAAAAACCTAACATCATCTTATCACCAGTGATCAAAAATATATTTGTATTTACAAAAGCTAAAATGATGTACAGGCTGTTTTGCTTCTCTAACTTTAGGCGGTGGGTAAATAAGAATGACAGCAGAATATAGTGTGTGGCAGAATAAAGTCAGATTGCAAAATTCATTAGATCTTCCTGAAGTCACCATTCATTCATCATATAAAGGCACCAGTGCTCTGATTGCATGCTGATGACAAAATGGCTGGCTCAGTTCACTCACCAAGTGGAACACATAGATGTATGACCGTGATTCAGACTTGCGCCTTAGTTATTTAACAAGTTACTACATGTTGCAGATTTGGTGGGTATCTTGTGAACATCACAGGAAATAATAAAGTAAAATCTGCCAATAAGAAATGTGTATATTCCATTTTTTAATTATCTAGACTATAGTCTCTTGTAAATAAGAAAAATAAAAAATTGTCAATGGTGGCTAAGAGTTTCTATATACTCTGTCCACACATTTTGTGTTGTTGTTTTTTTTTAAGATTTTATTTATTCAAGAGAGAGAGAGAGCAAACACAAGCAGGGGGAGTGGCGGCAGAGGGAGAGGGACAAGCAGGCTCCCTGTTGAGTAGAGAGCCCAACAAGGTGTTCAGTCCCAAGACCCTGGGATCATGACCTGAGCCAAAGACAGATGCTTAACCTGCTGAACCACCCAGGCGCCCCACACATTTTGTGTTCTTAATGTTATTTAAGATTTTATGATTCCCCGTGTCTTTGCCAAATAACTTAGGCCACTTGAAACGATTCCTTTTGTGGGCATTTAGTTCATTGTTTTTAAATTTATGGATTCAATCCCATTCTATAAATATTTCTGAGAACTCACTTTCTGTCATGCTTTATGCTAGATACTGGCAAGAGAAAGATTAATGAGGCACAGTTACTACCATGAGTAAAGTAACTAGCTACTAAACTAGGTGATGAAGTTGTGCAACAGAGTAGAGAAGGGGCTTCAGTCTTCAATACCTCATTGCCCACAGAAGTGTGAAGGCAGAACACATAAATGCAGACATGTTGGCAGCTAAATTAGATGCCTTCACCAAAAATAGAATTTCAGCCTTAAAAAAATTTTCCAGGTCCAATTAAGAAAGTAAAATTCCATTGAACTATGAATACGAATCTTGTCACAAGTGCCTTCAAATGGATGGTAACTATTTGTTTGATAAAGTGGGTAGCTTGGTTATAAAACACTATGCTTAAAGCAGAGAGCCTAATTACAGTGACACTAGATGGAAATATTTGAGCTTTACTGAGAATAGTTGAGTGACAAGTATTCACACAGATCTGCATTGGTATCAGGGGGCAGAGCAACAATCTGATTGATGTTATTCTCTAATTCTTGATCTCAAGTCTGTTGTATAAAAATTGTGAGCTGTCTTGGATACACTATATGCTGTGTAGGATATTAAGTTTCATTTTCTTGTTCCATAAAGTTGGCATATTTTTCTATTATACAATAAGAAATGAGTAGTCTCTAGCAAAAGTCAATCCACATAGAGGAAAAAGATGGCATTTAATTTTATTAAAAAAAAGAGTGAAATGTTAAAAGGCAAGATTGTAGAGAATTTTTAGCAAACAGATTGATATTTATGCTGGATCTTTCTTTTCAGGTTTAAATTTTAGATTTTAAGGATATTTAGCTTAGGGACATCATACCCAGGTTTTCTTCATCTATTAACAAGATCTCACATTTCTTGACATGTTATTATTTTAGACATTTGTGCTTAAAGTGTCCCCCAAAACTGAACTTGGATATCAAGATTTTAGACTTTAAATTCAGAGTCTTGGAATCATCTTATTTTCCTTTGTATTCCCCAGAGATTGTTTTGCAAATAATTTATTTCTTGATAAAGTTATAGGGTTTAATAAATACCTGAATGAAGTAGTAAGTGAAATATAAGTTTATACTTTTTCTAGCTTGTCCATACATTTAGGAAATATTTCTTTTTTTAAAAAAATGATTTTATTTATTCATTTGAGAGAGAGAGCACAAGTGGGGGGGAGGAAGGGGGAGAGGGAGAAGCAGACTCCCTGCTGAGCAGGGAGCCCTGTGTGAGGCTGAATCCAGGATCCTGGGATAATGACCCATGCTGAAGCAGACGCTTAACCAACTGAGCTACCCAGGTGCCCCGGGAAATATTCTCATTGACAATTTATAGCATAACATCAAATGTAATACCTAGGGAACTGTGATACAATAAAAGTTATGGAGCATATTTAAATGCTGTGTAATTGAGATTAGACATGAGTTCTCCATGAAAGGACCATGTATTTCTTACTTTTCAATCTTGAGATATTTATTGTCATTAAAGTATGAGACACAGTGTTCTAACACACTCTTTTTCCAGATAGTCCGAAACTTGATACATTCTAATATGTACTTTCACTAGTCTCAGTCTTTTCTAGTGATGGTTCACACTCTTGTTCCTGAACTCAATGCTGACTATAGCCTGGAGTGATGTTTTTGTTATTTGATAAAATAATGTCCATGTAATCGAGAAATAAAAACTAAGTCCCTAAATAAACTTATATTTTTCTCACAAATACTATATAATATAATATAATATAATATAATATAATATAATATAATATAATAGATGCTGAAGAACTGAAAATTTCCAACTGTCTCTTGCTAAACATTAGCCACATCTGTTTCTCACAACCCGTCTCATTATTCCTAAACTGACTCACCAATTGAAGCTAAGACATTCACCCAGACCTGCTGTCTCTATATATGATCCCATGTTTGTCATAACCTCATACTCAGAACATGGGTCTGATCTTCTTTAATCTGTAATCTCTCTGTCTCTCTGTCTCTGTCTCTCTGTATATAATGTGTGTGTGTGTGTGTGTGTATACACTAATAGAGCAAACTATATTATATAATGCATTCAGAAAATTCACCTTGAAATAATATATTGTAATGTTTAATAAAGCTTGAGCTAATGATTTTTGTATATCTCTTCTAACACTGTACAGAAGGTAACCAACTTACAAATTTCAGATTTACAGTGGTGTGAAGGCGATGTGTATTCAGTAGAACCATACTTGGTTTATCTTCTTGAAGGCTAGTGCTACGCAATGTGATACTCACACATGATGCTGGGCAGCAGCAGCAAGCCATAGCTTCCAATCAGCCACTACGTAATCATAAGGGTAAACAACAGATATACTTAAAACCATTCTATACCCATACAACCGTTCTGTTTTTCACTTTGTGTAATATTCAATAAATTATGTAAGATATTCAACACTTTATTATATAATAAGCTTTGTATTAATTGATTTTCCCCATTTGTGGGCTAATGTAAGTGTTCTGAATATGTTTAAGTCAGGCTAGGCTAAGGTATGATGTTCAGCGGGTTACACATATTAAATACATTTTTAAAATGCATTTTTGACTTGAGATATTTTCAACTTATGAAGGGTTTATCAAGAGGTAACTACATTATAAGTCAAAACGGATCTGTATATAACTATGCTCAGAATATTTATTATCAACAAATTTAGGGCATTAAAGCATCAATGGTGCTTGTTAAAAATTTATGATGAGTTCCAGCAATATTTGAAAACATGTTGATAAACTTCATGTTATTTCCAACTCACAGAATTGCATATCTTCAGAAACCAAAAACGAAGAGATCAGAAAACTATATTCACTCTTTTTCTACCTTGGCATTTAAAAAAAATTTCTGTGTGTTGTGATAATTATAATTATTACAGTATTCACTCAATTTCAACTCACAATGAGAGGCATAATTAGTTATATGTTTTTTTTTAATTATACATTTTTTAAAGACCTGAGTAAAACTCTTGTTTTTGATTCTACTTTAAGTGACCAGCTCCATGTTAGAGATAAAACCAGAGGGTATTTGTTTGAGGAATTTTATTACCTATAAAATTGTAACATTTTCTCTAAATTTTCACAACATAAATTATGAGAAATGAAGTTAAAATTAAATAAAAACCAATTTCCCTTAATTTATAAAGCCATTTATTTTCTTAATATTAGCTCCAGAGAGTATAACAGTGAATGTTAATTGAAAATGTTAATTGAATATTCTATTCATAAGCAGTTTCAAATATTAATAATTAATGTAATCTAAAAGAAATGCCAGGCATAGAAAACTCTAGAATTGTATGTTCCAGTGTGGCATAGGAGCAAGCCAATAATGAATACCATGAGACTCAGCTGCTCTACTCAGGGCTTTCCCTATTTAGTCATCCCAAATACCATCAAACTTCATGCCAGGATAAGCATTATCCTAGTTTTAGAAATGAGAAAATTGATATTAAGAGAAATGTAGTGATTTTTTTTCAAGGTTGAGTGGCAAATTAATGGTGGAATAAGAAATAGAAAACAATTTTCTACTCCAACTTCAGGGGATCACTCTCTTTTCTAATATGATTATAACTGTATATGGATGACATCCATATACTTCTTCAAGCAAGGCTACAATGACCTCCACATAAAATCCTATTGGACTTATTTGGTAGATGAGATATGACATACTCTAGCAATGGTTTAATAATACTATCTATTAAATTTCCCGTTAAGAGAGTACTAGATTCCAATAGGCTATCACTTCAGATCAAAACAAAACAAAAAAGAATAATTATAAAAATGTTATATTAAAGGAAACAGAGAGATAAAGAAATAAGGAAAAATCCAAATTGGAAGGAATTATTCAGAAGCAGATTCACAGTGATTAGTAAAACTCTCTTGGCTAAAGCTGAGAGTCCAGGCTATGCCAGGAAGACAGTAAGAGAAACCAAAAAGTGATTAGCTGATATACACAGCAAGGTGATTAAAATGGAAAATTCAATTTACATGCTTTTCAAGATCACATACAACATTTATCAAAATTGTCTATATTCTTGGCGAGAAATTAACACATTTTAAAGTTTGAAATCAGAGTATATGTTTCAATTTTATTTATGAATACTTGCTTTCCTGTAATAATTACTTACATATTAAAATGACCAATGTTTTTGTTACATAAAGGAATTATCAGAGCTGAACCTAGAAAAAAACTTATATGTTAATATATATGTTAATATATAAGCAGGTATATATGTTTTGCGTTTATTTTCATGTGGGTATTATATGTGCATATATACACATGTAAAGATGCACATTTGCTAGAAATACATTCCACTATTTCTATCCCAAACATTTCGTGTGTATAGTGCTCCAAATTTAGTTTTCTTTGATTCTTATAAAAGTATAATCTGTTAGAAGGAAATGTATTTCCATTAATTTTTGTCTTTAAATGTCTAACTTCCTACAGGTAGTGTGTTTTTATTATAATAAAAAAATAGTTCAGGGGTGCCTGAGTGGCTCAGTAGGTTAAGTGCCCGACTTGATTTTGGCTCAGGTCATGATATCGGGGTTGTGAGATCGAGCCCCACCTTGGGCTCCACGCTAGGCATGGAGCCTGGTTAAGATTTTCTCTCTGCCACCCCCCAAATAGTTTAAGTCAATAAAAGTCTGGTAGCAACAACTACACATAATGTCCAAACATTGGCTTCTAATACCAGTCTCCAAAATAGACCAGGGCTCTTTGGAGAAATGTCCGATTCTAGGACTGGGAAAGAAAATGTGCAAGATGAGCCTGGCGTATTTGTAGTGCCAGAAAGCAAGGAAGGGACAAACACACACACACAATGATGACGGAATATAAAAGTGATACAGAAGATAACTGAAAAAGCTGGAATAATGAAACTGACTAGTGTTAGATTATAAGTATAAAATAAATATTCATAAATCCATGTGGATATGAATAATTGAATCAATAAATGTGGAAAAAGACAAATTTCCTATGTGGAAGAATTCAGAAGATACACCATAACTCCCCACTTCTTAAGTGTATGCTGTGCATGATATTCTTCCAAGCGCAGTATGGAAAGATGAAAAATAAGAGTTGGTAGTGGAGAAATCTGATGATCACTGCCTCAAGCTCGTGATCAAGGTTAGCATCAAAAGTGATGTCATATTATAGTAGGTCCCCTTGAAGCAATGTGGTCAGAATGCCATTTTAACTCTGTGGCCTTCCTTTCCAAAACACATAATCCCAAACAAATTCCAATTGAGAAACATCCTATAAAAAGGCTGAACAATAATCCAGAAAACTGTACAGGTCAGCTAAAACAAGGACTGTCTGAGAAACTCAGAGGAAACTCAGGAGTCTAAGGAGGAATCACTACCAGATGCCAGGTGGTACTCTGGATGAAATTCTGAAATAAAAATAGGACTGAGGAAACCATAGTAAAGCATAAACTTTAGTTAATAATGTATCAATATTAATTCTGACAACTGTGCCATACTAATATAAGATTTTAAAAATAGAAGAGACGGCGTAGCATATATGGGAAATTTGTTTTATCTTCACAATAATTCTGTAAAGATAAAATGGTTTTAAAAACATAAATAAAATTTTACCAGAAAAATCACAGATCAGTATTTAATAAGAGAATCATTTTGTGTGTACATATTTGAGTAATACTTTATATATATATATCTTCCTAAGCTACTTATAATTTTTTTTCAGATATTCACAAACTCTTTGGGGGAAAGTTACATTCCTCTCATAGAAATTATGGACCTGCCTTTGACGTGGTTTGTCCAATGGCAGGTGAGTAGTTTTGGTTCGCTTGCCCTCTTTTTCCCCTGTGTTGACCATAAAAATTATACACACTGGGTGCTTGCCCAGGGAGAATGTGGACATATGTGGAATACCTCTGAATTCTATTCAAAGCCCAGAGCCAAGTTGAGCTCCCTGAAGTCTAATTCAGTGCCACCCCACTTGTTACACAAACCATAAGTGAGAATAATAAACACGTGCTATATAGACCAGTCTGTATTTATGCTATTTGTTACTTAATTTGTTTCTACAGTAGTGGGATCATTCAATTTGTAAGTCAAATCATCAAATAGATATTCAGTGTTCTTCCTTGTAATATATTTGTACCCATATTTATTAATTTTTGTGTATGTGCTCAGTGTCCCTATAAGTCAGATTTTAAAAAAGTAGAAGTTCTCTAGTTTGGGAAAATGCCATCTAAGTGTTTATACTATTTTAATTAGTATTAAAGAAATCTGTGAAACTATAGGTAGTCAAGATACTTTGGATTATTATCTTTTATTTAGGAAATAATTTTAGTTCATCACATTTAGGTGTTTTTTCAAAATTTTATGAAGTAAACCTAGTCCAATTTCATGGCCATGCCATTTTTAAAATGGTGCAAGCCAGTGAATTATGAATGTTGAAATAGGTTCATTTATATAGAAACATATTTTGCTAATATCAAGTGATAATTACTCAAAAGGAAATTTAACCAGCATCAGCAATATATGTAGTGCCACTTGAATGTGTGAAAAATGTCTTGGCTTTTAAATACATGGTGTGAATTCATTACATGTTTTGTGCATATATGACATCATGCATGTATCACATACACAGATACACAAAATCTTATGTACATACACAGAAACACCCACAAATATGTATGCATGAATAAATACCCAGGCAGTGAGCTAGATGGCGTTAGAGCCTATAAAGATGAAATTTTACATTAGGTTCCCTGGATTATGATCCCATTTAAAACTCGAGAAGCTCTAGCAACAATAATCTGTATGTGACATGTTGGATATTATTTTCTCTTATTGCATAGAATTATTCAATAGTAAATATGTGAAATATAATCTTCCTAGGCTACTTATGAAAATGGCACTGATAAATGATAAATGAAAAAGTTTTAGCAAAGAACATTTCTATTATGTTCAGTAGAGGTTGAAATACTTTTCACAAGAGTCTATATAGTATCCTAGGCTTTATGAAAATGGCACTGATAAATGATAAATGAAAAATTTTAGCAAAGAACATTTGTATTATGTTCAGTAGAGGTTGAAATACTTTTCACAAGAGTCTATATAGTAAAATATTAACTGTCAAACACCACTCCTTATTTTTGGTGATGTGCTGTACTGACTAAATGGGCATTATGTTTACTTTTAAGTGTTTTTTTTTTTTTCATTGAAGTGTAGTTTTTATACATTACTTTCGGGTGTAAAACAGCGATTCATTATATACATTAGGAAGTGATAAGCACATAAGTTTAGCTACTATGTGTCACCATACAAAATTGTTAAGTGTTATTAACTATATTCCCTGTGTTGTACATTGCATCCCCATGTCTTATTTTATAACTGAAAGTTTGTATCTTTTAATCCCCTTCTCCTATTTTATCTATCCCTTCACTCCCTTCCCCTCTGGCAACCACAAGATTCTTCTCTGTATCTGTGAATTTATTTCTGTTCTGTTCTTTTGTTGTTTTTCAGATCCATATATAAGTGAAATCATATGATATTTGTTTTTCTCTGGCTTTATTTGACAAACCCTCTAGTTCCATCCATATTGTAATAAGTGACACAATTTCGTTCTATTTTATGGATGAGTGATATCCCATTGAATATATTGACTACCACATTGAATATATATGCACGTATTTACATTACATCTTCTTTATCCATTTAGCTGTTGATGAGCACTTGGGTTCCTTCCATATCTTGGTTATTGTAAAGAATGCTGCAATAAGCATGGGGGCACATGTATCATTTCAAATTATGTTTTTGTGTTCTTTGGGTAAATACCAAGTGGAATTATTATGTTGTATGGTATTTCCATTTTTAATTTTTGAGAAACCTCCATACTGTTTTCCACAGAGGTTGTACCCATTTGTATTCCCACCAACAGTGCACATGGGTATCCTTTCTTCACATCCTTGCGAACACTTGTTATTTCTTGTCTTTTTGATGATAGCCATTCTAACTGGTATTAGGGATACCTCATTCTGGTTTTGGTATAAATTTCCCTGATAATTAGAGATGTTTGGCATTTTTTCATGTACATGTTGGCTATTGGGATATCTCCTTCAGAATAATATTCATTTAGTTCCTCTACCCATTTTTAATGAATTTTTTTGTATTTGGGATGTATGAGTTCTTTATATATGTAGGATGTTAATCCCTTATCTGATATATGGTGTGCAGATACTTTCTCCCATTTTGTATGTTGACTTTTCATTTGGTTGATTATTTCTTTTGCTATGTAGAAATTTTTAAGTATGATGTAGTCCCACTTGATGATTTTTGCTTTTCTTGTTTATTCTTTTGATGTCGTATACAAAAATTTATTGCCAGGTCCAATGTTGAGGAGATTCTTTAAGTTTTCTTGTAGGAATTTTTTGGTCTATGGTTTTATGTTTAAGCTTTTGGTCTTTTTTGAGTTAATTTTGTCAGTGGCATATGGTACGGATCCAATTTCATTGTTCTGCGTGTTTTTCAATCCAGTTTTCCAAACACCACTTGTTGAAGAGATTGTCACTTTTCCAATTGGGTCATTTTGGTTTCCTTGTCAAATATTAGTTGATCATATATGCAGGGGTTTAATTCGAGGCTCTATATTCTGATTCATTGGTCTATGTGTCTATTTTTATGCCAGTACCATACTGTTTTGATTACTATAGACTTCATCTATAATTTAAAATCAGGAAGCAAAATCAAGAATCCTTATAACGTTCCAAAGGCAAGCCTATAAAACAATAAATACTTAGAAAAAACTTTTATTCCTGTTTTTTTTCAATTTATGCCTTTAACCGTTTAAAGAAAATAATTTTTGTTATAAATGTGAGTCATTTCAATGCTTTCTCTTGCAAATATATTTCCTCCATTTTATAAAATATAGCAAAGTAAGCATATATATTTGTACATACATTTGCAACTTAAATTACACACTTACAAACTTTAATACACAGAAAGCTCCAAAACTGACAAAATAAAATGAGGTAGGTTAAGTATTTATTTATAAATGAATATGGAAATACATATATTAAACTATTACTAAGAGGAAATCATACAAACAACCATTGGACAAATATTCTTACCCATCTGACTGGAAAAATTCAAGTTTGTGTGGGAGACACACACACACACACACACACACACACACACGTGCATATACACAGAAACGCTTTTACATCTTTTCTTTGTCTTAAGAATATTTGTATGGCTCTTTGGTTTCATATCAATTGTATGAAATATTTCTTTATTTTTACTCATTCATTTTTATACACTTCACTTTGCTGATATACCTAAACTTATACATACAAGCCTTTCCATTAAATTTCTTGGTTGCAAATTTTTAATATCCTAAATAATGTTAAAATGAACACTTTTTTTGTATGAGTCTTTCTTGTGGAGGATATCAATGTTATCTTTTATAGTTTCAAAACTAAAATTCATTTTAGATTTAAGAAGAGAATTGATGCATTTGAGGCCAAGCTGTACACACAAATATTGTTAACATGTAGATTTTATCTTTTGAACCTAGGTTAAGTTGGAGGTCCAGTCTGTAGATGGACACTGTAATGCTTTCTTTACATTTGATTCGTGGCTCCATTGTTGCACTATAGTATTCATATATTGAGTGGAAGTACCCATGTAATATTTATTTATTGAGTATAAATAAGTACAAAACAATAACTAGTCCACGGACAGAAGTTATCCAGAGCTCAGTTTTGAAAGACATTCTAACAGTAAGCATTAAATATCCTAAGGAGAATAATGAGCATAGAACTGAGTCCAGAAATTCCCTATGCACTTAATTGTTTACAAAATTACACTGTGTGTGTGTGTATATACACATAATTTATAAGTATATGTAAATAAAATATATAATTTATATATATTTATATATATTTACATTTACATTTATATATAAATATATAAATATATATGGAAGGAAGTTTATTATATATATATAAATATATATATGGAAGGAAGTTGTCAAGCAAAGATCAAGAAATCATTGCATAAACATCTTATTATAAAAAGCAGATCTTAAACAATGGGAGATGTTTAGAATTGCAATTGCTGGGTCAAAGGATAAATACATATGTATCTTTTCTAGATATTGTCAAATTTTCTTCCCTATGGGATTATAGCATTTTTCATTTTACTTTGGAAAAATGTTTATTCCACAGTCTTGCCATCAAAATATATTCTCAAAATTGGCCTTTGCCAATAGGTAAGAAAATTTATCTCATTGTAGTTTGTGTCATTTTCTCTTAATAGAAGTTTAATATTTTCAAATTTCATATTAGTTATAACTATATACTTAACCTCATTTCCTTTTCTTTATTGGGTTTTAGGACCTTTTTGTATATTAGATATTACTGATAAGTGACAAAAGTAGCAAATATCCTTTGCTATTTGTGGTGTGATTTTCTTTTTTTGTTTTTACTTTTAAAGCATAGAAAGTATGATTTTGTTTTTTAATGAATTGCATTATCAGTTACTACTTTTATTGCTTTGGAATTTTACAGTGATATTGCCCATTCCAAGATGATAAATAAATGTAACTACTTTGATATACATCTCTATCATTTTGTTATTTAGATCACTGATTAATCTGGAATTTATCCTCTCATGAATAATATGATACAGGTTCAATTCTATACTCATTTTATTGGCTATTAAACAATTTATTGAAAAGGCAATCTTCCCTTACTATTTTTGTTTCCAAGTTTATTATACAGCAAGTTTTACTATCTTTCTGTGTCTATTCTGTTCTTTGTCTTGGGATTTGAGAGAGAGAGTGCCTACTTGGGTGAACAGGTCATAAGGGACAGAGGGGGAGACAGCATTTTAAGCAGACTCCATGCCCAGCACAGAGACTGGCTTGGGGCTCAATCTCACAACACTGAGATCACAAACTGAGCAAAAATCAAGAGTCAGACACATAACCAACTGAGCCACCCAGTACCCCTAGAAATGTACTTTCATTAGTAAATTAAGATAATTAATCCCCAACTCAGCATTATTGGACGCTGAAGTTTGAAGTTTTTAGTTATTTATAATTTGTAAAGGTATATTTAAACATACGAATTATTTTTTAAAAATTGATCTTTCCTAATTCTGAAAACATATTTTGTCTAAATTATAAAATAAATATACATATCTGTGCTTCAAAGCAGATAAATAATTTACAACTAATTATGGAAAAGTAGCATACATGAGAAAGATTTCTCCTAAATTACAGTCCCATCACTAGTAAGGAAAATACAATATATCCTACATTTAATAAATATGTACTAAAGCTACTGTTCTTGGCTTATTTATTGCCTTTATTATTTCATAAATACATCTACAAACATTTAAGTTCATTTGTAATTTTATGGAGAAAACATTGCACCAGTTTTTAAAATTTTTTTAATGAACTAAACATTGTGAAGTGAGATATAAACATATTGATTATCATTAAAAAGTGACAACTTGTTTATCTAAATTATAATTTTTCTTAATTCACACAAATAGTTTTATAATTTTTTACATTCTTTTTTTCCCCAGTCTAAATAATATTTATCCACATGATGAAGCTGGGGGGAAAAATCAAATGTAATTTATTTTCTCTTTTTTAAAGGCAAGATTATTGACGTATATTTTACAAGAAGAAAAATGCATCATTTTAAGATGTACTTTTCTAATAACATAAACACCTTTTTTTGGTTAATGTTTTCTGATGTATCAACAAAAATTCAAAAGACCCCAGAATCTCAATTTCTTATTCCCAGTCCCTCCACCATATGCTCTTACTGTTTCTTCTTTCTAAGCTATTGAACAGGAGGAGGTGGTGAGGTGTTCCCACCCAAAGAACATCCTGTCCTCCTCTCACCTTCCATCCCCAGGCTCTGGACTCCATTCGATCTGACATCTCCATTATGCCACCATTTACCCTCTTCCTTTCCTTTAGTACTGTCAAATTTTTGTTCTCTACTATTTCTATTAGCATGTATTCATATTCCATTGACTTTAAAGACAAACAATCACAAAATCTAAACCATAGTACCATACATACAACTTTAGCTCAAATCCTACTGTCTGGAAACATTGCCTCCATTTGGGTTCTGATTGCTTCACCTTCCAATTCCTACCCAATCTCCTCCATTTTCCCCATCACTCAACTGAAAATATCTTTATCCTTTCAATTAAATAATAGCTCTCTCTGGCAATTCTTTTTTCCTTTGACTTATTCAATATTACAGCCTCTTATGTTCACTTTATAAGAAAAAAGGGCCAGCTATTTAACCAGTAAAATTAGTTTATTTGGGAATAGCAGAAAATTGCAATGTGAGATGATCAAACAATAGTGAACCACAGGCAAATTCATAGAACAGAGGAGAAGGGTGTCCTTTTATGGAAGAAAGGAGGAAGCTAGGAGGGACTGATTTTTAAAGAGTTCAGAGTGGTGATTGCTTCTCATTGGCTGAGTGTGGCTGTTTCTTATTGGCTGGCCTGTTGCTGGGCCAGTCAGTTAAGTGGCTATTGCTGGGCTTAATCAGCTAAGTGGCTACCTTCAGCTCAGGTCCTCAGGTTGAGTCCCCCGTTGGGCACCCTGCTCAGCAGCGTGTCTGCTTCTCCATCTCCCTCTGCCCCCCAACTCATGCTCTCTCTCTCTCTCAAATAAATAAATAAAATCTTAAAAAAAGAAAATAAAGACAGAGTGACCGAGATACAAATATAATTATTTTCCTCCTCCTTTCCCTGAGCATGCCAGATCTTCTATGAAGATGTTATCTGTGTTAGTTCATTTACATGCATTTTATCCCCCAAGTAATCCTATAAATCTGCTACTATGGTACCCCGATTTTTCAAATAGGAAAAGTTGGCACACAGATATTAAAGTAAGAGCTGACATTAAAACAAATTTTGGGAATTGTAACCATATCACATACTATAGCAGGAATTGCTTTGAGACCCAACTAAGCCAGTAACTGATCCTTTGAAACCAGATCTAACTAACGAAGAAGAGGCAAAGTAATGACCCAGTGGGGCCATAACACCAACATACACCTCCAATAATACCCATCCTAAGGAAGAATTCTTAGAATTCTTGGAACAATTCTAGAAGGAAGGATGAAGATTATCTACCCTGTCACCAAATGTAGAAGTTGTTCTATTTATTTGCTAAATTTAAAAAGTATCACTATTAATTAGTTCTTCAGTGCCAAGTTTTAGGCTACTTAATTCAGTTAAAGCATTTGAAGGTTTAGAATGAAATGTCATAATGTTTCTTAGTTTATTTTTTATTAAACTCCCTTCCCCAATAGTTGACATCTTGCAAGTCAAGTTCAAAGTAATTTGTTTCTTAAAAATATCCCTCCTCCTTGCATTGTCCCTCATGGAACTCCCACTATAAAATGTATTTCTATGCATTTTTTTTCCACGTGAATGTCAACTGCAATTTTATAAAATAATGAAATATCCCAATAAGTAAAAGTGTATGGATGGTAAATTTCAAGCATATATTTACCAACTATGGGATTTTAAAAATTATTAGCATTTATGTACTTACAAGGAAAAAGAAAGAAAAAATAGTAGTTACAGCTACTTTGATTCCCATAGATTTTGGATGCTAAGTATTCTTCTACACTTCCTTCATTGCCATAGATTTCCATGTTTCTCATCTTTTTGGGGATCCATCCATATAATTTATATTTTATTACTACTGTACATATACATATATAATACATTCATAAATATGAACTTAATAAATTCATATATGAAATATGTTCATTAAAATATATAAGGTTCCACTTATTTAAAAAATTCACATGAATAATATATTGTCAATATAATCCTAGAATGTGGTTTTCTTTTTAACATTATAAAGTCAAGATATATATATATATAGATATATAGATATATATCTATATATATGCTATTTTTACAGGTATATTTTGATTTACTTGTTTCCCTACAAAGGTATGTTTAAACTTTGACCATTATTTTAAACATATTACTGAATAATCTCACTATATATGGTTCTTTAGGCTCATATGCATGCTTTACTACATGCTAATAACTGTAATTTTTTTTTTTTTTTTGCTATGGGGCCTATATATATTTAACTAAACTTTGTTACCCAACTCTTCTCCAAAATGTAGGTGATTTTTGAGCACCCCATTTCTTTATCTTTGTGTCAATATTTTGTATTGGAGAAACTGTTGGGGTATTAGGGTATTATTCTCTGTATAACAGTGGATATGACATAGTTATGTTTAAATTTGAATTTATCAAATTTTCATGTTTTCATATGTTCAATTAGCTGTTAGGTTTTCTGATTATGTAATTCACATTTACATGATGGTCTTCACTCATTCTTCAAATAGGTTTTGAATTATTGTTCATGACCTTCTGTAAATTCTTTATATGTGCTGAATACTAATGTGTTGTCACATTTGTTAGCGATTTGCATTTTCTTTCTAAGAATTGTTAGTCTTTTACAATTATTTTTTATCAGTTTAAAAAATTCTTAACTTCTTAACATTATATTCTGTCTAAATTATTTTGCTGTTCATATTCAAGTATTTAAAGAAAAAATATATTTAAGGTAAGATGGATATTTAACTATATTTGTTTGCCATATGGAAAACCAATTATCCTATAATGGTTTATCAAAAGTTCTGTTTTTGCCTACTGATTTATAATATGCAATATGTTGTATATCACACATACCATCTGCAGAGTACATCTGTTTTTTAGCTACATATTCCTTTCCATGGGTATCACTGCATTATGCAACAGTTTTACCATTCTAGCTTTAAAAATCCCACCTATTGGTGACAGAATGGATTAAAAAAAATTAGACCCATCTATGCTGCCTAGAGGAGACTTGGATCAGACCTAAAGACACATGCAGACTGAAAGTAAATGATAAAACATTTACCATGCAAATGGAAGTGGAAAAAAAAAAAGCTAGTATAGCAATACTTATATCAGACAAAATAGACATTTAAAAAAGACTGTAACAAACATTACATCATGATAAAGGGATCAGTTCAACAAGAGGATACAACAATTGTAAATATCTAACACCCAACACTAGCATCTAAATACATAAAGCAAAATTTAACACACATAAAAAGAGAAGTTGATGGTAATACAATAATAGTGGAAGACCTTAACATCCTACTTACATCAATGGGTAGATCATCCAGGCAGAAAGTTAAGGAAAAGTGTCTTTAAATGGCCATTCAGCCCAACGCTGAGACTATGGCTCAGTACTCCCATTGTCTACTGCTCCCTAATAAATGTCATTGTTTTGCAAGGTTAGATTTTATAGATTTATTTGGTTAGTCTATTTAGTTAAATAAGGAAGGCTACAATAAGCTTTTTTTTGCATTGCCCCTCATCAGACCCAACCCTTAATTGGCTTAGGGTTTATCTAGAACTGAAAATTACTAATATCATCATTTTGTAAATGAGCAAATGCCATTTAGAAATATAAAATAATTATCCAAAAACATACAGTTACTAAATTAGGGCAGCTTTAACCCACCCTAAGATTGTTTGTCTCAAAAACATCAATTTTTTAATTCAGTTAGTCAGCAAAAACATCACGCAATAGATACTAACCAAGAGGCACTATTGTAAAAAAGATGAGAGATATATAAGATTAATGGATTCCCTACAAAAGATTCAAATGCATGAATATCACAGAATTTGTCTGGTTTTATCACTGTATAAATCAATTTAGACAACTTTTATTACTTCACCTTAAAGTGACTTAAATCCTAAAGGGTAGAAGAAAAGAGCTAAAATATTTATCTACTTTCCCCCCTATCTTTTCTTGTATCTCTATTGAGAAACTTTAATTATTACCTAATAGTGCTTACTTCAAATTTGCTTGCTTCAGATTTTCTGGTTTGAATTCCAACAAGGATTTTTTGTTTGGTTTTGTTTGGTTTGGGTTTTTTTGTTTTGTTTTTTTGTTTTTTATGATTATCACAAAACAGGCAAGTTTGGATTGTGTGGTTTTATACTAAGTCAAACAGAAAGAATGTGACATCATTGGAGGTTTTGTTTCCATCTTTATAACTTTAATTTTCCTTTAATCTTCAAGATTTTAACTTTAAAAACCTTTTCACAAGGGAAAAATTCAGTAACTGCTTCTTTGGCTCTCATGTTTTGCTACAAATTTTAGATACATGAAGAAAGAGCAAGAGACAAGATAAAATCAACAACTTGCTCACAATAGAAGGCAGACAGAAGCAGATTATGAAAAAGGGGAGGGAATTGGATATAGAGATAATTATCACCTTGGCCATTGATGACTAGCACCTACTCTATTTTTGCTTGGAGAGAATGAAATCTACTTCCTATCATATTTTATATACTATTCATGTACATTAAATACTTTTTATCATCAAGATTATCTTATTTGAGTTTCACTACACACTGAGTTATGTGTCAGTGTTTCCATTTTCAGTTGTGGAAACCAAAATTCAGAGAAATTTAGTAACTTACCCTGGGAAGTATAGCTGGGAAAATGTAGAGCTTGGTTTATTACAAATATCTCTTACTAATTCTTGAAGACTTTCAAACATATTTCACTCTCTTTGTTCAACTCTTCACATAGTAAGTGTACCCATGTGCATGAAGTTACTGTTCCGTGGAAGAATATAAATTAGGATGGAAGAATGTTGTGGGGAAGAGGGCAGAAGATGTTGTATAGTTCCATTTTATAAATACCTGTAAAGGATAAAGGAAGCTATATATTAAAAATTCCTCCCTAAGGGGAAAAATAAAGTGCAGTACATGTTTTTAATGTAGAAACAAACCCAAGAAAGTCCTTATTTAGAGAAGAACGCTACTTGGGTTAAATGTGCTGTACTTTCAGAAAATGTTCTTTATTCATAAAAGAAAAATGATGCCATTTTTTAGTTTATATATAACATGAATAAGGAGTGATGTTGCGACTGAGTCAGGCCTTGTGGTTCCTCTTCCCACCCAAACGGATTCATACTTAGGCCATTTAATTTTTGCAAATCTGTTCAAATTTCACAGTTAATTCTCAAGTTAAAAAAAAATACTGATGTGTTTCCTTTCTATTTGTTTTTCCTGAATATGTTTGTGTTGTTATCTTTTTGTGCAATAATGAATCATATTTTGACACATTCCAATATTTCTTTCTCACAAGCCTTTCCTTTTTTCAGTTCCGCATAATGAAATAATCAGTGACCCCATTGGCACTCATTTCTACTCTGATTTGTATGAAGGACTTTTAGATTGAAGTTTTATACTGTCAACAACTAGAGGGGATTGCTGTGATCTTGTCGCAGTCTATTTGTTTTACACTGTTTTTCTTTTCTCTCCACACATTTTTTCAATGTAATTTCATGTGAAAATATGGTTAGTGGGCTGCTTTACTTATTTTTCTGGATCATCAGTGGAAATATTAACTCTGACAGGAATATATAAGGCTCTGCACCACCCTACCAGATACCTGCCATCATGAGTTTATTATTTACTAGAATCCATTTTCAAAATCTGCCAGTAATTTTTATGAAGTGTTATACACAGTTTTCTTAAAGACCCTCCTATTAATTTTGGAATTAATATTTAAGCTGTTCTATTATTTGACACAAATACAAGAAGGGAAGAAAGTAGCGGTCCCACTTCATGATCAGACTCGACTTCTAGGACTCAGAGACAGATTTCTGTACCATGTGATGCAGGTTTTTCTGGGCCATTTTAGAAGACCACAAAATAGTTGTATCTTGTATCAAATGTTGTATCTTGTGTCAAATGTACATAAGATCTTGTGTTGTATGCCTCCTATCTGTATTCCATTTTCGTAGTTAGGTAGTATTTACTTTAAAGAAAACTCAAAAGGTTTTTAAACACTTTAAAAATGTGAGATTAATATAAAATATCAATAGATTTTTCTTTCTGAGAAGATCTTCAAAAGTCATTATTGGAAACTTCCATATACAAAATAACTAATGGATTTTATGACACTTTTAACATACTATTTATTCTTTAGTGCACACTTTTTGTACATATGTCTGTTGCCAATGTCTGTGAATGGTATAAATTTGCAAAAAAAAGTGGCGCCAAGTTTTAATGAGGCTCTGAAAGTTATAGAAAATGATGATAGAGAATCCTTTTCTGAATATCTCAAAATCAAATAATAGAATGTTGGAGTTGGAAATAATCAAGGGTTTAATTTTGGGCCAAATTTGTTTTTTTGCACAAGAGGAAACATCTACAGCAGTGAAATGAGAAGTTTAAAATAGTTTTAAATGCCATATCTCAGACTAGAACTCAGCTTTTTAGATATCCAGAACTCTGACGTGCACCATACAAATTGTTTAAGGGGAAAAGCCTATGTATCATTTTTCTGTTGCTGCAATATAGATAAGCACAAACTTGGCAGTTTTAAACAACTTGCATTTATTGTCTCACAGTTCTTCAGTCAAGTATGTGAACACGACTTCACTGGCTACTCTGCTCAGGGTTTCAAAAGGTTATAATCAGCCTATCAGCCAGACAACCTTCTCATTTTGGAGGCTCAACTAGGGAAGAATCTGCTTCAAAGATCGTTCAGGTTGTTGGTAGGAGTCATTTTCTCATGACTATAACTGCAGGCATTGGTTTTCTGTTCCTAGGCTGGAGGTCATTCTTCAGGTTTTAGAGGCGGCTAAAAGTTCCTAGAGGCCACCTGCAGTTTTTTGGTGAGTGGGCTTCCTTGGCATGATTCTTACATCATCAAACCAGAAAGGGCATTATTTCATCTCAAGGACTTCCCAGTCCCTCTTTGAAGAGCTTTCACCTATTTAAGTCAGCCCAACACAAAATAATCTCCATTTTGATTACTCTAATAGAACAGACTGGGGAATTGAATTACATTGGCAGTGTCTCTTCACCTTTGTCATATTGTCTAGAAGCAGGTCACAGATTCAACCCATGCATAAAGGAAGTGATTATAAAAGCTATGAACACAAGGGAACGGCTATCGTGAGAGACCACCCTAGTGTATGTCCACCGTAGCTTGCTGTCTTAGATCCAAACAACAGAAAAGCAATCCACTGAAACAGTTGCACATATACCACATGCAGAAATTTTCATACTTTCTCCCAGTAATTCAGGAAGATTTTTTTGCATATATATGCATCCTCTGCTTTCTCTAAAAGACTGAACCCAATCAACTTTATTTATAATTTCATCTTCCCTTTGTCTTAAAATTTCCGGAGAAATTATTTTCCTCTTCCTTTCCTATCTCTCCCTCAAGTGAGTCAGGCATTTAAATATATTTTATATCAGCCCTGTGCAATAGAAACCTAATGCAAGCCATACATGTAACCACGTTAAAAAGTAAAAAATATGTTAAACGAATTTTCATAATCTATTTAACTCAACATATTAACCATGTCACATTGATATGCACTCAATATAAAATATGCTTAAGAAACAATTTATATTCTTCCTTTCAAATCTTCAAAATCTAGTGTGCACTTTACACTTACAGCATTTGGGATTTTCCCAGTGCTCAGCAGACCTGTGAACACGTCCTACCTTAGTGACTATTACAGCTCTTTTTTTTTTTTTTAAAAGATTTTATTTATTTATTTGACAGAGATAGAGACAGCCAGCGAGAGAGGGAACACAAGCAGGGGGAGTGGGAGAGGAGGAAGCAGGCTCACAGTGGAGGAGCCTGATGTGGGGCTCGATCCCATAACGCCGGGATCACGCCCTGAGCCGAAGGCAGACGCTTAACTGCTGTGCCACCCAGGCGCCCCTACAGCTCTTTTTTTTTATAAACATCCTTATAGAACATCCCCTTCCACCCATGGCCCTATCGAGTTGTTCTTTTTGTTTATTCTAGAAAATGTTTTTCTTCAGACAGCTTCTTCTTCTGTATCTATCACTCTTTTACCCTTTTAAGGTTTCCACTCTTACAAATCCATCATCGCACTTGTTAATACCTTCATGCTGCTAAGCCAAATGGAATATTTTTTCTGACTAAAACTCTCATCAGCTTGTCACCTGGTTGAGGTCTTATTTCCTATAACCTGTTTCTCCTTAAATAATGCACCAGCACTCATGCCTGGTTTCATCCCTCCATCTCTGATATCTTCTTGATCCTCTCCTTAGTGATATTTTAACCAGGTCCAAAAGAAACTCTTATCCTTTACAACCAGGACTGCTTCCAATATTTCCCATAGCCACAAATGGCACAGCTATTGCCCTGGGTGTTTATATGATTCTATTATTCTCTCTATATACTTTATATACATTTTAAATTGCAGTAAAAAAAAAAAGACAGCTAAGGACTGCTAAAGATTGCTTTCCAGTGCATATGCCATAAAGAGTAAGATAAATAATTGGATATGCCCTATAATGATTATTCTATCATAATGATACAGACATAATATAATAAATACAATTTCATGTAGTGATAACTGCTAACTAAAATTAAAAGAGGATATCATTATGAGAGTGATTAAGAAGTGGAATTATATAGTGGTCAAATAATCCAGATTGTCTGTATATATGTATATTTTTATACATAATACATATATGTGTATAAATATTCATGAGTATACAAATATATTCATGTTTATAAATACTTATAAATAGATGTATATATGTATTCCTCCCACTAATCATATGAGAACAAATTTTCTCATTTATGGAGAGTTAAAATCTTTCTCACAATCATATTGTTGAAAATGACAGAGCCTAGATTTGAGCTGTGCTCCTCCTTGGTGGCACAATCAAGTCAAGGTAATGAGACAAAGGTCCACTGATGGACACTTAGGTTGTTTCCATGTCTTGAAAATTATAAATAATGTTGCGATGAATATAAGAGCACATATCTTTTTGAATTAGTGTTTTCATTTTCTTTGAATGAATACCCAGAGGTGGAATGGCTGGATCATATGATATTTCCATTTTTAGTTTTTTGAGGAACTTTCATACTGTTTTCCATAGTGGTTGCTCGAATTTACATTCCCAATAATACACGAGGTTTCTCCTTACTCCACATCCTCTCTAACACTTGCTATTTGTCTTTTTGAAGTTGTCATCCTGACTGGTGTTGAGGTAATATCTCTTTGTGGCTTTGATTTTCATTTCCCCAATAACTAATATTTTATCATATGTGTTGGCCATATGTTTTTCTTCTCTGGGAAAAAAAATCTGTTCATTCTTCTGACCAGTTTTTAATCAGATTGGCTTTTTATGTTATTAATTTGTGTGAGTCCTATGTATATTTTGGATATTAATTCCTATCAGATATAGGACTTGAATTTTTTTCCCCCATTCAGTAAGTGGCCTTTTCATTTGGTTGATGGTTTCCTTTGTTGCGCAGAAGCTTTTCAATTTGATGCAGTTCACTTGTTGACTTTGCTTTTGGAGTCAGATCCAAAAATTCAATGCCAAGACCAGATGTCAAGTACTTTTGCACCTATGTTTTCTTCTAAGAGTTTAGTGGTTTCAGGTCCTATGTCCAAGTTTTTAGTCTGTTTTTATTTAATTTATTTGTATGAGGTAAGATACTGGTATAGTTTCATTCTTTTATACGTGGCTATCCATTGTTTTGAACAATGGTTTTTGAAGAGACTGTCCTTTCCCCATTGTATAATATTGCCTACTTTGTCATAAATTGACCATATACGGTTGGGTTTATTTCTGGGTTCTCAATTCTGTTTCACTAATATATGCGTCTGATTTTAGGACAATACCATACTGTTTTGATTATCATAGCTTTGTAGTATAGCTTGAAATCAGGAAGTGTGATACCTGTAGCTTTGTTCTTCTTTCTCAAGATTGCTTTGGATATTTGGGGACTTCTGTGGTTTCATAAAAATTTCAGAATTGTTTGTTTTAGCTCTATAAAATTTTCCATTGGAATTTTGACAAGGATTATATTGAATCTGTATATTGCTTTGAGTAGTATGGACATTTCATTTTAACAATATCATATTTTCTAGTGTGTGAACATGGAATGACTTTTCATTTATTTCTGTCTTCAATTTATTTCATCAATATCTTACAGTTTCATTATTCATGTCTTTTACCTCCTTGGTTAACTTTATTTCTAAGTATTTCATTCTTTTTGATGCAATTGTAAGTGAGATTTTCTTAATTTCTCTTTCTGATAGTTTGTTATTAGTGTATAGAAATGCAACAGATTTATGCATATTTGTTTTGTATCCTACAACTTTACTGAATTCATTTATTGTGTGTGTGTGTGTTTGTGTGTAGTCTTTAGGGTTTTCTATATATAGAATCCTGTCATCTGCAATTAGTGATACTTTTACTGCTTCCTTTTCAATCTGGGTGCATTATTTTTCTTTTTCTTGTGTAATTGCTTTGGTTAGAACTTCCAAATACTGTGTTGAATAAAGTAGTAAGACTAAGCATCTTTGTTTCGTACTTATTTTAGAGAAGCTTTTAGTTTTCATCACTGAATACAAGGTTAGCTGTACTTTTGCCATATATGACATTTATTTTGTTGAGGTGCATCCCCTCTCTATCCACGTTGTTGAGTTTTTATCATAAACAATGTTGAATTTAGTCAAATGCTTTTCAATAGATTTGAGATGATCATATAATTTTTACCTTTCATTTTTTTTTTTAATGCAGTGTATCACATTGACTGACTTGTGACTATTTTAACATCGTTGGATCCATGGAATAAATCCAACTTGATCATGCTGTGTGACCCTTTTAATGTATTCTTGAATTTGGCTCATTAGTATTTTGCTGAGAATTTGTACATCTATGTTTATCAAGGATATTGGTCTGTAATTTTCTTTTCTTTTTTCTTTTCTTTTTTTTTTTTTTTGAGGTGTTCATGTCTGGTTTTGGTATCAGGGTAATGCTAGCCTCATAAAATAAAATAAGTTTGAAGATTTCCCTCATTTATATTTTTTGGAAGACTTTGAGAAGGATAGATATTAAGTTCTTTGGTAGAATTTGTCAGTGAAGCCATCTGGTGCTGGATGTTTGTTTGCTGGGAGGTTTTGATTACTGATTCAATCTCTTTACTAATAATCAGTCTATTCAGATCTTCTATTTCTTGATAATTCATTCTTGGAAGTTTGTATGTTTCTAGGAAATTATCCATTTCTTTTAGGTTGTCAAATTTGTTGGCATGTAATTGTTCTAATCTCTTTGATCCTTTGTATATCTGTAAAATCACTTGTACTTTTTCATTTCTGATTTTATTGATTTAAGCCTTTTCTTTTTTTCTTGGTGACTCTAGCTGAAGATTTATCAATTTTGTTTCTCTTTTCATAGAACCAGCTGAGTTTCATTAATCTTTTCCATCTTTTTAATCAATATTTCATTTATTTCTGCATTAATTTTTACTTTTCCCTTCATTATATAAACCTTGGGCTTTGTTCTTTTCTCCTTCCTTCTTTATTTGAGATTTCTTTTGTTTCTTGAGGTAGACATGTATAGTGATGAACTTGCCTTTGCTACATTCCATAAAATTTGGCATATCGTATTTCTGTTTTCATTTGTCTTTAGGTGTTTTTGTATTTCTCCTTTAATTTCTTCTATGACCAGTAGTTGTTCAGTAACCTCTTGTTTAATCTCCACATATTTGTGGTTCTTTTCAGTTTTCTTCTTGTAATGATTATAGGTTCATGTTGTAGTCAGAAAAGATGCTTGATACAATTTCAATCTTCATAAAACTCTTTTGAGATTTGTTTTGTGGCCTAAAATCTATTCTGGAGAATTTTTCATGTGCACTTGAGGAAAAATGCCTTCTGTTATTTTGGGAGTCTTTCTTTTTCTCATTTATTCAGATGTATCTTTATGTGTTTTAAGGCTGATATTTCCTCATTGATTTTCTGTCTGGATGATCTATCCATTGATATAAGTGGGGTATTGAAGTGTCCTATTATTATTGTATTGTTAATTTCTCCTTTTAGGTCTATCAATATTTGCTTTATATATTTAGGTGCTTCTATTTGGGTGCTTCTGTTACACCCTCTTCTTAGATTGACCCCTTTATCACTGTGTAATGCCTTTCTTTGTCTTTCATTATAGTCTTTGATTTAAAGTCTATTTTGTCTCATATTTATAACTATAGCAGCTTTCTTTCCATTTGTATTTGCATGGAATGTTTTTTTCCATCCCTTTACTTTTAGTCCGTGTCTTTAGATTTAAATTGTGTCTCTTGTAGGTGACAAATAAGTAATTCTTTTATTTTTAATCTATTCAGCTACTCTGTCTTTTGGTTGGCGAATTCATCCCATTTACATTTAAAGTAATTAGTGATAGTTTTGTACTTTTTGCCATTTTCTTCATGTTTTCTGGATGTTTTTTCTAGTTCTTCTCTGTTATATTCTTCTATTGCAGTCTTCTATTGTGACTTGATACCTTCCTTTAGTGTTATGTTTAGATCCTTTGGCATATCTTTTGTGTATCTACTATAGGCTTTTGCTCTGTGGTTACCATGTGGTTCATATATGAGTCTATATTTACGTTAACAGTGTATTTTAACTTTATAGCAACTTAAATTTAAACTCGTTCTAGGAACTCTACATTTTTGCTCTCTTTCCCCACATTTTGTTTTTGATATTATATTTTACATTTTTAAAAATTTTTTTTGTATCCCTTAACTAATTATTATAATTTATTTTACTACCATTGTCTTTTAACCTTCATACTAGCATTATAAGAGGTTAATCCATCACCCCTATTGTATGTTTGCCTTTACTGGTGAGATTTTTACTTTAATGTTTTGCTGTTATTCATTAGTGCGTTTTCTTTTCAACTTAAAAATGTCCTTTTAACATTTCTTGTGAGGCTGGTTTCATGGTGATAAACTCCTCTAGCCTTTGCTTGTCTGGAAAATTGTCTCTCATTCAGTTCTTAATTATAACTTTGCTGGGCATAGTATTCTTGGTTGAAATATTTTCTTTTCAGCACTTTGAATATATCCTGCCACTCTCTTATAGTCTGCAGAGCTCCTGAAAACAATCAGCTGCCAGTCTGATGGGGATTCCCTTATACATGATAAATTGCTTTCTCTCTTGCTGCTTTTAAGATTCTCTTTAACTGTTAACATTTCATTTTTTAAATTTTTTAAATTTAATTATTTTTTTAGAGAGCATGAGTGGGGTGGGGAAAGAGCAGAGGGAGAGAGAGAGAGAATCCCAAGCAGGCTCCATGCCTGATCTTATGACCCTGAGATCATGAACTGTGCCAAAATCAAGAGTCAGATGTCTAACTGACTGAGCCACCTGGATGCCCCTAACTTTTAACATCTTAATGATAATGTGTTTTGGTGTGGATTCATTTACTTAAGTTCTCTGTGTGTCCTGGATTTGGATGTCTGTTTGCTTCCCCAGGTTAGGAAAATTTTCAGTCATTACTTTGAAACCAGTTTTCTGTACCTTTCTCCCAATCTTCTCCTTCTGGGTCCCCTATAATATAATATGTTGTCCTGCTTGGTGTTGTTTCATAGGTCCCTTAAGCTATATTTATTTTTTTAATTCTTTTTTTTTTTTTTTTCCTGTTTACTGCCCTGTTTGGGTGAGCTCCACTGCCCTGTTTTCCAGGTCACTGATCTGTTCTTCTCCTTCATCTAGTCTGCTGTTGAACCACGCTAGTCTATTTTTCAGTTCAATCATTGTATTATTTTGCTCTGTGACTCCTTTTAGTACTTTCCTATATATTTTTTTTTATCTCTCTTGAAATTCTCTCTGCATTCATCCATCCTATTGCCTTCAGCTTTAGTGATGCAGGGAAGAGGGCTGGGTGTGGGACATGACCATACTTTAGTGAGGCTTTGTCTGCATGCATCCACCTGCATTAACAAGGTAGGCAGAGAGTACAAGGATTGTACTTCCCAGTGCCTTCATCCCCAAAGAAAGTCTCACCTTGTTCTTGCCCTTGGGCGGGCACTTTAAGATTAGCGACTAAATGTTCTTCATATATAATCCAGTTACCTCTCAAGCCACTGCCTTTGCTCTAGGTCCTGGAGTGAATGAGTCTGTATGCAAACTCTTCAAAAGAAGTGTCCCAGATTCACACAGCCTCCTGGATCCCCTAGACATAAACTTCATTGGTTTCCAAATCCATGTTTTTGGGGCCTTCTCTATTGCAGGTCTCAAGGGCTAGGGTGCCCAGTTGAGGCACAAATCCCTCATTTTTCAGGGAGAGACTCTGGACCAGTATGATTCTTCCCTATTGTGAATCACCATATTGGGGGGGGGGTTTGGTAAGATTGTGACTCTGCCTCTTCTACATGTCTTGATGTGGCCCATTTATCCCTTGTGGAGAAATCTGTTCAGCTAATCTTCAGTTCTTTTTCAGTGGGAATTATTTAAAGGTAGTTGTAGAGTTGGTGTGTCTGTGGGTGGAGGTGAGTTTAGGGTTTTCTTACACTGCCATTTTGAACCACTTCTTCTCTATGTATCTTTCAATTGGTGAGTTTAGTTCACTTACATTTGAAGTAATTAGTAGATAATTGAAAAGACTTATTGTCATTTTGTTTTCTATTTTGTAGTTCTTTTATTCCTGTTTTCCTCTCTTTCTGTCTTCCTTTGTGATTTGATTTTTTTTTGTAATGATAGACATTAATTTTTTTCTTTTCCTTTTTCTAACTATTGTAGGTTTCCATTTTGTCATTACCATAAGGCTTACATAAAACTTCTTATAGTTATAACAGTGTCTTACTGTGAAGAACTTAACTATACTCAACTGATGAATCATTGAACATTACATGAAAAACTAATGATATACTATGTGTTGGCTACTTGATTTTAAATTTAAAAAATTTAAGAAAACTTAACTATAATCACATGCAAAAAATCTAAAGTTTTATGCCCTCTCCCCTGACTTTTTAAATTAATATCAGAATTTACACTTTTTTTTTTTGAGGTAGAGGGCAAGAGTGTGAGAGGGGGAGGGTCAGGGGAGAGTGAGAGGGGATCTTTTTTTTTTTTTTTAAGATTTTATTTATTTATTTCCAGAGAGAGAGAGCGCATAAGCAGGGGGAGCAGCAGGAAGCAGGAGAAGCAGGCTCCCTGCTGAGCAAGGAGCCTGATGGTAGACTCGAACCCAGGACACTGGAATCATAGCCTGAGCCACCCAGGTGTCCTAGGAGAAAGAATATTAAGAAGGCTCCATGCTCAGTGCAGAGCCGATGCAGAACTTGATCTCACAACCCTAAGATCACAACCTAAGCTGAAATTAAGTCAGATACTTAACCAACTGAGCCATCCAGGCACCTCAGTTAAAGGTATTCTTAATCTTTCAACTTTTATACTAGGAATAAAAGTAATATACTTACTACTCTTACATTATTAAGAGTATTCTGAATTTGACTAAATACCTTTACCTTCCATGGGCTTTCTTGTGCTGTTTAGCATCATTTTTTTCAACATGAAGAATTCTAAGACTTCTTATAAATGGTGATGACTTCCCTTAGTTTGTCCTTTGTGCTTCAAGAATCTGCTTGTCCATTTCCCTCTTTGATATGGGAAAATTTCAACCAGCATTTCTTCAAATTAGCCTTCTACCCTTTCTCTTTTTCTTCTTCTGGTACTCATTGGATGCATACACTGGTTCACTTAATCATGGTCTGTAAGTCCCATAGACTTTCTTCATTTCTTTTTATCTTTTTTGTTTTATTTTTCTAACTGGATAATTTCAAAGGACCTATCAAGAATTTACTGACTTTTTTTTCTATTTGATGAAGTCTGCTATTGAAATTTTCTATTGAATTTTACATCTCAGTCACTGTATTCTTCAGCTCTAGAAATTTCTGTTTGGGTCTTGTTTGTTGTGTTTATTTTTTTAAAATGATTTCTCTGTTGAAATTTTCATTTTGTTTAGATGTTATTTTCCTGATTTTGGTTAGTCATCTGTTTTCTCTTGTGGTTCACTGTGCATCCTTAAAACAATTGTACAGCTCTCCTCCCACCCCCCGAAAGTAGTTCAATAGGTTAAGCTCTTCTGATATTTTATTTATTTTGCTCCTTTGGTGACATTGTGTTTCCCTGGTACTTCTTGATCTTTGTATAATTGCATGGATGTCTTCACATTTGAAGGATCAGTCACCAATACCAGTCTTGATAGACTGGCTTTGACAGAGAAATCCCTTTACCAGTCAGGCCAAGCCAGAGATTCTGGGAAGGCTAGTTAGTAGGGTCTGTGAACAGGCAGGTTTAGTGTTAAAAGTCCACAAGCAGTTGGTCATAATGCTGGCATCCATGACCATGCTGATGTCTTTATATTTTATTTTCCTCCCTTTTTTTCAGGAACTACATACTGTAACTTAAAAAAAGTATTACTCCATTTCTTATTTTCCTTCTTACAATGAAATCATTATTGTTTTAATTTCTAATTTATGTTTTTACATGCATATTTAAGGGTTTTTGTAAGAGAGATCGAGCGTGAGAGAGCCAGAGGGTGGGGCAGAGGGAGAGACAAAGACACCCAAGCAGGCTTCCTGCCCAGCATGGAGCCCCACATGGGGCTTGATCTCAGGACCCTGAGATCATGACCTGAACCCAAATCAAGTGTCAGATGCTCAACTGAATGAGCCACCCAGATGCTCCCTAAGTATTTATTATCTGCATTTGTTTCCTGACCATTATTATTCTTTTCACTCCATGATTATTACTGGGGGCGGGGGGAAGCAGAGGAGTAAAATGTTACAAAGACTATTTTGAGGTGTCAAATCATGAAATATGAGAATGATCTGGTAGCAGAGGGGTGGCCCTAGGCTTTACACTACACTGCCCCAAGCCAGATAAGTAGAGCTATGAAGAACTATCCAGTCAGAAGGACAAAAGGAGCCAAGGCCCTGACAAAGGAATGGAACAGATGTATTAAGACAGAAAGAACATGTAGTGTGACAAAAAAGTGGACAATGAGGCAGATTGTCTCAAGGTCAAAAGAAATTACATTATGTAGAGTCTTGTAGACCATAGTTAGCAGATTGTTTTTACTCTAATTAAAAATGAGAAGCAAGTGGTTATTTGAGGAAATTTTTAAGAAAGTTACATGATCTAATTCTCATTATGCCAGAAACTTTGTGGTCCACCTTTAAGCCAACTCCTGCCAGTTTTTCCTTTTATAATTGAGGGAGATAATGTGACATGTTGCCCAGAGATTCTTCAAAGAAGACTTATTGCCCAAACAGTGATACTCCTGTTATCAAATATTTACTTGATTTGGAACAACAATGAAATTTTTGTTAAAAGAAAGCTTTATTGGAACACAGCCATGTTTACTCATGTATGTATTACATGGTTGCTTTCATGCTACAATGACAGATTTGAGTAGTTGCAAGAGAGACTGTATAGGTCAACAAAGCCTAAAATATTTTATATCTGACATTAAAAAAAAACTTGAAACAGAAAAATATTTAAAAGCCAAAATTTGGTTATTTGAAAGAACTAATAAGTTAACACTGTAAGAAAGACTGATCACAAATAGAAAATACAATATAAGGAATAAAAAAGTGGATTTAACATTCACAAATACATATATTAATAATATGTTGGTAGTATCACTTTTTGACAAGTGAATTCATATCAAAATATGAAATGAACATGAAATAAATTTATCAAAAAATGTATCAAGGAAGAAAAAATTCTGAATATTTTTATTTCTATTTAGAAATAAATGTTGATTACCTTCCCTTAAATAAAAGTAAAACAAAACAAAAAACAGACCCTGATAGCTTCAGAGAGTACAAATAAAGGATGTACTTCCATGGTCTTTTTATGAAGATGGTATAAAAATAAACAAAAACAAAAACAAAAAAAAACCTTACAAGGACACTAACATACACACATACCCCACAAAATCATTTGTTAACTGGTAACAATTTTATTTTGTGGTAACTAAGCACAAGAACATATGTTTGCCAGATGTATCTTACTTTGAAAACATTTCGGTATATTGCCTACTATTTTTTATTATCTATTTGAAAAATGTTGATTAATGTTTTCATTAAGCGTACTTGAGAGACAACAATCTTTCTCACATATGACTTTAACTTCTAATCAAACTCTCTTACATTCAGTATTCAATTCGGGGCAAGACATTGCTAATCCAACATATTCTAGAATTTTTTCCTCTCTGAATTAATAGAATTTATTATATGTTTTTAGTAGACTTCCTTGAATTCAGCCTGCCTTTGAAAGGGGAGGTATGGCTTCTTAAGCTTTTTTTGAATATATTTTATAGTAACGCATCCTTATTGTAAATTCATGGAATTTAATGCAGTGTAGTCAGTGGATTTAATAAATGCTCAGATTTTACATGCTTGAAAATTAACACCAAGAAACAAAGAGGATTATGGTAACTTTTTCACCATTTTGTTATTAAGTGGTTTTCGTTACTGGTAGTTATTCTGACCTCTCTGACAGGAATGTCAAGGGAAATGTTTTATTAATGATTGAAGAGCATTTTGAAAATGTGAAGTGCCACATAAATACCAAATTATTCCTGACATAAGGAACTAGACTACACCAGCTGTCCTGGCCATAAATGTCAGATCACGGGATTATTTCTGGAAAACAGCTACTGTCTAATCCCTGTCACTTCAGCCTTTTGAATGAGCCAAAGGTACATGTTTTACTGTTAGTAAAATCTAATAAACTCTACCGCTTTCTGTTACATTAGAATACTTAAAATCACAAAAATTCATTAATAATCAGGGAAGAAAGGCCTGGGTTAGAGAAAAAAAAATGGCGTGAAATTTCAAAAATAAACAAAAATGTATGTAAAATATCATAAAATGAAAAAACTAATGAATTATGTTTAAAGACATACATAATTATAAGAAGAATAAAAGGGGTGGGTGTGAGTAGTGATTCCATATGACACATCCACAGGTGGGTACCTCCAGAAATAAAAAGGATTCTGTGTAATAGGTTTAATGACTGAAACTACTGTAAACATGACGTTTTCAAAACATAATGGTCATATTTCCATTAGTAGAGAATAGGGCAAATAGAACCTCCATAAATAACAAAAACAACCAAACAAAATGAATATGAAGGCACTGAGCTGTAATTTATAATGGTTTTAAAGAATTAGTTGAATGTAAGGAAAGAGAATCCATATAATGTTGATGCCAAAAACAGTCTATTCAAGTATCTGAAGCTACTTTAAAATATTCCTATGGAAAGAAAGGAATTTATACAGGCATACCTCACTTTATTGCACCTGGCTTTATAGCACTTTGTAGACATTGCATTTTTTTTTTTTTTTTCAAATTGAAGGTTTGGGGCAAACTTGTGTTGAGACAGTCTATTGGTACCATATTTTTAACAGCCTTTACTCACTTTGTGTCTCTGTGTCACATTTTGGTAATTCTCACAATATTTCCAAAATTTTCATTATTAGATTTGAATTGTTGCAATTTCATGATACTACTTTAATAGATGAGGAGTTGCTTCTTATGGACGAGCAAGGAATTTTTTTTATAATACTTTTTTATTATATTATGTTAGTCACCATACAGTACATCCCTGGTTTTTGATGTAAAGTTCGATGATTCATTAGTTGTGTATAACACCCAGTGCACCATGCAATACGTGCCCTCCTTACTACCCATCACCAGCCTATCCCATTCCTCCACCCCCCTCCCCTCTGAAGCCCTCAGTTTGTTTCTCAGAGTCCATAGTCTCTCATGTTTCATTCCCCCTTCTGATTACCCCCCCTTTCTTTATCCCTTTCTTCTCCTACCGATCTTCCTAGTTCTTATGTTCCATAGATGAGAGAGATCATATGATAGTTGTCTTTCTCTGCTTGACTTATTTCACTTAGCATTATCTCCTCCAGTGCCGTCCATGTTGCAGCAAATATTGCGAAATCATTCTTTCTGATAGCTGAGTAATATTCCATTGTATATATGGACCACAACTTCTTGATCCAGTATCTGTTGAAGGGCATCTCATTTCCTTCCACGATTTACCTATTGTGGACAATGCTGTTATGAACATTGGGGTGCATATGGCCCTTCTCTTCACTACATCTGTATCTTTGGGGTAAATACTCAGTAGTGCAATGGCTGGGTCATAGGGTAGCTCAATTTTTAACTTTTTAAGGGACCTCCACACTGTTTTCCAGAGTGGCTGTACCACCTTCATTCCCACCAACAATGTAGGAGGGATCCCCTTTCTCCACATCCTCTCCAACAATAGTTTTTCTTGCCTTGTCAATTTTTGCCATTCTAACTGGCATAAGGTGGTATCTCAATGTGGTGTTGATTTGAATTTCCCTGATGTCTTATGATTTTGAACATTTTTTCATGTGTGTTATCATTTGTATGTCTTCATTGGAAAAGTGTCTATTCATATCTTCTGCCCATTTTATGATTTGTTTATTTGTTTCTCATGCATTGAGTTTGAGAAGTTCTTTGTAGATCTTGGATACCAGTCTTTTATCTGTAGTGTCATTTGCAAATATCTTCTCCCATTCCGTGGGCTGCCTCTTAGTTTTTTTGACTGTTTCCTTGGCTGTGCAGAAGCTTTTTATCTTGATGAAGTCCCCAAGTTCATTTTATCTTTTGTTTCTCTTGCCTTTGGAGATGTGTCATGAAAAAGGTTGCTGTGGCTGATGTCGTAGAGGTTGCTGCCTATGCTGTCCTCTAGGATTTTGATGGATTCCTGTCTCACATCAAGGTCTTTCATCCATTTAGAGTTTATCTTTGTGTATGGTGTGAGAGTGGTCAAGGTTCATTCTTTTGCATGTAGCTGTCCAATCTGCCCAGCACCATTTATTGAAGAGACTCTCTTTTTTCCACTGGATATTTTTTCCTGCATTGTCAAAGACTATTGCCCAAAGAGCCAAGAGTCCATTTCTGGGTTCTCTATTCTGTTCCGTTGGTCTATGTGTCTGTTTTTGTGCCAGTAGCATGCTGTCTTTGTGATCACAGCTTTGTAGTACAGCTTGAAATCCGGCATTGTGATGCCCCCAGCTTTGTTTTTCCTTTTCAACAATTCCTTGGCAATTCGTGGCCTTTTCTGGCTCCACACAAATTTAAGGGCTTTTTCTTCCAGTTCTTTGAAAAATGTCATTGGTATTTTGATCAGGATATCATTGAAAGTGTAGATTACTCTGGGTAGCACGGACATTTTAACTATGTTAATTCTTCTGATCCATAAGCATGGAATATTTTTCCATCTTTTTGTGTCTTCTTCAATGTCTTTCAAGAGTGATTTGTAGTTTCTAGAATATAGATCCTTTATGTCTCCGGTTCAGTTAATTCCAAGATAATGTATGATTTTTGGTGCTATTATAAATGGGATGGATTCCCTAATTTCTTTCTTCAGTCTCATTGTTCGTGTATAGAAATACAACTAATTTTTGAGCATTGATTTTGTATCCCACCACATTACTGAATTGCTCTATAACTTCTAGTAGTTTGGGGGTGGAGTCTTTGGGGTTTTCCATATAGAGTATCATGTCATCTGCAAAGAGAGACAGTTTGACTTCTTCTTTGCCGATTTGGATAAGTTTTATCCCTTTTTGTTGTCTGATTGCTGTTGCAAGGACATCTAGTACTATGTTGAATAATAATGGCGAGAGTGGGCATCCTTGTCGTGTTCCTGATCTTTAGGGAAAGGCTTCCAGCTTTTCCCCATTGAGAATGATATTTGCTGTAGGCTTTTCATAGATGGGTTTTTATGAGATTGAAGAATGTACCCTCTATCCCTATACTCTGAAGGGTTTTAATCAGGAAAGGATGCTGTATTTTGTCAAATACTTTTTCTGCATGTATTGAGAGGATCATATGATTTTTGGCTTTTTTCTTGTTGATAAAATCTATGACACTGATAGATTTGTGAATGTTGAACCACCCTTGCATCCCAGGGATGAATCCCACTTGGTTATGATGGATAATCCTTTTAGTGAACTGTTGGATTCTATTAGCAAGGATCTTGTTGAGAATTTTGGCGTCCATATTCATTAGGGAAATCGGTCTGTAATTTTCCTTTTCAATGGGTTCTTTGCCTGGTTTGGGGCCAAGGTAATATTGGCCTCATAGAATGAGTTTGGTAGCTTTCCTTCTGTTTCTATTTTTTGAAATAGCTTTAGGAGAATAGGTATTATTTCTTCTTTGAATGTTTGGTAGAATTCCCCGGGAAAACCATCAGGCCCTGGCGTTTTGTTATTTGGAAGGTTTTTAACCACTGTTTCAATCTCTTCATAATTAATTGGCCTGTTTAAAAAATCAAATTCTTCCTGTTTCAGTCTTGGTAGTTTATAGGTTTCCAGGAAGGCCTCCATCTCTTCCAGATAGCTTAATTTATTGGCATAAAGCTATTGATAAAAGTTTCTAATAATCCTTCCAATTTCATTGGTGTTGGTCATGACCTCTCCCTTTTCATTCATAATTTTATGAATTTGGGTCCTTTCTCTATTCTTTTGGATAAGTCTTGCCAGTGGTTGTCAATTATATTTATTCTTTCAAAGAACCAGCTTCTAGTTCTGTTGATCTGCTCTACTGTGCTCCTGGTTTCTAATTCATTGAATCTGCTCTAATCTTGATCAACTGCTTTCTGGTGTGTGGTTTAGGCCTGTTCCTCTGTTGCTGTTCCAGCTTCTTGAGGTGAGAATACAAAAACTGCATTTTAGATTTTTCTATCCTTTTGAGTGAGGCTTGAATGGCTATGTATTTTCCCCTTAGGACTGCCTTTGCATTGTCCCATAGGTTTTGGACCACTGTGTTTTCATTCTCATTGGTCTCCATAAATTGTTTAAATTGATTTTTGATTTCCTGGTTTATCGAATCATTCTTGAGCAGGATGGTTCTTAGTCTCCAAGTGTTTGAGTTTCTTCCAAATTTTTCCATGTGGTTGAGTTCCAATTTCAAAGCATTGTGGTCTGAGAATATGCAAGGAATAATCTCAGTCTTTTGGTATTGGTTGAGACCTGTTTTGTGACCCAGAACATGGTCTACTCTTGAGAATGTTCCATGGGCATTAGAAAATAATGAGTATTCTGTTGTTCTGGGGTGTAGTGTTCTATATATATCTATGAGGTCCAACTCATCTAGTATGGCATTCAAAGCTCTTGTTTCTTTGTTGATTTTCTGCTTAGGTGATTTGTCTATTGCTGATAGTAGAGTGTTGAGGTCCCCTACTATTAATGTATCTTTATCTATATGTCTCTTTATTCTGGTTAAGAGTTGGCTTGTGTATCTTGCTGCTCCCCTGTTGGGGGCATATATATTTATAATTGTCATATCCACTTGTTGGATACATCCTTTAAGAATAATACAGTGTCTATCTCTAACTATAGTCTTTAGTTTAAAATCCAATCTATCTGATATGAGAATTGCTACCCCAGCTTTCTTTTGAGGTCCATTGGCGTGAAAGATGGTATTCCATCCCTTTACTTTCAGTCTGGATGTATCTTTAGGTTCAAAATGAGTCTCTTGTAGACAGCAAATGGATGGGTCATGTCTTTTTATCCAATCTGCAATCCTGTGGTGTTTTATGGGAGCATTTAGGCCATTTACATTGAGACTGATTATTGAGGATATGATTTTAATGATGCCATGTTGTCTGTAAAGTCTTTGTTTCTATAGATTGTGACTTTCTGTTTTGTATCACTCTTGGGGCCGTTTTAGTCTTATAGAACCCCCTTAATATCTCCTGTAGGGCTGGTTTCGTGGTGACGAAATTGGTCAATGACTGGCAATTCTGGAAGATCTTTATTTCTCCATTAATTCTGAATGACAGCCTTGCTGGATAAAGGATCCTTGGTTGCATGTTTTTCTCTGAAACAACTTTAAAAATGCCACCCCCCCCAGCCCTTTCTCTCATTCCAGGTCTGTGTAGACAGGTCTGATGTAATTCTGATGCCTAGCCTTGGTACATGAGAAATTTTGCCCTGGCCGCTTTCAATACTGTTCCTTGGATCTAATATTTGCAATTTGCACTATGACATGACGTGGTGTAGGTTTGTCATGGTTGAGCTTGGGAGGGGTCCACTCTGCCTCTTGGACATGAATGCTTGTTTCCTTTGCTAGATTAGGGAAGTTTTCAGCTACAATTTGTTCAAATATCTCTTCTAGACCTCTGTTTTTCTCCACCCCCTTGGGAATGCCGATGATTCTGACATTGGAACGTTTCATTGAGTCAGTAATCTCCCGTAACCTACATTCTTGAGATTGGATTGTTTTGAGCCAAGTTTCTATTTTAGCTTTCTCTTCTACTAACCCATCCTCCAATTAGCTGATACGTCTTCTGCGTCATTCACCCTGGCCATCAGAGCATCTAGTTTTGACTGCATTTGGCTCATAGAATTTTTAATTTCTGCCAGATTCACTCTCTTTTCTGCCCTTAGAGATTCTATATTCTCAAAAACATTGTCGTTAATACTTTTTTCAAGTCTACACATCATCTTGACCATTGTTACTGTGAACTCCATTTTTGATAATTTGGTTATATCCATATCCATTAGTTCTGTGGCAGAGGCCACAGACTCATTGTCTTTTCTTTGCTGGGGGGGATTTCTCCTTCTCATTACTCTGATGAGGAGAGGTTGCGGGGTTGTCCAGATCCCAAATTATTGACCGGGACCCAGGCCGTGCACCCTTGTTTTATAGGGACCTTAGGGATGTGGGCTTCTTGATTTTTCAGCCTGCCTTCTGGGGGAGGGGCCTGCCGCACCCATACTCAGGCAACCCTGTTTGGGTAGGGTCTCCGTGTCCCCTGTGAGGGGGGATGGGGATGGGCACACTGTGAGCCAGTATTTCCAGGCTTTTGTTCTCTGGCAGCTTTCCCTGGCAGTTTGCTGTGCCTCTTCTGAGAGTCAGAGGAGCAGTTGCCGAATCTCAGCCTCTGTCTCAGAACAGAGGGATCGCGGACCGTTCTCCACTGATGTTCTGGCACTTTAACTCTGTTACTGTTGGTGCTGTTCAACCTTGCAGCATCCAGGGATGTGCGCCCCACACCCGGCATCCCAGCCCTCACTTCCAGGGCCGGTGTGTCTCTGTCCTTTGTGTTTCTAACACCGCCAGCCGCCAGCTGCCAGCCGCCTCCACACACTCTGGAGCTCCGTTTCAGTGTGGTTCACATGCTCTGGAGCTCCGGCCCTCAGTCTGGTGGTGCGCGCTCCCGGCTCACGGTCTCAGTCCGCTCTCTCGCGGGTGCCGTCCTTGAGTCCGCCCGCTCCCCAGTGCAGGTGGCTACCGCTTCCCGGCGCCGGAACATGGCAGCTCCCTCCCCCTTCCGTTTATCTTCCGATATCTGTGCGTGGTTCATGGCTCCCCGCTTCGTACCTCAATACTCAGCACTGAAGATGTTCATTTGTAGAGATCCAGATGCATCTTCCTGCACCTCAGGCTGATTCTGTGAGTGTTCAGGATGGTCTGGTACCTATCCAGCTCGACTCACGGGACCGGCTGAAAAAGGGGTCCCCTACTCCTCCGCCATCTTAACTCCTCCCCTCAGGAAAGTAGTTTCTTGCGATGGAAACTACTCCTGGTGACAATGCTGTGAACATTGTTGAAATGACGACAAAGAATTTAGAATATTATATAAATGCAGTTGATAAAGCAGTGGCAGGGTTTGAGAGGACTGATTGCAATTTTGAAAGAGTTTCTGTTGTGGGTAAAATGCTATCAAACAGTGTTATGTGCCACAGTGAAATCATATGTGAAAGGAAGAGTCAGTTAATGTAAGAAATTTCACTTTTATCTTATTTTAAGAAATTGCCACAGCCATCCTAACCATGAGCAACTACCAATCTGATCAGTCAGCAGCCATTAACATTGAGGCAAGGCCCTCTACCAGCCAAAAGATTATTATGACTCTGAAAGCTCAGATAATGGTTGACATTTTTTAGCAATAAAGTATTTTTTAATTAAAGTGTGTGTGTGTATATATACACACACACATATATGTATACATCTTTTAGACACAATACTATTGTATACTTCATAGAGTACAGTATAGTATAAACACAAATTTCATATGTGCTGGGAAACAAAGTTATTTGATTGGTTTTATTGCAATATTCTTTTTATTGTGATAGTCTGGAACCAAACCCATAATGTCTCCACGGTATGCCTATATTTAGGAAAGTGACAAAAGTATTGTACCTTTAGTATAATACATAAATGTTAGTGTATTTATTTTTGTTCTTTAAGTAAGCTCTGCACCCAACATGGGGCTTGAACGCACAACCTCAAGATCACACATCATCTACTCTGCTGACTGAATTCTCTGTAAACCTAAAATTATTCCAAAGTAAAGAGTTTATTTAAAAAAAAGTGTAAAGTTAAAAATGTTGCTAACTTGAGTAACATGGAAGTTGAAGCAAAAATGAAGAAAATACAAGAATATCATAATATATAAAGTTATAAATGTTACAGGAGACATCCAAGAGTATCATGGCCAACTAAGCACTCATTAACTTCCACAAACACAGAATCCTCCTAAAACAATAAAGTTTTAAGTACTAAATTAAAAAGGAAATAGGGGAGGAAAAAAATCAACGACATTTTGGAAAGTGCATAAATAGTGTCTTAGTTAGTAAACCAAAAAGCACAGTATTAAGTCAGCTGTGAAAAGTTGAGGAGCAATTGGATTTGTGGGATTGAACCCCCATAAGTATCTGGGAATGGCTGTTACAAATAAACCCGGAAGTGAGGGTGAACCTGATGTGATTAACAAGAAGATTGATTTATTTGAATGGAAGTTATACCTACCCTTCACCTGCTCCATTCCATGCAGCCTGGAGACAATTATACTTCTCTATCACAGAAGACTACACATTATTCTCTGAAGAGGGTAATAAAAGGCTATGGACTGCAGATAACAGGTATGGTTTGAAGGAAAGTTTACATATCAAATATTATGAGTATTAAGACCCACCGGTTTCTTTCCCTGCTAGAATTCTAGATTTTTTCAGTGCAGTTAGCAAAGCATATATTCTTCCAAACTGGAAAAACTTACCTGCTCAAAAAAAAAAAAAAAAAAAAAAAAAAGACTAAAAATTCTGACATTAAAAATTCCCCAGTGAAATGGTTCAGGCAGATGGTACCTCTAAAGACCACAAAAAAGAAGCCCCATCTATATATGCAGCATTTTCAAACAATATTTTAATTTCCCTGTTTTTAAAGATAAGAAAATGACCAGGGCTCATTAGAAGTTTTCTTTTAAAAAAATTAGAACAAAAGCCTCTATTGTAATTGGTTGAGATTGTAACAAACAATAAAGATTAAAAAAAAAGAAAAAAGAAAAACTGTTTAGGAAGGTAACTTTAAAATGGATAGCTTCTGAGCATTTAAAGAAGGTACAGCATTAATTAACAAGTGTATGCTCTAAAAGCAACTTTTCAAAGACAAAAAAGAATTCAGTAGACAAATATAACAGAACTGAAAATCTAATAAGGTAGAACAAAAACAAATGAAATAGAAATTATTAGAAAGTGACAAAAACAAAAAATCAGACAACGCATCTGCAAAGTATGCGCAGAAATAAAAAGTTCTAGAAAGAGATAAAAGATAATATGGGGAGGAGGATTTCCCAGAGCCAAAGAAAGGACAATTGACAAGGAACAGAGAATGTCAACAAATTAATCAGTATAGACCCATATCAACCTAGCATTTCAGAAAAACAGTACAATTCAATAAAGTTTATCACTCTCTCCCTCCATACACTTTCCCTTCTACTTCTAGAGCAGCCCACTATCCTTAATTATCTCTTACTTTCTGGAAACTAGTTTTGGAGCCAATTCTCAAACAAACTGAAATAGAAACTTAAAATATACCTTGAGGACCAGGGCAGAAAATTGGGCTTTCACACGTACTATTGTTTGTCATTCCTAAACTGTTCTGTACCATTTGATATCTAATATATTCTTTAAAAGTTTGGACTCAATAGTGTTAAAATAGAAGTGTCTTTATATCTCACTTCATTTTTTCAGCCATTTTGGATTACATCTTCTTCCCTGAGTCTTAATTTTCAAGTATAAGAAAAATCTCATTTTCATTACTTATATTCACTCCAATGATTTCCCTTCAAATAAGTTCCAGTCTTCTGAGTATATAGACTGTCCAGACTCTTCTGATTACACAGATAATTGTGGTAAGGGACGCGATGTCAAGGAGTTAGTGTATTTCATGACAAGTTGTGGAGGATGACACCATCTATTTCTGAGTTGCTTTCTTTCAAGAGCTCCTGTTGTCGTCGACTTTAGGAGCTTAGCCAAAAATCTGAGAAAAAAACCCCACAAAATTCCTGTGACTTTTCTTACACATATATAATACATATAAGGGACTTGAGGGATAGAATAAAGAGATAATATGACCCACATACATTATTTTTGGATTCTAGGCTTTGCAGTTATGTACATTTGGGGGGATAAAGGAGGAGAAATAATAGAAATTGACCCATATCATAAATTTACATTTCAGGATAAAGGCTCTATGCTGTTTATTTTACTTTTTACAAAACCTGCTCCTGTATAATTTGTCCTTCCATGGAAAGGTATACTTTCAATATTTCTTCCTAGCTCTAGAGATGACTTCAAAGTTCTGACCAAGTCACCCTTATGCTTGGATACAGCAATTTGCTACCTATATACTGTAATGGTTTTGAAGCAAACCTGGGTTTTCTAATCTATATACTCTCCCTTTTTTCCTGTCTTTCATAAATTTCATGCCACTTATGAAAAACTGTTAGTACAAATGCTTATCAATTATTAATATTCAAAAGGGATGTAGATATGCAAAATGTCCAAATTATTTTAACCTCTGTGTCTCAATTTCCTTATATGTAAAGTGGGATAATAGTACCTATGTAATACAAATATTGTGAGGATGAAATTAGTTAATATACATAGGATGCTTAGAACAGCATTTGGGTCATTGTTAGTACTATCTACATATTTCCCATTGGTATCATTTTTTATTTGGCTTTATTCCTGTAAAGACAAATGTTGGCTCTCTCAAATCTTAGTTAATTCCTAAGTTCTAAACCTTCAGAGATCTGTCTATATATTTTTATCAGGCATCTTAGAGATTGAGGAAAAACAATGTTTTATACAATAAATCAACTAAGTGTAGTAATGGCATTATTACTTTTACTTTTGGAAAAATAATCAAGGAACTGTGTAGAAGATAGATTTATTGGTAAGTGGTAAATTGGGCCGAGAAACTGTGGCTAAGAAACTCTTTAATTAATTTATGTAAAATGGAGGATTTTCAAGAAAGGATGCCACTAAGGGACTATAAAGAAAGAGCTTAGATGCCAAAAACACTTCAAGTCAAAATTGATAGCTCTTTAGAGACCGTGTGACTCTCAAATTCTATTTCCATTAACCTGAGAAAGGAATATAAGAAGAAATGGACATGGTGAAGGAGAATAAACTTTAGTTGTTTGAATTGAATGTGGAAGTTCTAAATAGAGAAATCCAAAATAGTTGAGACACATCAACATAAGGATTATAGCTCAAGTTAAGATAAAATCCTGGGTAACAAATTTTAAATGGATGCCAGAGATGGATTAGGTACCAGTATATTTTAGTTGGCACGAGGCACTACATTTGCTGTGATGGATAAATAACTGGGTGTATGGCAACCTGTTCCACTGCTATAAAACACACCACAAAACTTAATGGTTTAAAGCAAAAATTTTTTAAAAATGTTTTCTATAATATTTCTATGTGTTGCCTAGAATCAGCCAGGCAGTTCTTGCTTGATGCCTCTCATAGTAAATGCAGTTGAAGAGAAGTTGAGCTTAGAGTCATTTTTAAGTTTGACATGGCAGGAAAATCAAGATGTCTCATTCACATTGTTGAGAGTCCACCTGTTTGCAGGCTGGGGGCTCAGCTAGAGTTGTACCCACATGGCCCCCTAATGTCTCTTGAGCTTCTCATTTCATCATAGTTGGGTTCTAAACATGTATGTTTTAAGAGATAGAGAGCAGAAATAGACTGTACCCAGAAGATGGAATCATTTCCTCCATGGCATCATTTCCACCATGTTCTATGGATAAAAGCAGTCCCAAACTCATCCATATTCAAGGAGAGGTGTCTCTTCACTGGAAGAATGTAAAAAATTTCAGGATAAACCTTAATTCATCACACAGTCTCAAAATGAAAGTGATTATAAAACACAGCTTTAGACTTACCCTCTTTTCCCACATTTTTGAAGAGATTTTGTTATCACAGATTCACTATTAACTATTTTTATTAACTTGAGGAAAGAAGAAGGCAAAATGACATTGACTAGTATGAGTGAAGAGACAATCTGGAGCCTGGAGCAATGCCATGGCCTCATACTGGGCACTGGAGTGAATGGTCCTGGACAGTGAGAAGATAAAGAGATGATTAGGTTAGTTCTGGGAAAAAGAAGGAAGTGGTACATTTGAGATGACTTTCTATTTATTTTGAATTTTCTTCACCTCCACTACTTTACCCCTTATTATCAGCTTGGAGGAAATATATTGTATAAAAGGTTAAGCTTGTGGACTGTCTATGACATCTCATGACCCGGTGTTAATTCCCGGTCCCCCCAGTGACTAGCTTATACAAAATAAACCTATTTTCTTCTCTGTAAATAACATCTAAATATATTTGCATTTTATGGTAGGTTCTATTCTCTCGTATTGTAAATCAGATTCTCTGTAAATAAATTCTTCCAGGGAAATGTATTTCTCTCCCTAAGTTTCACAGTGCAGAGCTTAGCGTGGATCTGTGTCTTCTGATTCCAAGATTGGGTTACTGCCTACACATCACCTTTATTCAGATTTTTTAAAGCTTCATATTGTCACCTTTAATTTGCTAATTCACCTGCAAAACTGGTGGCTTAAAAACACTGTTGTAGCCAAATTCTTCCGGTGATCAGTATCAAGACTCTCAAGTTAAAGCCTTAGTTGGCCTTCACTGACACTGTCCTGGCTAACACCACTGAAATTCATTAGTAGATGCTGTGCCTTTGGCAAAAGTTCTGCATGTATTTAGATGTCAAGCAACATGTTTACTACTTCAAAGCAATGTAATCAGGTTACCATGGAGCTGGAAGAGGACAGTCAGCATTAAATCACTGTAAGATTTCAAACTCACAGGCCTATAATCCTGGGTATAGTGTATTGCCATCTTGGATAAATGGCTAAATAAAATTTTATAATGGTTCTCATTTTCAACAGAAAGAAAAATTCATTGCAAATTATCTCGTTCCTCAACAGCTTCCACAGCTTATGAAAGTACTGGCAATAAGACATGGCAAAATAACAAGAACAATTGGCAGAAAAGTTTTAATTAAATTAACATACCAATCTTCCAAAGCTTAAATTATTTAAATTACTAACAGCACTCTATGGATGTGACAAAGTAGCAAATAAGACCCTGAATAAAACAGAATGGTGTAACAGTGTTATTTTGCCTTTTAAAATGCATTATCAGTGAGTATTTACATGGTGAATCTAATTACTGAAGAGGTCATAGGTAACATTTTAGTAATCAGTGCCTAACCATGTAAAATGACCTTGAGTTTATCCTAATTAAGTCAGTTTTCTATGTTATTTGACAACATCATGGAAAGTATGTTTATTTTTTTTTAAAGCAAAACACAAATTAACTCAAGTTGGTTTTTGTTTTCTTTCTTTCCCCCCTCTATTGCTATGAGCTACATCATAGTTGAGGAATCTTAGAATTGCAGAAGGTCCCTCATGTACTGGAAACTTCCAATTTGATAAACATAGACTATTTTTCTTTTCCATAATGGGTTTTACAAGCATATGTGATTAGGAACTTAGGGTGTATATAACTGAAACAGGAAAGTAATGAACATAAAATAAGCAATTTCTTGAAAGTTTTATATATACCTTGGAATTGGAAGTATACATTCATGCTTCCTTCTGGAGAGGGATCAAAGACAAACTCAGAGCACAGAATATTGAAGAAAAAATAATGTGAATAAAGGCTAGTTGAAAGCAAGGTAAGTAAGATTGCAAGGAAGCTCATCACCTCTTTGTGCATTTGATCAGCCAGAAGAGAGCACTTTCAGATTATTCTGAGCCAGTTTTCATTTTGTTCTTCCTGCATCTTAACAGGAGGTCAGTAAAATTTTCTTTCACCTGACAGCTTGAGTGGGGACATTGCTGGAACACACAGCCCATAACCATCACAGCATCTTTTCCTGGTTACATAAGAATATATTGGACTGAAAGAGATTAATGGAAAGTAGGTACTCTTGCTTTTAGCTAGCTGTAATCTTTTCTTATTTATTGTAAGTGATTAAAAGGCTCACTTTCGTGTACTTAATATAGTGACTCATTCGAGATTACATGGCCCATGTAATATTTATCCACCAAATAGGTAAAAATATGTATTAACCCTAATTTTTAGGAGCAGAAAGCTAAACCAAAAAAACTAAGTGTTTTGTTAAAATGTATAGTTATGGTCTTTACTTAATGCAATATGACACATTTTCTCTGCCCTTGAAGAGTGCAAATCACTTAATAAATTATGAGGTAATTAAAAATAATTTTTCATTTTCCTACCTTTGCATATGCATTTCCTGAAAAAAAAAAGTAGGTGTAGAACAGTAAGAAAGTGAACTACTTCCTTATTTGTCCAGTAATAATTTTATCTTTAAAATAAGTCATGTTCAAGATGGCAGCTATTCAGAAAAATAGAACATAAAAGAACAGGTAATGAACACCAACCACATTTCAGCCAGGCCTATCAACCGAAGACTAAACCAGGACAGTTTTCTCTCTCTATGATAAACCTACTTCCTTCCCTACTATCATTTTCAGTATTACTACCTAAAGCTGCGCCTATTTTTAATATAATCATTTCTCAGATGTGCCACAAAAAGGGATAGAGTAAGCAAGTGCATCAGTCTTTTCCTATAAAGGCTGGTGGCAGTTTAAATCTGCTTCTCTGTGTTGATAGGCTTGCTTCCTTATATCTCTGATAGATGAGCAAATTAAATTAAGGAAGATAGAAATTGAGAAATTTGTGACTGAGTACACAAAAACACAATAAAAAAATTCTTGAGAAGGAGTGAAAACAGTGGTAAAAGAAAGAGAGGATAACAAGATAGTATTTTTGTTACAAAGCAGAGTTTTAAGTTTTCAAGTTTTATGCCAAAATTTAAGATATTATTGGAGATTATACTTTCCTTTTTAAGGATAAAAGCTATAGCATACACTGATTAAAACAAACCAAAGGTACACAAAGGGCAAATAGACACATTGGAGTATGTATGGATGTTGTACGTGTGTATCGAAATTCCAGTAGTTATCTCTAGAAAGTTTAGTTAAATGAGACACTTTCCAATTTTCTCTAATCTACAAAACTTTGGAATTCAGAAATATCTTTATTTAAATGCAATTTTAAAAAAAATGTAATAGGATATCTGCACACTTTCATATCTTCCTATCTTCAGTCTACTCACATCCTGATAAAAGAATATACACATTTCGGTGGGAAACTACCTCAGTTTTAGTTCACTCAGTTTGCATGAATTTACCCCATACCCGACTTTACAAGTAGGCAGTTTTTTTTAAAGCCATAAACATCTCCTATCCCCTTGGCCACAGTCCCTGTTATCATTAGTGTAAGAAAAAGTCACACTTAGGGCACCTACTTATACACCCCCTACTGGACATGAGGCTAAAGTGACATCACACTTGACATTGCTGCAGCCATCTTATCAGTAAGGGGAGAACTTCTAAGGATAAATCAAAACAAGGAAAAGAACATAATCAAGAGAAATAAAAATAAAAAATAAATTCTTAGGAATGGAGGGGCTTCTCTGTTAATGAGGTTTTTGAATATATATAAATCAAATGGTTCAGAGGTTAGTGCAACTTTCCCATTTAAAGAAGGAGCACTATTATTTAAATAAATATTCAGAATAGGATTTAGATCGTAAAGATTCTAAGAGTTTGATGGCAAGTATGAGGTCCTGTTATATTTCCCCTGCCATAGCATCCAAACATTAGCTGCATAATGTGAAAACACAGTAGTACTGTTTAGGAACTGCCGGACACTTTATGTACCTGTGGGAGGTACAAGATACTTAGTAATAAAACAAAAAAATGCCCTTCACTGTACTCTAATTTCACTTGCAACATTTTGATTAAATTGCTTGTATTAAATAAAAGCTAGAAAATTGCTGATATAATACGAAACTTGAAAGTATGATCCAAAATGCATTTAACCTGCAGAAAATTAATGAAGCAATGACAATAAGATGGAATAATTTGGTATTTACATAGTTACAAGTGGGCAGCTTGCAGACATTAAATTAGGGGAATTAGAACACTAAGTGCTACTTTTAAAACAGATTCTTCAAACATGGGAAATCTAAACAGATTAAAGAAATTCAGATTGAATTTTTTTTTATTTTTAGAAATCACATAAGGACATAACTGTCGACACTGTTTTCCTCTAAAATTAACTCCTAAATGCATGCTTATATACTATTATGTTGCAAGCTTATATAAATTGTATTTTTTTAAAGATTTCATTCATTTATTTATTTGACAGAGAGCACAGGCAGTGGGGAGGGGCAGAAGGAGAGGGAGAAGCAGATTCCCCACTGAGTAGGGAGCCCGACGTGGGGCTGGATCCAGGACCCTGTGATCATGATGTGAGCTGAAGGCAGAGGCTTAACCAACTTAGCCACCCAGGTGCTCCACATTGCATTTCTTAATGACATCAAAACATTATGTTTGGGTGCAATCTTTTTGTTTGTTTGTTTTTAATGTCTAAGCAGATGCACTAAAACTCGTTTTTCCTTTAGCAGACTAGAGGGATATTTGTTTTTAGGATTGTAGTAGTCCCCTTTCACCCATGGTTTTGCTTTCCACAGTTTGAGTTACCATCAATTAACCATGGTCCAGAAGTAGATAATCCTCATTCTGATGCATTGTCAGAAGGTCAGTATTAGTCTAATGCTACGTCAGACTATCGACCTCACTTCATCTCATCATGTCGGCATGTTATCATAGCACATTACAAGAAGGGTGCGTATAGTACAACATTTCGAAAGGGGAGAGACCACATTCCCACAACTTTTATTACAGCATATTGTTACAACTGTTTGATTTTTGTTGTTAATCTCTTATTGCGCCTAATTTATACATTAAACTTTATCATAGGTATGTATGTATGTGTAAGAAAAAAAACAGTATATACAGGGCTCAGTACTATTTGTGGGTTTAGCCATCCACTTCTTCTGGCCTTTATTTTTTATGAGAAATTAGCTGTTAATCTTATTCCTGGTCCCTTGAATGTATGATTAACTTTCATCTTGTTGCTTTTCAAGATTGTTTTTCTCTTTTGGCAGTTTTATAATGTGCCTCTTTGAGTTTTTCATGATGGGTTCATTGAGCTTCTTGGACATGTATATACATATATTTCTTCCAACTTGGGAAGTTTTCTGCCACTATTTCTTCAAGTATTTTTTCCTGTCCCTTTCTTTCCTCCCCTCCTGAAACTCCCATGATGTGAATGTAGGTGCATTTAATGGTGTCCCTCAGGTCCCTCAGGTTTTATTCATTGCTCTTAACTTTTTCTGCTCCTAGGAGTACCTTATGTTTAATTTTTCCTGATTCTTTCTTCTGCCTGCTAAAATCTGAAGTTGAATTCCTCTAGTGAACTTTCCATCTTCATTATTTTACTTTCAGTGCCAGAATTCTGTACTTTCAGGTCTACAAATTCTATTTGGTTCCTTTCACAATTTCTCTGTTAACCTTCCCTATTTGTTCAAACAACTTTTTATACTTTTCTTTAGTTTTTTTGCTCATGGTTTCTTCTAGCTCATTGAGAATATTTAAGGCAGTTAATACAGACACTGACTAGTAATGTCGATGTCAGGGCTTCCTCAGAAATCGTGTCTTTTTCCTTTGAGTGATTCATATTTCCCCATTTGTTTACTTTGTAAACTTTAATGATAACTGGACATCTTGAATACCATTAATGCAGTAAGTATGGAAATCATATTCTTTCACAGACCAGGGATTGCTTTAATTACTTACTAGGGGCTGCAGTCATCCTTTTGTATAGTGTCTTTTGCACAGTAACTTTGCTTAATCTGTATTCCTCGTCATGTGGGACCACTGATGTTTCTGCTCCATTATCTATTCAGTAAGCCTGTTACCTGACTTAGATGTCGATAAATGTCTAGAGGTATAAGTGAGTGAATGAATTAATGAATGAATTAAATAATTAAAAAGTGTGTTTCTTTGAATCTTACAATAGAGGCTGCAAGGGAAGTTGCTGCAAGCTGAGGGGGCCAAAATTAGGACAAGTGGTATGCACTGATCTCTCGGAGCTGCTGGATTGATCAAAACATACAACCCCAAATTATGGAGGACAAAGTTGTTACTTGATATCCTGACACCAGCCACTCTAGGAGTGTGGGCCGCCATCCTTATGGCTAGGGTAACCTGACAAATGAGGAAAGTTGGCAGGTTTTGTACATGTTGCTTTCTTACCAAAATTATGCAGACTCTGCCTATATACAGTGCTCCCCTTGGATCACCTCGGTGGCTCAGTCAGTTAAGCACCTGACTCTTGATTTCAACTCAGGGTCATGATCTCAGGGTTGTGAGATCAAACCCTGCATCAGGCTCTACCCTGGACATGGAGCCTCCTGAAGATTCTCTCTCTCCCTGTGCTCCTGCCCACTGCTCATGTGTAATTTCTCTCTATACAGCACTCCCCTCATTACTGTATCTGATGAGGTTCTAGAGTACCATGATAGTTGATTTTTATAATATAATGATTCAATAGTTCAATATATCATTCAGTGCTCAATGAGATAAGTGTACTCTTAATCCACTTCGTTTATTTCACCCATGCCTCCACCCAGCTCCCCTGTGGTAACCATCAGTTTGTTCCTATAGTTAAGAGTCTGTTTTTGGGGGCGCCTGGGTGGTGCAGTCGTTAAGCATCTGCCTTCGGCTCAGGGCGTGATCCCAGCATTCTGGGATCGAGCCCCACATCAGGCTCCTCCGCTAGGAGCCTGCTTCTTCCTCTCCCACTCCCCCTGCTTGTGTTCCCTCTCTCGCTGGCTGTCTCTGTCAAATAAATAAATAAATAAAATCTTTAAAAAAAAAAAGTCTGTTTTTGGTTTGTCTTTTTTTTCCCCCTCTGTTCATTTGTTTTGTTCCTTAGGTTCCACATACGAGTGAAATTAAATGGTATTTTTATTTCTCTGACTGACTTATTTCACTTAGCATTATACTCTCTAGATCCTTCCGTGTTGTTGCAAATGGCAAGATTTTGTTCTTTTTTATGGCTGAACAATATTCCATTGTATATATATATACCATATCTTCTTTATCCATTGATTTATTGATGGATACTTGAGCTGCTTCCATAGTTTGTTTATTGTAAATAAACATAAGGGCACATATATCTTTTCATGTTCTTTGAGTACCCACTAGTGTAATTCCTGGATTATAGGGGTTTTTTTTTTTTTTTTAAGTTTTATTTTCTTCCAAGTTTTTATTTAAATCCCATTTATTTAACATAGAGTGTACTATTAGGTTCAGGTTAGGATTTAGTGATTCATCACTTGCATACAACACCCAATGCTCATCACAGCAAGTGCCCTCATTTTTTTTTAATATGTCCAGTTAGCCACTGTATAAGTACATCATTAGTTTTTGATGTAGTGTTCAGTGATTCATTAGGCATGTATAATACCCAGTGCTCATCACAACACGTGCCCTCCTTAATACCCATCACCCTGCCTCCTCATCCCCTCACCTCTCCCCTCTGAAACCCTCAGTTTGTTTTTCAGGGTCCATATTCTCTCTTGATTCTTTTCCCTCTCTGATTTCTCCCCCTTCACATTTCCCTCCCTTCCCCTGTGGTCCTCCGTGCTATTGCTTACGTTCAACATATGAGTGAAACCATATGATAACTGTCTTTCTCTGCTTGACTTCACTTAGTATAATCCCCTCCAGTTCCATCCATGTCAATACAAATGGTGGGTATTTATCCCTTCTGATGGCTGAATAATATTCCATTGTATATATGTACCACATCTTCTTTATCCATTCATCTGTTGAAGGGCATCTCACCCCCTTCCACAGTTTGGCTATTGTGGACATTGCTGCTATGAACATTGGGGTGCATGTGCCCATTCTTTTCACTACATCTGTATCTTTTGGGTAAATATCTAGTAGTGCAATTGCTGGGTTGTAGGGTAGCTCTATTTTTAACATCTTAAGGACCTCCATACTTTTCCAGAGTAGCTGCACCAGCTTGCATTCCCACCCATAGTGTACGAGGGTTCCCCTTTCTCCACATCCTCATCAACATTTGTTGTTTCCTGTTTTGTTAATTTTTTGCAATTCTAACTGGTATAAGGTGATATCTCATTGTGGTTTTGATTTGTATTTCCCCGATGGCTAATGATATTGAGCACTTTTTCATGTGTCTGTTAGACATCTGTATGTCTTCTTTGGCGAAATGTCTGTTCATGTCTTCTACCCATTTTTTGACTGGGTTATTTGTTTTTTGGGTGTTGAGTTTGAGAAGTTCTTTATAGATCTTGGATATCAGCCCTTTATATGAAATGTCATTGCAAATATCTTCTCCCTTATAAACTACCAAGACTGAAACAGGAAGAAATAGACAATTTGAATAGACCAATAACCAGTAATGAAATTGAAGCAGTAATTAAAAACCTCCCAAAAAATAAAAGTCCAGGGCCAGTTGGCTTCCCAGGGGAATTCTACCAAACATTTAAAGAAGAAATAATACCTATTCTGAAGCTGTTTCAAAATATAGAAACAGAAGGAAAATTTCCAAACTCCTTCTATGAGTCCAGCATTACCCTGATCCAAAACAAGGCAAAGACCCCATTAAAAAGGAGAAATACAGACCAATATCTCTGATGAACATAGGTGCCAAAATACTCAACAAGATCCTAGCCAAGAGGACCCAACAGTACGTTGAAAGGATTATTCACCACAACCAAGTGGGAATTATTCCTGGGCTACAAGGGTGGTTCAACATCCACAAATCCATCAATGTGTTAGAGCACATTAATAAAAGAAAAGACAAGAACCATATGATCCTCTCAATTGATGCAGAAAAAGCATTTGACAAAATACAATGTCTGTTCCTGATTAAAACTCTTCAGAGTATAGGGATAGAGGGAACATTCCTCAATATTATAAAAACTATCTATGAAAAGCCTAAAGTGACTATCATTCTCAGTGGGGAAAAGCTGAGAGTTTTTCCCTTAAGGTCAGGAACACGGCAGGGATGCCCACTCTCACCACTATTGTACAACATAGTGCTAGAAGTCCTAGCATCAAGAATCAGACAACAAAAAGAAAATTGGCATGCAAATTGGCAAAGAACAAGTCAAACTCTCTCTCTTCACAGATGACATGATACTTTATGTGGAAAACCCAAAAGACTCCACCCACAAATTACTAGAACTAATACAGCAATTCAGCAATGCGACAGGATACAAAATCAATGCACAGAAATCAGTTGCTTTTCTGTACACTAACAATGTAACTGTAGAAAGAGAAATTAAGGAATTGATTCCATTTAAAATAGCAACAAAAACCATAAGATACCTAGGAATAAACCTAACCAAAGAGGTAAAGGATCTATACTCTAGAAACACTTATGAAAGAAATTGAGGAAGACACAAAAAGATGGAAAAACATTCCATGCTCATGGATTGGAAGAATAAACATTGTTAAAATGTCTATCCTGCTCAGAGCAATCTACACTTTCAATGTCATCCCTATTAAAATACCATTAGCATTTTTTAAGGAGCTGGAACAAACAATGCTAAAATTTGTATGGAACCAAAAAGGACCCCGAATCTCTAAGGGAATGTTTAAAAAGAAAAACAAAGCTGGGGGCAGCATGTTGCCTGACTTCAAGCCATATTACAAAGCTGTGATCACCAAGACAGCATGGTATTGACACAAATACAGATACATAGACCAAAGGAACAGAATAGAGACTCCAGAAATGGACCCTCAGCTCTATGGTCAACTAATCTTTGACAAAGCGGGAAAGAATATCCAATGGAAAAAAGACAGTCTCTTCAGTAAATGGTGCTGGGAAAATTGGACAGAAGAATGAAACTCGACCATTCTCTTACACCATACACAAAGGTAAACTCAAAATGGATGAAAGACCTCAATGTGAGACAGGAATCCATCAAAATCCTAGAGGAGAAAATAGGCAGCAACCTCTTCAACCTCGGCCACAGCAACTTCTTTCAAGACACGTCTCCAAAGGCAAGGGAAACAAAAGCAAAAATGAACTATTGGAACTTCATCAAGATAAAAAGTTTCTGTGCAGCAAAAGAAAGAATCAACAAAACTAGGAGGCAACCCACGGAATGAGAAAAGATATCTGCAAATGACATTTCAGATAAAGGGCTGATATCCAAGTTCTATAGGGTGGTTCTATCCTTACTATTTTGAGGAATCTTCATACTGTCTTCCACAGTGGCTGCGCCAGTTTGCATTCCTACCAACACTGCAGCAGGGCTCTTTTCTCTTCACATCCTCATCAACACATATTGTTTCTTGAGGGTTTTTTTAAATTTTATTTTAGGCATTCTGACAGGTGTGAGGTGATATCTCATTGTAGTTTTGATTTGCGTTTCCCTAATGATGAGTAATGTTGTACATCTTTTCATGTGTCTGCTGGCTGTCTGTTTATCTTCTGCCCATTTTTAGTTGGATTACTTGGTTTGGTTTTGGCTTTTTGTTTTTTTGTTTTTGTTTTTGGTGTTGAGTTATATAACTTCTTTATATGTTTGGATAGTAACCCTTTATAGGATATGTCATTTGCAAATATCTTCTCCCACTTGGTATGTTGTCTTTCAGTTTTGTTGGTTGTTTCCTCTGCTAGAAAGAAACTTTTTATTTTGGTGTAGTCTCAATTGTGTATTTTTGCTTTTGTTTATCTTGCCTCAGGAGACATATTTAGAAAGAAGTTGCTACAGCCAAAGTAACCTCAAAGAGGTTACTCCCTGTGTTCTCCCATAGGATTTTGATGGTTTCAGGTCTCGCATTTAACTCTTTCATCCATTTTGTTACTTTTGTGTATGGTGAAAGAAAGTAGTCCAGTTTCATTGTTTTGAATGTAGTCCAGTTTTCCTAACATTTGTTTAAGAGAGTATTTTGTTCCCTTGGATATTCTGTCCTCCTTTCCTAAAGATTAATTGACCAGATAATTGTGAGTTTATGTCTGGGTTTTCTATTCTGTTCCATTGACTTATTAATCAATTTCTCTTCCAGTATAATACCATTTTGAATAAAACAACTGTTTCTAATACAATTTGAAGTACAGAATTATGATACTTCCAGTTTTGTCTTTCCCTTTCAAGATTGCTTTAGTTATTTGGAGTCTTTTGTGGTTCTATACAAATTTTAGGATTGTTTGTTCCAGTTCTGTGGAAAATGCTGTTGGTATTTTGATAGGGCTTGCATTAAATGCATAGATTGCTTTGGGTAGTATAAACATTTTAACAATATTTGTTCTTCCAAATCATGAGCATGGAATGCCTTTCCATTTGTGTCACCTTCAATTTATTTCTTCAATGTTTTATAGTTTTCAGAATATAGACTTTCACCTCCTTGGTTGAGTTTATTCCTAGGTATTTTATTGTTTTTGGTGCAATTATAAATGGGATTGCTTTCTTAATTTCCCTTCCCGCCACTTCATTATTAGTGTATAGAAATTCAATGAATTTCTGTACATTGAATTTATATCCTGTGATTTTACTGAAAACATGAATCAGTTCTAGAAGTTTTTTGATGAGTCTTTAGGGTTTTCTATATATATAGTATCATGTCATCTGCAAATAGTTATAGTCTTCTCCCTTATCAATTTTGATGCTTTTTATTTCTTTTTCTTGCCTGATTGCTGCAGGTAGGAGTTTAAGTACTATGTTGAATAAAAGTGGTGACAATGGATATCTTTGTCTTGTTTCTGTCCTTAGGTGAAAAGCTTCCAGTTTTTCACCATTGAGTATGTTAGCTGTGGGTTTTTCTTATATGGCCTTTAGTATGTTGAGGTCTGTTCCCTCTAGACCTACTTTGTTGAGGGTTTTATCATGAATGGATGTTGTACTTTGTCAAGTGCATTTTCTGCATCTACTGAGGAAAAACATGGTCTTTTATCCCTTCTTTGATGTGATGTATCACATTGATTGATTTGCAAATATTGAATCATCTTTGCATCCCAGGAATAAATCCCACTTGTTCATGGTGAATTAGTTTTTTAATGTATTATTGGATTCTGTTTTATGATATTTTGTTAAGGATTTTTGCGTCTATGTTCATCAAACATATCCACCTTTAGTTCTCTTTTTTTGTGTGCTTTGTGTGGTTTGGTTTCAGGGTAATGCTGACTTCCTAGAATGAATTTGGAGGTCTTCCTCTCCTTTTTTTTTTTTTTTTTTTTTGAATAGTTGGAAAAGAATAGGTATTAACCCTTCTTTAAATGTTTGGTAGAATTCACCCATGAAGCCATCTAGTCTTGGACTTTTGTTTGTTGGGAGATTTTGATATTGATTCAATTTCATTGCTAGTATTCAGTCTGAATATGTCTTCCTACTTCATATCTTGTAGGTTATATGATTTTAGGAATTTATGTATTTCCTTTAGGTTGTCCAATTTGGCATAAAATTTCTTATAATATGTTCTTACAATCCTTTGTATTTCTGTATGCCAGTTGTTATTTCTCCTCTTTCATTTCTGATTTTGTTTGAGTCTTCTCTCTCTCTTTTTATGAATCTGGGTAGAGGTTCATCAGTTTTGTTGATCTTTTCAAAGAAGCAGCTCCTGTTGAATTGATCTGTTGTTGTTGTTGTTATTGTAGTCATTGTCGTCCTCCCCCTCTCTTCTCCTCCTCCCCTCAGCCACCCCGTCCCTCTCCTCCTCATTCTTCATTTTTATATCATTTATTTCTGCTCTAATCTTTATTATATCCTTCCTTCTGCTGGTTTTGAGTTTTGTTCTTTTTTAGCTTCTTCAGGTGTATGGTCACGTTGGTTGTTTGAGATTTTTCTTGCTTCTTGAGGTAGTTCTGTATTGCTACAAACTTCCCTCTAAAAACACTTTTGCTGCATCCAAAGATTTTGGACTATTTTGTTTTCATTTTCATTTCTGTGTAATTTTTCAATTCTTCTTTGATTTCTTGGTTGACCCATGCATTGTTTAGTAGCATGTTTTTTAGCCTCCACGTATTTGTGCTCTTCCCAAATTTTTTTCTTGTGGTTCATTTCTAGTTTCATAGTGTTGTGGTCAGAAAAGATGCACGGCATGATTTTGATGTTTTTAAATTTGTTGAGACTTTTTTTGTGGCCTAACAGGTGATCTGTTCTGGAGGATATCTACTTTTCACTTGAAAAGAATGGGTATTCTGCTGTTTTAAGATGAAATGTTCTGAATACATATATTAAATCTGTCTTGTCCAGTATGTCATGCAATGCTACTGTTTCCTTGTTAATCTTCTGTTTGGACGATTTGTCCATTGATGTAAGTGTGGTGTTAACATCCCCTTCTATTACTGTCAATTCCTTTGTTTGTTATTAACTGTTTTATGTATTTGGATGCTCCTATGTTAAGTGCATAAATTTGTACAATTGTTATATCTTTTTGTTGGATTGTCCTGTTTATTATTATGTAGTGTCCTTTTTGTCACTTGTTACAAACCTGTTTTAAGATCTATTTTGTCTGATAGAAGTATTGCTAATCTGGCTTTCTTATGATAGCCACATGATAAATTTTTCTCTATCCCCTCACTTTCTTTTCTTTTTTTTTTTTTAAAGATTTTATTTATTTATTTGACAGAGACAGCCAGCGAGAGAGGGAACACAAGCAGGGGGAGTGGGAGAGGAAGAAGCAGGCTCATAGCGGAGGAGCCTGATGTGGGGCTCGATCCCAGAATGCCAGGATCACGCCCTGAGCTGAAGGCAGACGCTTAACCGCTGTGCCACCCAGGTGCCCCTATCCCCTCACTTTCAATCTGTATGGGCCTTTAGGTCTGAAATGAGTCTCTTATAGGCAGCAAAAAGTGGGTCCTGAGATTTTTTTTTTTTACTATTATTCATACTGTCACCCTATATCTTTTGATTGGAGGTTTTAGTCCATTTACATTCAATGTAATTATGATAGATATGTATTTATTGCCATTTTATTACTTGTTTTGTGGCTGTTTTTGTAGTTTATCTCTGATCCTTGTTCTCTTTCACGCTTCACTGGCTTTCTTTAGTAATATACTTGGATTCCTTTTTCTTTATCGTTTGCGTATCTATTATTGGTTTTTCATTTGTGGTTACCGTCAGGTTTGTATAAAACATGTTCTGCATATAGCATCTATATTATGTTGATGGTTACTTAAGTTCAAACCCATTCTTTTCTCCTCCCTCCTTCACATTTTAGGTAAATGGTGTCATATTTTATATTCTTTTATTTTATGCATCCCTTAACTGATTTTTACAGATATACTTATTTTTCTGCTTTTGTGTTTCCTAGTTTGCATACTCCTATTTGTGGTCTTCCCTTTCCACTCAGAGTCCCCCTTAACATTTCTTGTATGGCTAGTTAAGTGGTCATGACTCTAGCTTTTGTTGTTCTGAGCAGATCTTTATCTCTCCCTCTATTCTGAATGCTGGCCTTGCTCCATAGAGTATTCTTGGCTGCAGCTTTTTTTTTTTTTTTTTTTCTTTTGCTACTTTGCAGGTCAAAAGGGAGTGGCATGATATATTCAAAGTATCTGCTGAAAACTCTGCTGGTAGCCTTAGGGGCTTTCTCTTGTATGTAACTGCCTTCTTTTCTCTTGCTGTTTTAAAAATTCTTTATCACTACTTTTTGCCATTTTAATTATGATGTGTCTTGGTACAGACTTCCTTGGGTTGGTATTTTGGGGGGATCTCTGTTCCTCCTGGATCTGGATATCTGTATCTTTCCCCAGATTAGGGACATGTTCAGCTATTATTTTGTTAAATAAATGTCCCCTTTTCGCTCTTCTTCTTCTGGCTTCACTATAATACAAATGTTATTATGCTTGATGGAATTGCTAAGTTCCCTAAGTCTACTCTCATATTGCTTCTTTTTTTTTTTTCTCTTACCTGCTCAGCTTGCTTACCTTGCATTACTCTGTCATCTAGGTCATTAATTCATTCCTCTTTTTCCTCTAGCCTGCTATTTGTTCACCTCGTGTACTTTTAATTTATTTATTGAGTTCTTCATCTCGGATTAGTTATTTTTCATCTCTTCATTAAGCATCTCACTAATGTCCTCCACTTCTGACTCAAGTCCAGCAAATATCTTTATGATATTACTTTAACTTCCCAATGAGGCATATTATATATGTCTGTTTCACTTAGTTTTCTTACTGTGGTTTTGTCCTGTTCTTTCATTTGACATATTCTTCTATCTCCTCATTTTGTCTAAGTCTGTGTCTGTTTCTCTTTGTTAGAAAATTAGCTATGTCTCTTGCTCTTGAAAGTGATAGCTTTATGAAGAAGAAGTCTTTGTAGTGCCCTGCAGTGTAGTGTCCCCTGTCTCCCAGAACATCACATTTTAGGGGATGTCTCCTATGTGTGTTACATGTGCCCAGCTGTTATATCCTGGCCACTGTTTCCTTCAGTCTAGTCATCCTGCAGAGGCTCCTGTTGCTTCTTGTGGGCAGTGGTTCATCCCCAGCCAGGGTGGGGCACATAGTTTTAACAAGGCACTTGCAGTTCTCCTTAAAAATGAGACCTGCAGCCACTGCTGCAGGGATGAGGGCTGTGCATGCACTCTTAACCACAGCCAATGCTGCAGAGACCAGTGGGGCATGCACTCTTAACAAGGTGCACCTCAGGCTTCTGAAGGGCCTGCCACCACCACCGCCATTGCCACCACAGGGACAGATCCACTGAAGCATGGAGGTGGGATTTCATGTAAACAAGGTAGGTAGTGAACATCAGCACTGTGCTGGTTCCCCCATGTGGCCATGGGTTTACACTGGGGGCCTAGGAAGGGAAATGGTGCCTTTCAGCTCCTTTGTTCCTGGAGGGGTCTTCTTGTGATCCTTCACCCTCCAGACATGCTTTGAGATAAGCCAGTGGCTCCCTCTAGCAGACAGTCCTTCAAGTCTCTTCTAGACTACGTCTCTGCCCTTCCTACCCATCCTCTTTGATGTGGCCTCTTCTCTACCTTTAGTTGGGAAGTTTGCTCTGCTGCCTTTTGGGGCATTTTTCTGGGTTATTTATGCTACTGTGAGTGTTATCTAGTTGCATTTGTGAGATGAGTTGGGCTTGTAATCCTCTAACTCTGCCATCTTCTCATCCTATTATTGTGTTTTGCCATATAAAATACACCATCATAATACAACAACATAAAGATTTAGATGTGTATCTTCTAAGAATTTTATCATTTTACTTCTTACACTGGTGTTTGAACTAATTTTAGTTTAGGGGGGTTTTTTTGTTTGTTTTTTTGTTTCTTTTGTTTTTATATTTTGCATAAGGTGGAGATTTGACATCATCATTGGCATGTGGATATCCAGTTTCTCAGCACCATTTTTTAAGCACTATGCTTTCCCCATTCAATTGTTCTAACACCCTTATCAAAATTAAACTTAAATGAGTTTATTTCTGTACTCTAAATTTTATTCTCTGTATATCTATGCTTATGCTGATCCATGAAACCTTGATTACTGTAGCTTTGTTGTAAATTTTGAAATAAAAAAAAATAAGTCTTCAAATATTGTGGGTTGTTTTTTTTTTTTTTTTTTTTTTTTTTTTACCTTTTCGAGGTTTTTTTTTTTTTTTTTTTTTTTGGCTATTCTGAGTCTCTCCCAGTTCCTTTTGAATTTTTGTTACCAATTTTAAATATCTGCAGAAACATCAGCTGGAATTTTGATAAAGTTTGTGTTAACTCTGTGAAACCATTAAGGAGTTTGCCATCTTAATAATTTTAAGTCTTCCAAACTATGAACATAAAACACCCCTGCATTTGTTTTAGTCTTTAGTGTCTTTTGACAATGTTTTGTAGTTTGTCATGTAAAAGTCATGTACTTCTTTTCTTAAATTTATTTATAAATCATTTACTTTCTGATGCTATTATAAATGGTATCATTTAGTCAATTTCATTTTCTGATTGTTTTGGCTAGGCATATAAATACAATTGCTCTTGTTTATTAATCTCATACTCTGACGCTTTGATAAACTCATTTATTAGATCTAATCACTTTTTATGGATGCTTAGGATTACCTATATACAATATCGTACTATCTGTGAATACACTTAGTTTTAGTTCTTTCTTTTCAATGTAGTTGCCTTTTATTTCTAGTTGTTCCTAATTGCCCTGGCTAGAACAAATGGTACAAGTATGAATAGAATAGATGGTGAAAGCAGACAATTTTCATCATTAAGTATAACTTTAACAGTGTATTTTCTATTATTCCTTCTTTTTTTCTAATTGCCCTGGCTGTAACCTACAGAATAATTTTAAGTTGATGTAGTGAAAGAGGGTATCCCTGTCTTGTTCTTGATTTTAGAAGAAAGGTTTTGATCTTCATTGTTCAGTATGATGTTTGCTGTATTTGTCAATTTTTTTCTTCTTTTATTGAAAGACCATTTTTAACATGGTGTTTTACATAGATTTACTTATGTTGAAATCTTGTATTTTTTTAAATAAATCCCACTTGGACATAATGTTTAATCCCTTTAATATTGTTTTGGATGTGGTTGGCTATATTTTGTTGAGGTTTATTATGTCAATAAGAGATACTATTTTATAATTTTCTGTTCCTGTGATATTTCTTTCTGGTTTGGGTATCAGGGCCTCATAGAATGAGAGGAGCAATGTTTCTTCCTCTTCCATTTTTTTGCAAGACATTAATTATCAGCAAAAATTCATCTTAAATATTTTGTAGAATTTTTCAGTAATCATCTTGTATAAGAATTTTCTTTATAGAACATGTTTTTGATTGCTAATTCAGTCTCCTTATTACAAGTATATTCAGATTGTCTATTTCTTCTTGAGTTTCTGTTGTTTGTGTCTAGAAATTTTCTCATTTAGAGTATTTTTTTAGGCATACAGCTGTTTACAGTGTTCCCATATAATTGTTGTTTTTGTAAAAGCCATTGGTATTGCCCCCTCTTTCATGTCTGATTATAACAATTTGAGTATTCATCCTTTTTTCTTAGTTTATCTAAAGGTTTGTCAATTTAGTTGATCTCCTTAAATAACAAATGTTTAGTTTCATTGAACTGATTTTTTTAAAATAGTACTATTCTCTTATCTCTGTTCTTATATTTCTTAAATCCATTCTTCTGTTTGCTTTGGGATTAATCTATTTTTTTTCTAGTTCTTAATTGGGAACATTAGGTTATCAATTAAAAATATTTTTAAATAGAATTTCTAACAATAAATTCCTCTTAAACAATGTTTATTAGTACCCAATGTTTTGGTATACTATGTTTTCCTTTTTCTTCCACTCAAATTATAATTTCACTTGTGATTTCATATTTTACCCAGTAGTTATTTTGGAGAATGTTATTGAATTTATCATATTTCCTTTTATTATTGGAAGAATATAGTTTGTACAATTTCAATTTGTTGAGACTTGTTAATATTATCTATTCAGGAGAATATTCTATGTGTATTTAAGATGAATGTGTATTCTGTTGATGTTGGGTAGAGTGTTACGTCTATAATGTAGTTCAGTTCTTCTATTTCTTTATTGATCTTACATTATTCTATTCATTATTGAAAGTGCAAAAATGTCCAGATTCTATTCTGATATCATTTATTTCTCTTCAACTTTATGAAATTTTGGTTTATGTACTATAGAAATCTAAAATGATGTACACAAGTATATATAGTCATATGATTTAATTAACTGATACTTTTAGCATTAAAAATATATTTTGCTTTGTCTCTAGTAACAATTTTTTTAAAGATTTTATTTATTTACTTGAGAGAGAAGAGAGAGAATGAGTAGTGGGGAGGGCCAGAGGCAGAAGGAAAGGGACAAGCAGACTCCCGCTGAGTTGAGAGCCCAATGTGGGGCCTGATCCCAGGACTGTGAGGTCATGACCTGAGCCAAAGGCAGACACTTAATTGACTGAGCCACCCAAGTGCCACTCTAGTAACAATTTCTGTACTAAAGTCTATTTTGTGTACTCAACCACTCCAGGTTCCTCTTGCTTTTTTTTTTTTTTTTTTTTTTTTTTTTTAAAGATTTTCTTTTTTTTTAGATCATGAGCAGTTTGGGGGAAGGGCAGGGGGATAGGGAGGGAGGGGGAGAGAGAGACAGAGAGAGAGAGAGAATCCTAAGCAGGCTCCACGCTCAGTGCAGAACCTGACATGGGGCTCGATCTCATGAGCCTGAGATCATGACCTGAGCCAAAATCAAAAGTTGGATGCTTAACTGACTGAGCCACCCAGGTACCCCTAGATCATGAGCAGTTTGGGGGAAGGGCAGGGGGATAGGGAGGGAGGGGGAGAGAGAGACAGAGAGAGAGAGAGAATCCTAAGCAGGCTCCACGCTCAGTGCAGAACCTGACATGGGGCTCGATCTCATGAGCCTGAGATCATGACCTGAGCCAAAATCAAAAGTTGGATGCTTAACTGACTGAGCCACCCAGGTACCCCTCCGGATTTCTTCTGATTACTTGCTATTGCATGGTATTTTTTCCCTATAATTTTATTTTCAGTCTATCTGTGTTTTAAAGGTTAAGTTGTCTCGTAAAGGCAACATATTGTTAAATTTTGTATATTTATACACTCTGAAAATATTTTCATCTTTATTGTAACTATAATCCATAGAATTTAACATAATTACTAATGAGTTAAGATTTATGTCCCCTCTTTAGCTACTTTCCATATATCATATTTAATATGTTCCTCTGTCCTTTATTTTTTTTAATATCAGATATTTTTCTGGTGTACATTTGTTTGATTATATTTTTATGATGTTTTCCCAATGATTGTCCTTCTTACAATTAACATCTTAAATTATGACAGTCGTCTTCACTTGATACCAATATTTTCAAGAGTACACAAAAATATTTTCCTTTATCTTAATTATCTCTCCCTTCTTTGTGCTTCTATCACACAAATTACATCTTTGTACAATGTATGGCAACACAGATTTAGAAATATTGATTTTTGTAACTGTCATTCAATTCATATCAGAGAAAAAGTCTTCAAAATCTTCATTTATGCTGTCAGTCACCTATGTAGTTACCCCTAATGGTGTTCTTTATATCTTCCATTGGATTCAATTAGTTGTCTGCTGTCATTTATTTCAGTCTGGAAGATTACCATTAGTATGTTTGATTTTTTTCCTTTAGAGCAGTTCAGCTAGCAATGAAATCCTCAGCTTTGTTTGAGAAACTCTAAATCCCCCCCCTTTTCTTAAACAGATAGGTCTAGATATATAATTATTCAATTACAATGTTTTCCTTTTATTATTTTGAATCTATCATTCCACTGCCTCTGGCTTGTATGGTTCTGATTAAAAAAAAAAAAAAACCTGTCAATCTTTTAGTGGATTCTTGTGTATGATGTGTTGTATCTCTCATGCTAATTTCAAGGTTCTCTTTTTGTATAATGTGTCTAGGTGTGGATCTCTTTCAGTTTATCCTATTTGAAGTGCATAGAGTTTTAGATATGTCATTCATGTTTTTCACCAAATTTGTGAAGTTTTGGTCCATTATTTCATCAAATATTTTTTCCATGCCTTTTTCTTTCTCATTTCATTCTAGTAATCACATTGTCTATGTTGATGCACATCATGGTGTGCCACAGGTCTCAGAGAATTTTGATTTTTTAAAATTCTTTTCTGTTTCTCAGACTGGAGATAATTGGAATAATCTCAATTATCAGATGATATTATTCAGATACTCTCAATTGAGTTATCTTCATATTTGCTGTTTATTTCTTCTGCCAAGTAAAAATTGCTTTGGGAAGCATCTAGTGCATTCTGCATGCTATTTATTGTGATTTTCAACTTTTGAATTGCTATCTAATTTTTTAAATGATTGCCTTCTCTTCACAGATATTATATATTTCATAAATATCCATACTTTGCATAGTACCTTTAGATATGTTTTCCTTAAGTTCTTTAAATATATTTAAGATAATTAAGTTGATGTCTTTGTTGAGTATACTCTGCTTACTACCTTTAGATACTTTGCTTAGTACCTTTAGATATGTTTTCCTTAAGTTCTTATAATATATTTAAGATAATTAATTTGATGTCTTTGTTGAGTATAAGTCCAGCCACCAGCTTCCTAGGGGACAATTTTTATTGATTCCTGCCTTTTCTTTTCTTTTCTTTTTTTTTTTTTAATGTAATTTTTTTTTTTAAAGATTTTTTATTTATTTATTTGACAGAGATAGAGACAGCCAGCGAGAGAGGGAACACAAGCAGGGGGAGTGGGAGAGGAAGAAGCAGGCTCATAGCGGAGGAGCCTGATGAGGGGCTCGATCCTGGAACACCGGGATCATGCCCTGAGCCGAAGGCATACGCTTAACCGCTGTGCCACCCAGGCGCCCCTGATTCCTGCCTTTTCTTTTCTTTCTCTCTCTCTCTCTTTTCTTTCTTTTTCTTTTCTTTCTCTCCTTCCCTCCTCCCCTCCCTCTCTCCCTCCCTCCCTCCCTCCCTTCCTTCCTTCCTTCCTTCCTTCCTTCCTTCCTTCCTTCCTTCCTTCCTTCTTTTGTTTAGAGAGGGAGAGAGGTGGGAGGAGCAGCATGAAAGGGAGAGGAGGATCTTGAGCAGGCTCTGCACCCAGTGTGGAGCCCAATGTGGGGTTTAATCTCACAACCCTGAGATCATGACCTGAGGAAAATCAAGAGTTGGACACTTAACTGATTAAGCCATCCAGGCGGCCTTTGCTTCTTTTTCTTTGTATTGGACATACTTTCTTTATATATATATATATATGTATATACACATATATATATATATATATAGTATTTTTTAAATGGTTATAGTAAATAATATGCCAATTCTAGAAATCTGACCTCCCCCTGTATTTATTGCTGTTTATTTAGAGACATTTCTAATTAATTATGTAAAGACTATATTCTTTCTGTAATAGAATTTCCACTTGACTTTCTGTTTAGCTATCTAAGTGGACAGCTAAAGATTTTATAATGACTTCTTTAGATGCTTGCAATTAATTAGGTTTTTTTGTTTGTTGCTGAGGATTTCTTTCTGTGGACTGTGATATGCCTACAACTCTTAGCCAAACACTCAGGCTTTAACTTGTGTATAACCTTCTAGGAATATGTGAAAAGTATTGAACCTTCTGTTGACATATTCCCCCAGATTTTTCACTAACATCTATATTGTTAAACAATTGCCACTGATTGTTTTCAACAAATGCCCCCAGGAAAAAAACATATCTGGCCACTGGTGAATTCTGAATTAGGTCAAATAAAGACAAGTTTCTTAGTGCAAACTTCAGGGAATAACCAGACAGGTCAAATATTGACAATTGAGAATGGGGCTTTAAAAGAGCTCTATCTCATTTGCATCTTTTAACGCTATGATGCTGCTTTTCTCTGTGATTTCAGGCAGTTGGTTTTCTTGTCTAGGTGTGAGGAGAGAGAAAGAGAGGGAGAGAGAGAGACAGAATAGGGCAAGTTAAAATGTCATAATGCTTAATGCCCTGGTGCCTTCGTTTCTAAGTTTCTTGGGGTCCTCAGCCAAAATTGTCTTTAGACACATCCTTATCAGGGTAAGAAGGGAATACTTTAAAGACTCTTTCTCCACTCTGAACAAATAATTAGTACTTTCCTACTTCTTCTTTTTTCCTACTATCCTCCATCCACCCCTGGCCTCAGGGTCCTAAATCTGCAGGGACGTTTTGTTCAGTGATCCCTCTACTGCAAGACAATCTTCATGTCTCTGCTGATCTACTTGATCTTTGACTGGCACACCATTTGGGGGTGGGGGGAATGGAATGCAGTGCTGTCACTTTCTCCTGTTTAGATGCCGCTTGTAACATTTCAGTAAGTGACTAAAGGCTTAATTCTTTCATTTTGGCTTGCTGTTTTAATCAATTAGTCTAACACCTGATATCTCAGCTATTTCTCCAGCTCAACTGTACTCCAGAAAGTACATTCTATGTATATACAGCTTTATAATATTTCTAAATGGTTATCTGAATTCATAGTTAAATATGAGTTAATATTGATGTCTGTGATTCTAATGACCTCATGTGTTATTTTAGCTACCCTTTTTACTTATGTGCAATCTCCCTTTCTAAAAGTGAGAAAACTTACACCATTTTCAATCCATTTACTTCTTCAATTCTTCTTCTTTTTTTTAGTGTGTTTTTATTATATTATGTTAGTCACCATACAGTACGTCCCTGGTTTCCGATGTAAAGCTCGATGCTTCATTAGTTGCGTAAAACACCCAGTGCACCATGCAACACGTGCCCTCCTTACTACCCATCACCAGTCCATCCCATTCCCCCACCTCCTCCCCTCTGAAGCCCTCAGTTTGTTTCTTATGTATATGTATTGTGGTATCAGAATTATTAACCTATACCCCATGAAAAACAACTTTCTCAACTAGATACAGTTCTCATGTACAGTTTCCATTGCCTTTAGTCTTAAAAATTACATTCATTTCCAAAATTACTTAGGTAAGCAATCTCTTGTATCCTTTCCAGTGAGGTTAACACATTTCTAATACAGTTAAACTTTTTTTTTCCGTATTTCAAATTCCATCCTCGAATTCTCTGCTCTCTTAAAGGACTTAATTTTTTTTTTCATTTGTTAAGGTTCAATTATTGTGTTCTAAAATTCTGAGTATTGACAAATCTGTTGTATCATTACTGTCTCATATACTGTAGTTCTAACTGCACTAAAAATTTCCCCTGTGCTTTATTCAACCTTCTCATTAACTTCACATGGACACCTGGGAGTCACTAATTTGTTTACAATCATTATAGTTTTACCTTTTCCAGAATATAATGTGAATGGAAAAATAATTTTCACTGCTCTGCATGCTTGCTGGCAACCGGTATTGTCAGGTTTTAGGTTTTAGCTATTCTGATAGGTATGTACCTGTGTGGTATTATTGTTCCATTTTGCAAATCCCTAATGACAACTGATTTTGAACTTAATTTCAGATGATTAGTTGCCATCTGAATGTCTTCTTTGGTGAGGTGTCTATTCAGATATTTTGCAAATTTCAATTGGATTTTTTGGGTTTATCATTGAGTTTTAAGAGTTCTTTGTATAATTTACATATACATTCTCTTAGACTTTTTATTGAAGTATAATTAACTTACAATATTAGTTTTAGGTGTACAATATAATGATTTAACAATTCTATATATTATTTTTACATATTATTAAATGTTCATCAAGATAAGTGAAATCTTAATCTCCTTTACCCATTTCCCTACCCACCTCCCCTCTGGCAGCCAACAAACTGATGACTACAGTTTGTTCTCTGTATTTAAAAGTCTGTTTGTCTCCTATTATTATTTGTTCATTTGCTTCTTAAATTCCACATGAATGAATCATATTTGTCTTTCTCTCACTGACTTATTTTAGGATTATACCCTCTAGGTCCATCTGTTACTGATGGCAAAATCTCATTCTTTTTATGGCTGAGTAATATTCCATTGTGAATATGTGCCTGTGTACACATATACATCTTCTTTATCCATTCATTTATCAACGGACACTTGGGTTGCTTCTTTATTTTAGCTATTGTAAACAATGCTGCAGTGAACATAGGGGTGCATATATCTTTTTGAATTAGTGTTTTCATTTTGGGGTAAGGTGATATTTAAGTGTAGTATTGATTTGCATTTCCCTGATTATTAGTGATGTTGAGCGTCTTTTCATGTATCATATTGGCCATTTTGTCCTCTGAAAAAATGTTTGGTCAGGTATTCTGCCCATTTTTTCTGCCCATTTTTAATAGGATTGTTGGGAGGCGTTTGTGCATATGTTTTCAGTTGTATAAGTTCTTCATATATTTTAGATATTAACTCCTTGTTGGATGTATGATTTGGTTACCGTTTTGTTTTGTTGATAATTTCCTTTGCTGTGCAAATGGTTTTTATTTTGGTGTAGTCTCAATAATTTTGATTTTTTTTTTCTTGAGATTTAGCCATAAAAATGTTGCTAAGCTGGGGTCAGAGAAATTACTGCCTATGTTTTCTTCTAAGTGTTTTATAATTAAAAGTCTTATATTTAGGTGTTAAATCCATTTTGAGTTTATTTTGTGTATGGTATAAGAAAGTAGTCCAGTTTTTCCAGCACCATTTGTTAAAGAGATTCTCTTTTCCCTGTTGTACATTCTTGCCTCCTTTGTCATAGATTCATTGACCATATAAATGTGGATTTATGACTGGGCTTTCTATTCTGCTTCATTGATCTACGTGTCTATTTTTGTACCAGTGTAATACTGTTTTATTACAGCTTTGAAGTATATCACAAAATCTGGAATTGTGATACCTCTGGCTTTGTTCTCCTTTCTTAAGATTGCTTTGGCTATTCTTTGTGGTTTCAATACAAATTTCAGTAGTATTTGTTCTAGCTTTCTGAAAAATGTTCTCGGGGGGTGCACCTCAGTGACTCAGTTGGTTAAGCATCTGACTCTTGATTTTTGGCTTGGGTGATGATCCCAGGGTTTTGGGATTGAACCATGCATCAGTCTCCATGCTCGGGGGGATTCTGCTTGAGGATTCTCTCTCCCTCTCCCCCCACTCTCTCTTGCTCTCTAAATCTATCTTTACCAAAATACCAACAGTTTTTTAAAGAGATTGCATTAAATCTATAGATTGCTTTAGGTAGAATGTACATGTTAACAATACTGGTTCTTCCAATCCATGAGCATGGAATATCTTCCCATTTGTTTGTGTCATCTTCAGTTTTTTCCATAGTGTTTTATGGTTTTTAGAGAACAGATCTTTCACCACCTTGGTTAAGTTTATTCCTGGTATTTTATTACTTATGAATTTTAAATGGGATTCTCTTAATTTCTCTGCTACTTCATTATTAGTGTGTAGAAATGTAACCAATTTCTGTATGTTAATTTTGTATCCTCTGAATTTACTAAACTCATTTAACATTTCTAATAAGTTTTTTTGGTGGAATCTTTAAGGTTTTCTACATATAGTATCATGTGTTCTGCAAATAAAGTTTTACTTATTCCTTACTAATTTGGATGCCCTTTATTCTGCTTCCCCCCCCCCCTTTGGTCTGATTGTCATGGCTAGCACTTCCAGTATTATGTTGTATAAAAGTGGTGAGAGTGGACATCCTTGTCTTCTTCCTGATTTTAGAGGAAAAGCTCTCATTTTTTTTCACCATTATGATATTAGTATGAGTTTTTCACAAATGGCTTTTATTAAGTTGAGATATGTTCTTTCTAAACCTACTTTTTGAAAGATTTTATCATGAATGGATATTTTACTTTGTCAAATGTTTTCTCTGCCTCTATTGAGGTGATCATATAATCATCCTTGATCATCTTTTCTCTTATTAAGCAATGAATCACACTGATCAATTTGCAAATACTGAATTGCCCTTACATCCCTGGAATATCTTTATCAGGCATGACCCCATCATAACTTGATTACATCTGGACCAATTCTATTTCTAAATAATGTCACATTTACAAGTTCAAGATGGACATGTACTTTGTTAATGTTTTCAGATAAGTCACCCTATTCTGTTCAAAAACATGGAAAACAGGATCCTTAAGACATTTTTATACATTTTTTAAAAATTTATGTGAGACAATAATGCTAAATGGGACTGGTTTGGGGTAAATCCTCTTCCCAGGTGAGATAAAACTATAGTAAAGTCTTTTCTCATGGATTAGCTCACTGTTACAGAGAATAATCCATGCATGTTTGAAAATGTGTACTGCCATTGATGGAATAATAGCCACCCAAAGATATCAGGTCTTAATCCCTGCAAACTATAAATGTTACCTTATAAGGAAAAGGGCTCTTTGTAGATGTTATTAAATTAAGGGTATTGACATTAGGCATAGTATCTTGGATTTGCCAAGTGGGCCCTAAATTTAATCATATGTGTTCTTACAAGCAGCACATAAAAGAGGAGGAGGGAATATGGCCACAGGAGCACAGATTGGAATTATATGACCAAAAGTCAAGAACCTGCAAGAGCAAGAAATAGAGTCTTCCCTCAAGTCCCCCAAGGAAGTATGGCCTTGCTGACCCTTCCATTTCAGGTCAGTGAAATTGATTTTTAACCTCTGCTTCCAGAACTGTAAGATAATACATTTCTATTGCTGTTTTAAGTCTTAAGATTTGTGATTTGTTACAGCAGCTCTAAGAAATTAATAGGGTTACTTTTCCCACTCCTAACACTAGAGGGGACTTTTCTAGCCTCCTCATTGTGAGAACCTGGTAGTATTTCTGGAGATAAAGCCCATGAAATTTTGGGGTTCCCTCAAAACTGTAGCAAGCAGGAATTTCTCACTCACAGTCAAGTTGCTGGACTCTATGGACTAATTAATATTACCAATAAAAAGGCCCTGCCATTTTATGGCTCCTGCAGTTTTTTTCTCCAGGTAAGCAGATCTTTACTATGACCCTGTGAATTCACCTGATTTTCCTAGACTTTAGGATGGTGACTTGTCCTACAGACTAGATTCCATATTGAACCCCAGAAGATACATTAATTTCTAGGTTTTTCAGGATTTTCCTATTGTGTGTCCTAGAGGGTTGATTTCAGTATTTTTCATGTGTTAGGACTGAAACCAGAACTCCTGTTAGATATATCTTTTAAATTGTAAACAAATAAGCATAATGTTCAAATTATGGGGAAAAATTCACTGTAGTAGGCTGAATTCATTCAATTTAAGGCAAAAGAAATGAAGATAAATGATTGTGAAAATCCTTAAATCATGTTTTATAATTAAATACAATGTTTAATTTGGACATATTTCTGTCCAGTAAATTGCCTTCCTTTTTCCATTTCATAGAGTTACGTTTTGTTTGATTTTAAAGCTCTAACAGAGTTTTAGATGTCTCCTGAAATTGTTCTTGTGTGTTGATATTATCATTAGCTGATAATAAAGGTGGTTTTGCACTCTATAAGTGCTTTATGTGTAAAGGCATTGTATGATGTGTATGATGTTCTTCTATAAACAGTGTCCGTGAAGAAAATGGGCATTTAAATATTTGCAAGTTTTATTTCTGGGAAGAATATACTATGCTTAAAAATAATTAAGAAAATAATGGAATGAATCTATCTTTAATGAGCTCTCTTTTATTGTGTATATTTATCTTTCACAATCATAATACTGAGATGCAATTTGTTAGCAAAATACTGAACACATTTCATTTGTAGAGGACTCTCCTTTAATAGTATTAGTCAAAATGTATTGTAAATAATTTGCATTTAGTACATTTTATATTTTAATGATAAAGTTTTAATATTTCATATTACTTAAATATGCACTTCACTTTATATCATTGCCAACATTGTCCTTGTCACAAGTAAGGTTACCAGTGGACAAAAGTTATTCTACTTTCACTGTTAAATAATGATTTTTTTCATCAAAACTATAAAATGTTTTACACAAATAGTTATTTTCATCAGAACAGTGTGGTATCTTGATGAGGTAATAGTCTAACAGGTACATTCAAAACTCTGCAAAGTGTACAATTTATGTGTGTATAGATTGTTGCACAGTAATTGTACCACAATTAAACAGTTAAAATCACTATGGTGCAAACTAGGGTACAGAGGCACACGCTGGCAGATAATTTTCATATAATGTATTTAGTGTTGTGAATAACAATGCAAAGGGCACAAAGGACACACTGCAGAGAGGCACATAGCTTGGTGGCTGTTAGAAAAGGCTTACAGAGGATTTCAATGTGAGGTGAAGCAGAGCAATGAATAGAATATTAGCTTCTTAGAGCTGCACTAATACTTTACCACAAACTGAGTGGCTTAAACCAATAGAAGTTTGTTCTCCTATATTTTAGGAGGCTAGAAGTCTGAAATGAAAGTGTCAGCTCTGTTACACTCTCCCTTTTGTTTTCAGGAAAGAATCCTTTTTTGCCTTTACTTTGCTTTGGCAGTTTGCTAATAATCCCTGGCTTATACCTACAGCATAACAATTTCTGCCTGCCTCCATCTATCTTTTTTTTTTCTGTATTTTTCTTTTATCTCACAAAGGAGAAAAGAGTTGGATTTAGAGTCCTCTCATCATCATAATCTATTTCTAAATAATTTCACATTTACAGGTTCAAGATGGACATGTATTTGTTGAAGTTTCTTGGTAAGTCACCCTAGTCTGTTCAAAAGCATGGAAAACATGTGATCCCCTGAGTTTTAGAACAGGTGTTAGAAAACAGGGTCCCTCATAGTTAGGAAAATTTAGGGAATCTAAAGGCAAAGATGGATTCCACCTGGTGTGTCGACTATCAGGAAAATGGGTGAACTTTCGTAATTGTAGTGGCCACTTTGAGAACATTTAACTTGTAAGGGTGTCCCTCAAGGTGTACTTATTTTAAACCTCTCAAAGACAAGGGAATGCATACTTTGCATTCAGAAAGTTCTAAAAGATAAAGTGACTACAAAAATAGAAAACTTTTAGTAAACAGGGGCACCTGGGTGGCTTAAAGTGTCCAACTCATGGTTTCTGTTTGGGGAGTGCTGAAATTCGGCTCCATGCTCAGCGTGGAGTCTACTTGAGAGTCTTCTCTCCCTCTGCCCACAAGTACTCTCTTTCTAAAATAAAATTTTAAAAATTTTCATTAAAATAATTTTGGCCCTCTGCACAGGTAACCTTAGTCCATGTGTCAGAAACACAATTTGAATCCAACTATTCTTTTGTACCTGAGAGACACACATAAATGTACAGACATATGTAAAAAGAAAGAGTTCTATTTGGTTTATGGAAAAATAAGTGCTTACCATTTGTAAAACTTTAAGAATTAAACAGAAAGGTTTTTCAAGTTCACATGACCTGGAGTAATCTGTAAAAGCTAGTTTAAGTTTGTTGATTTAATAAAAACAGGCCTGTCTTCAGAGTTGTCAAACATATAACTTGTTCTACTTTGGTTTACTAATCAAATAAGCTCATAATATTTATTTAATGTCTAATCTAACCCAAGTACACTGGATAACAAATATAAATAAATGTAAATAATAAGCTCAAAGTTTCTACTTAATAATAATACCTAGATTATTTCCAAATAATATATGGAAACAAATATAAACAAATTTATCACTTTGGCTTTTTAAAAGAGACAAAAGATATTTGGGTCTATTAATATATCTTTTGCCATGTTAAAAAACTATAAAAAACATGTCTTGATCATTATGTATTTGTTAACTTGCCAGCACTCACTCAGATATTCACGTCTTAGGTCTGAGAATTCAAATTAATACATATAAGTGAAACTAGAAATTAGAATAAAGGAAAGCAATTGTAGGTAAAAAATAGTGTTTTATGGGTAAGGAATGGTTTAAAGGACATGGATTTTAGTTTTGTTAAAGGGGAAAAAAAAGTAATTCAATAGAAACCATAAGAACAGAACAGATCAACGAAACTTTGAAAGAATAAGATTGATAATCCCCTGGCCAGACTTGTCAAAAAGAAAAGAGAAAGGATCCAAATAAGTAAAATCATGAATGAAAGAGGAGAAATCACATCCAACACCAAAGAAACAAACATATTATGAGCGACTATATATGAGCGACTATATGCCAACAAATTAGGCAATCTGGAAGAAATGGATGCATTCCTAGAGACATAAAAACTACCAAAACTGAAACATGAATAAAGCCTGAAGAACCCATAACCAGCAAGGAATTGAAGCAGTAATCAAAAATCTCCCAACAAACAAAAGTCCAGGGCCAGATGACTTCCCAGGCAATTCTACCAAACATTTAAAGAATTAATGCCCATTCTTCTGAGGCTGTTTCAAAAAACAGAAATGGAGGAAAAACTTCCAAACTCTTTCTGTGAGGCCAGTATTACCATGATCCCTAAACCAGACAAAGACCCTACCAAAAAGGACAATTACAGATCAATATCCCTGATGAACATGGGTGCTAAAATTCTCAAGATACTAGCCAATAGCACCCAACAATACATTAAAAGGATTATTCATCACGACCAAGTGGGATTTATTCCTGGGCTGCAAGTGTGTTTCAACATCCACAAATCAATGTGATACATTAATAAAAGAAAGGACAAGAACCATATGATCCTCTCAATAGAGCAGAAAAAGCATTTGACAAAGCACAGCAGCCTTTCTTCACAGTGTAGGGATAGAGAGAACATACCCAATATCATAAAAGCCATATATGAAAAGCCCACATCAAATATCATTCACAATGGGGAAAAACTGAGAGCTTCCCACTAAAGTCAGGAACATGGCAGGGATGTCCATTATCACCACTGTTCAACACAGTACTAGAAGTCCTAGTCTCAGCAATTAGACAACAAAAGGCATCTGAATCAGCAAAGTCATCAAACTCTCACTCTTCACAGATGACATGATACTCTATGTGCAAACCCAAAGACACCACTCCAGAATTGCTAGAGCTCATACAGGAATTCAGCAAAGTGGCAGGATATAAAATCGATGCACAGGAATCAGTTGCATTTCTATACACTAACAATGAGACAGAAGAAAGAAAAATTAAGGAGTCATTCCCATTTACATTCACACCCAAAACCATAAGATACCAGGAATAAACGTAACCAAAGAGACAAAGGATCTGTACTCAAAAAACTACAGAACACTCATGAAAGAAGTTGAGGAAGACACAAAGAAATGGAAAAACATTCCATGCTTATGGATTGCAAGAACAAATATTGTTAAAATGTCTATGCTACATAGAGCAATCTATACATTCAATGCTGCCCCTTTCAAAATACCATCAACTTTTTTCACAGAGCTGGAACAAATAATCCTAAACTTTGTATGGAACCAGAAGACACTGAATAGCCAAAGTAATGTTGAAAAAGAAAACCAAAGCTGGTGGCATCAGAATCCTGGACTTCAAGCTCTATTACAAAGCTGTTATCAAGACAGTATGGTACTGACACAAAAACAGACATATCAACGGAACAGAGAACCCAGAAATGGACCCTCAACTCTATGGTCAACTGATTTTGACAAATAAGGAAAGAATGTCCAATGGAAAAAAGACAGTCTCCTTAAAAAATGGTGTTGGGAAAATAAACACCCACATGCAAAAGAATACAACTGGACCATTTCCTTACACCATACACAAAGATAGACTCAAAATGGATGAAAGACTTAAATGTGAGATGGAAGTCCATCAAAATTCTAGAGGAGAACACAGCAACTTCTGCAATCTGGCCACAGGAACTTCTCACTTGACCTGTCCCCAAAGGCAAGGGAAACAAAGGCAAAATTGAACTATTGGGATTTCATCAAGATGAAAAGCTTTTGCACAGTACACAGTGAACAAAACCAACCAACAGAATGGGAGAGATATTTGTGAATGTCTTATCAGATAAAGGGCTAGTATCCAAAATCAATAAATAACTTACCAAACTCAACACCCAAAGAACAAATAATCCAATCAAGAAATTGGCAGAAAAATGGACATTTCTCCAAAGAAGACATACAAATGGCCAACACACATGAAAAAATGCTCAACACTTGGCATCAGGGAATACAAATCAAAACCACAATGAGATACCACCTTACAGCAATCAGAATGGCTAAAATTAACAAGTGAGGAAATGACAGAGGTTGGCAACAATGTTGAGAAAGGGGTACCCTCTTACACTGTTGATGGGAATGAAAGCTGGTGCAACCACTCTGGCAAACAGTATGGAGGTTCTCAGTAGAGCTACCCTATGACCCAGAAATTACACTACTAGGGATTTACCCCAAAGATACAAATGTATTGATCCAAAGGGGCACCTGCACCCCAATGTTTATAGCAGCAATGTCCACAATAGCCAAACTATGAAAAGAGCCCAGAGGTCCATTGACAGATGAATGGGTAAAGATGTGGTACATACATACAATGCTATATTAGCCATTAAAAAAAAAAAAAAAGGAAATCTTGCCATTTGCAATGATGTGGATGGAACTAGAGGGTATTATGCTAAGCAAAATAAGTCAATCAGAGAAAGACAATTATACAATCGTACTTGTGTGGAATTTAAGAAACAAAACAGGATCCTAGGGGAAGAGAGGAAAAAATTAAACAAGATGAAACCAGAAAGGGAGACAAATTATAAGAGACTCTTAATCATAGGAAACAAACTGAGGGTTGCTGGTGGGGAGGGGGTGAGGGGATGGGGTAACTGAATGATGGACATTAAGGAGGGCACATTATGTAATGAACACTGGGTATTATATAAGACTGATGAATCACTGACCTCTACCTCTGAAACTAATAATACATTACATGTTAATTCATTGAATTTAAATTAAAAAATAAAAATTTATTTTTCCCTTTATTTTTAATTTTGCCTGAAAATATTCCAGGATATAGAAAGTTGCAGAAGGTTAGTGGAAAATGAGAAAGAAATTTTATGTGGTCAATATAAAACTGAAGTGGATTTAAAGAGAGAGTTTTAATATCAAATGTACACTGTTACTGAATCGAATCTGGTTTTCTTTCTGTTAAAAGGACAAGTATTTTTTAAGATTATTAATCTGGTCTCAATAAGAAATGATAAACACAATTTCTTTTTTTTTTTTTTAAAGATTTTTTATTGACAGAGATAGAGACAGCCAGCGAGAGAAGGAACACAAGCAGGGGGAGTGGGAGAGGAAGAAGCAGGCTCACAGCAGAGGAGCCTGATGTGGGGCTTGATCCCATAATGCCGGGATCACGCCCTGAGCCGAAGGCAGACGCTTAACCGCTGTGCCACCCAGGCGCCCCTAAACACAATTTCTTTATCTTTAATATAATACACCTAGCAAACAAGGATTCTGTTTCTGATGAAAACATTTCTGAAGACAATGTATTTCACATTGTCTTTATTAAAACTTTGATTATTTAGAAAAATAGCTAAGGCTTTTTACAACTATATAACTTTGTTGTCACTCTGAATGGATACCTATTATTTCACGGTGACCCTGTTTCATGTAATGTCTTAAATCTTGACATTTTTAAACAAACTTCCCCATATCAAATTCTGAATGAAATATTAGAGTTATTTGATATATTGAATTGAATGGGAAATATTGCCAAGTATGAAGTAATTTTTAACCTTCTTAGATCATATTTTTATGGGATATATATGTCATTAAAATAAGCAATTCAGAAATTATATCAAATTTCTAAAAATCTAATACATCCTGGTATATTAGTCATAATTTATTGTTTTAAAATGTATGTCATAGAAGTAACCAAATTTCCTTGTAAATTGTATTATAATGAACTCATCAGATCTTTAACCATGGCTATTTTCAAGTCTTTTGTCACTCACAGTTACTGTTATTACTCAGAGGCTTTTGCAAGTGTTCATGCATAAATGAATCATCTTCAAAGGATTATCATGGAAAAGACCCTGACAAGTACTCTAAAATGCAGGTTTCTGCTAACTTTAATATTAAAGACTGAACGGGTAAGAGTTTCTAATGAAAAACGGATTCATAATTATGACTTCACTTAAAACATTGCTTATTCTTTCTTTTTCTTTTTTAAAGATTTTATTTATTTATTCGACAGAGAGAGAGAGAGACAGCCAGCGAGAGAGGGAACACAAGCAGGGGGAGTGGGAGAGGAAGAAGCAGGCTCATAGCAGAAGAGCCTGATGTGGGGCTCGATCCCGGAACGCCGGGATCATGCCCTGAGCCGAAGGCAGACGCTTAACCGCTGTGCCACCCAGGCGCCCCAAACGTTGCTTATTCTTAAACAAACATTTTGTTTTCCAGATTTAAAAGACCCCCTATTATCTTTTAAGCAATATATAACTTACTGTAATTTGTTAAAGTATATTTTTCCAACAAAGACTGATACATTTATCTTTTTCTCACCACCTGATCCCTGTAGAATTCAGAAATTCGTTAAATATTTTTTCATGACAATATATGTATTTGCATAAATTCAGTAAAAATCTGTTCTTGTGTCAGGATGCAGTTGGACAAATCCTTAGCTTGGTTTCCTAGCCTTGAGAGGCTCGTGTAAGTCCAGTCTGAGATTCCTTATGAAAAGTTCCAACAAAGCAGGTTTAAAAGCACCTATATCTGATTATATTTCTTGCTACACTTATGTAAATAATCAGGTCAAGTGTATTGGAACTACACTTGTTTGCAAATAAATTAGTCTTACTGTCTTACTATGGTTATCTATGATAGAAACGGAGATGACTATAGAAAGAATGTGTTTCAGTAATATACCAGATTTTAATTCTGTTATGACTGACAGCATTTGAGGTTTTGCTATCTAAATTTCAGAAAATTCACCACAGTAAATTCTGTGTGGACAACCTTCATGCTATTGCTATATGAGCCACTCAAGACAGTTCAACGGAGAGGACCTGCTGAAATCATCAAAAACTGTTAAACTAGAAAAACCCATTAGACTAAAACTGCCATCCTCATATAACCATCCGAAGATGTTTTGAAACCACCCTCTAGGAATTTTCTCAACTGGATTTTCTCAACTATAATTTATATGGGAAAAAAAATCAAACTCTGTTTAATTGCCCCCATCATATAAAGGCCTAATTTAGGTGGAGGCTCACCTGCAATATTGCCTCTTGAAATACAACAGGATAAACCTGAGAACTTTTAAGTAATCATGAGAATCTGAGTGCTAACACATCATATTGTACTCATGAAAATAACTCAAAAAATTAAAACCCAATTATACATTATTCAAAAATTGTCTTAGAATGTTAAAATTTGAATATAAATGGTTAAATCTTGGCTCCAGGTAATTCACTCTAAGAAATTTTTAGTCATTGGCTATTCTCTGTTTATTCATAATATTAACCTCTATGCATTATATTCTCTCAGGGGTTTTAATACCTATCAACATCTACACACACCAAATGGTATCCACCAGGATCAGACAACTGGATGGAAACAATAATCATGGATGAGTTCATGATATTGTGTAGGAACACACTGAAATCATCTTCTCCCAAAGACAGGCTAAATCTACACCCACATATAAAGCAATCGCCTGGAGGGAAAGCTGAAGGCTGATTGAACATCCTTTGCACAACAAATGATAGAGGGGAAAACATGGAGAAAGGTAAGAGAAACATGGTAAGGAAGAGAACCACACTCTCCATGACAAAATGCAGGAGGGAGTAATATAGCTGAGGAGCCCATGTGCAGACTCACCCACCAGGGTCACAGGGAAAAACAAACAAACCCCTCAGTTTAAAAGGCAGCAAGATTATAAGTGAAGGGAATTCACTTACTAGTCCTAGGGAGTCCAACAAATAAGCATGGAATTACTGATATTTTCTCTGACATTGAGGCACCTTTGAACACCATATTTTATGTTCCCCTTTCACCTTAATAGCATGGGTGGAAGCAGGGTCCAGGAACTCTAGCCACTCTGCTAATGTTTACAGCATGTACCCCAGGCCCCTAATCCATGCTAACTCTAGGTATCCCACCAAGATGGCCCCAGTGTGTCATATCCTAGGACTCCCTGGCCTGCACCCACTCCAGCTGGTCTACCAAAATTCATTAAAATAATTGTATGCCATTTTCAAGTGTGATTTATTCCCTGTTTGCAAGTGCATCCACAAGTGAATCAACATTGTATACTAGGTTAACAAAATGAAGGATAAAAATCACATCCTCTCAATAGATGAGGAAAGGCATTTGGCAAAATTCAATATTCATTTATGATAAGAACTCTCAGAAAAGTGGGCATATAAGGAATATATCTTAACATAATAAAGCCATATACTGCAAATCCACAGCTATCAGCATACTCAATGATGAAAAGCTGAAACTTTTCCTCTAAGATTAAAAATAAGATGCCCATTATAATAAAATAAAAATAAAAATAAACCCTAAAAAAAAAATAAGATGCCCAGTCTTGTCACTTATATTCAGTAAAGTACTGGAAGTCACACACAAAACTATTTGTAGGTGACAGGATACTATATATAAAAACACTTAAAAACAAAAACAAAAACCCAACTATTAGAACTAAGTGAATTCAGTAAAGTTGCAGGAGACAAAATTAATGTATAGAAATTGGTTGTGTTTTTGTACATATGTAATGAGCTACCAGAAGGAGAAATTAAGAAGATAGTTCCATGTACAATTGCATAAAAAAGAAAATACCTAGGAATAAATGCAACCAAGGAGGTAACAACCTATACTCTGAAAACCATAAGCTACTGATACAAAGGAATTGATGACACAAATGAATGGAAAGATAGTCTGTGCTCATGGATTGGAAGAATATTGTTTAAATGTCATAGCACCCAAAGCAATCTACTTACTTAATTCAGTCCATTCCCTGTCAGAAACACCAATGACCTTTTATACAGAACTATAATAAAGAGACCTAAAATAGAACCACGAAACACATTGAATAGCCATAGCAATCTTGAAAAAGAACAAAGAACTCCCTGCTTCAAACTATACTACATCTAAAGTGATAATCAAAACTGTATAGTACTCTCATGAAAACGGACACACACAGCAATGAAACAGAAAGCCCAGAAGTAAAACCATGTATATATGATAAATTAATCTATGACAAATGAGGTGTGAATATACAATGGGGAAATGTCTTTTTTTTTTTTTTGACGGTCTCTTCAATAGTGCTGGGAAAACTGGACAGTACATGCAAAAAATAAGCCTGGACCACAATCTTATACCAAATACAGAAATAAATTGAAGGTAAACTAAAGACTTCAATGTAAGACCCATCACCATAAAAATCCTAGAAGAAAATAGGCAATAAACTCTTGTTTGGATTTGTCTCTTCAGGAAAGGGCAACAAAAGCTAAAGTAAACAAATGAAATTACATCAAACTAAAAACTTCTTCACAATGAAGAAAATACTCAACAGAGTGAAAAGGCAACCTACTGAATGGAAGAAGATATTTGCAAAACATATATCCAATAAGGGGTTAATGTCCAAAATATATAAAGAACTTCCACAACTTAATATCAAAACAATCCAAATAAAATAATGAGCAGAGGACTTGAATAGACATGTTTCCAAAGAAGACATATAGATGGCCAACAGACACATAAAAAGATGTTCAACATCACTATTCATCATCAGGGAAATGCAAAATCAAAACCACAATGAGATAACACCTCACACCTGTCAAGAATAGCTATTATCAGACAAAAAATAAGTGTTGATGAGAATGGGGAGAAAAGAGGACACTTGCTCACTGTTGGTGGGAACGTAAACTGGTATAGCCACTATGGAAAACAATGGGGAGGTTACACTAAAATTAAAATAAAACTGACATATAATCCAGCAATTCCATTCTACATATTCATCTAAAGAAAATGAAAATATCAATTTGAAGGGTATTTGCACCCCTAAGTTCACTGTAGCACTTTTACAGTCGCCAAGGTATGAAAGCAATGTCCGTGTTCATGATAAGTGAATTGGTAAAGAAGATGTGTGCATTTGCTTACTAGAATGTTGCTCAGTTTTAAAAGCAATGAAATCTTGCCCTTTGCTACAACATGGATGAACTTAGAGGTATTATAATAAATAAGTCAGACAGAGAAAGACAAAAACTATAATATCTCATTTATAGGTCAAACCTAAAAAAACAAAACACATTAACAAAGTCATAGATACAAACAACAAACTGTTGTTTACAAGGTGTAAGGTGTTAAGGGGAGGGCAAAATAGGTAAGGGGATTAAGTGGTACACACTTCCAATTATAAATAAGTCATGAAGACGTACCATATAGGCAATATAGTCGTAATATTTTAATAACATATGGTGATAGGTAATCAATGAGACTTATTCTGAGGATCATTTTATAATGTACAAAAACACCAAATCAATATTATATACGACTGAAATTAATAGGATATTTTATATCAGTTATAGTTCATTAAAATATTATAAAAATACTTAAGACTTCCAAATAGTTAAAGCATGAAAATCTAATTTAATGGACACTTCCTGTACATGCCCAGATCCCTTAGATTCTTCTTATCTTTGGGCTCACACCCCAGCTCTGTATGCATTTTCTTCTAATTCATGTGCCTAATACTGTCTTTGGATGACTGTCTTTAGCTTGGAACTGCTTTACCTCTACATGCAGAGATCCTGTGGCTCCCAGTAGGCCTCCAACCCTCAAGGGTGACCCTTAGTCAATGAAGGAATATAAGAGCTTGGGTTCTTTTCTTAAATTTAGAACTAACTCTGAAGTATAATTCACACACTAGAGCTCCCCTGCAGGGTCAGACTAAAGCCCGTACTTTGCATGAAACTACCTATGGTTTCCTCCTTTCCCCAATCCTGCTTCCTCTGTCATTGCCCAGCTTCTCCTGGAAACATATTGTTCATAAATCACTTGCATGTATTTTGTTATCTCAGGGTCTGCTTCTAAAGAATCCCATCTAAGACACCTTACTATTGACTGAGCAGGAATTTAGAATAATTTTGGTACAGAGAAAATGGAAATACAGTAATGGGAAATGATAAGAATATCCTTACAGAAGAAAATTCCAGTAAAGTTAAAATTAGAATTAATTATATTTATTAAGTACTATTTCAGCAATAAAATACAGAAAAACTGGATCTATCAGATCAAATCCTTTGCCCAATAAATACTGAACTAAAAGACTATTTAGCAATCAGTGACTGACAGAATAGGGACACACACCAATGACCCACAGCAATATTATGTTTAGCATACTATCTGCAAGTGTATTGAGTACAACACCTCATAACACATGTACTTCTACCCCATTCCTCAAATAACTGGAGCTATTACTTCTCAATTATCAGACAAAAGAAGAGTTTTAGACAAGTTATATCTCAGAAAGTTAAAAGACTAGAGATAGAAGGAAACCTGTTTCTTAATGATGGAGTGTTTTTCCTCTAAGACTGGATATATATAAGTCAAGAATCAAGAATTTCCACCTTGTTTTAGCCAATGCAATAAAATAATGATAAATCTAAAATGATCTCTATTTAAAAAAAAAAAAGCAAACTTTCTTTACTCTCAAAAGACATGATCATACTTGCTGAAAATCATAAAAAAACATGGGTACACACCAAAAAGTGTTAGAAGCTGAAACTAAGATTTCTAGAAAAAAAAAAAACTTTGTAACTTTGCATTAGAGAAAAAGATCTCAGATATGATACCAATAGCATAGATCAGAAGTTTTTTTTGTTTGTTTTTAAGATAAACTGGAATTTATTTTTAGAAAGAGGTGAAGATGGCAGAGTAAGAGGATCTTGGGTTCACCTTCCTCACAGAGGGAAAAACTACATGTAATCCAACTTACTCTGAAAATGACTTAAACATTGGCAGACCAGACATTCCACAGCTGAAGATGTAAAGAGAATGCCACATTGAGAAGAGTAGGAGGGGCAGAGATAGTCAAGAATCAGACCCCTGGTGCAGGCACCCATCAGGAATATCACAGGCACCGTGGTCCTCCCTGACGAAGGGATCAAACCCCACATTAGTTATACCCAGCCTGGGACCTGCACCAGTAAGACAAGCCCCTGTAACATCTGGCTTTGAAAATCAGCAGAGCTTAACTCCAGGAAAGCCAAAAGACTATAGGAAACCATTACTCTGTTATTAGAGAGCCAGCCAACTATGTCACTCAGTAGGAAACACAGCATAGAAAAAGCAGTTTGAAAAGTGTCTAGGTTATACACCTGAGGAGATAATTATTAACTCATTTTAGGACATATGCTGGAAAAGAGGAATTTGAAGGATCTTCCTCTAGGAACAAAAGTGCTGTTAAGCACCACTTTTCTTACTCTTTTAGTCTAGCTGACTTGATGCTTATAGGAACCAGTTCTGAGAGTCTCCAACCTTGCTAGCACTGCTTGCCCTGCTCTGTCATCCCTCTGTAAACCAGACTCATCCAACCCACCTGCCCCAGCAGGTATTCCTCCAGAGTGGCTCACATCCTGCCATACATGGTGGGCAAACTTGGTCGGGAGTGGAATACCCACAAAGTGACTATTGCCCCCCCACAACCAGCAGTCAGGCTTGGACCATTGATCTTCCAAAATGACGCCTGCCCTAAGAGCCCCACATCAGCACACCTGCGGTAATTTCAACCAAGCCTCTCAGCCAGCTTTGTTAGGGGCTAACCACACTCACCAGCACATCAACAGCAGTAACCACCCAGCCTCTCAGCTAGTTGAGCTGGGGGTCAGCCCTGAGATGAGTGTACCTGCAGCAGTCATGGAGAGTTTTATAAACAGCAAGGCTGAGGGCCAGTGCCACCCAGGAGCATGTTTTCAGCAATTGCAGCCTAGTCACAAAAAATAATAATAATAGTAATTGTGTCCATAGGCACTCAAGTGCCTGCTCCTAGTGACTAGAGGGTGTTGCATTACTGGGCTCCATACAAGGCCTTCTATTTAGGGCCACAATACTCAAGACAAAGAGATGTAGCTGATCTACCCAATACATAGAAACAGAGACAAACTGAAGAGACAGAAAGATATGTTCCAAATGAAATAAGACAAAACCTTAGAAAAAGAACTAAGAAAAATGGAAATAATCAGTGTACCTGATAAAGAGTACAAATTAATGGCCATACGAAATACTCCCTGGACTTGAGAGAAGAGTAGATAAACTCGGTGAAATCTTCAACAAAGAGCTGGAGAATGTAAAAAACCAATCAAAGCTGAAGAATACAATAACTGAAATGACAAATACACTAGAGACTCAATAGCAGATTTTGAGGATACAGAATGGGTCAGTGATCTGAAAGACAGGATTTTGGAAATATGAAAGCTGAACAGTATTTTTTTTAAAAAAGGATAGGTTAAGGAACCCCTGACAACATAAAAAGTAATACTGAGAGGTCCCAGTAGGAAAAGAGCAAGATACAGGGGGATAAAACTTATTTGAAGAAATAAGAACTGAAAACTTCCCTAACCTGGGGGAAGGAAATAGACATTCAGGTGTCTAGAAGTGAAGAGAGCCCCAAATAAAATGAACCCAAGGAGGTCAACACCAAGACACATAATGATTAGAACGTCAAAATTTAGAGAATCCCAAAAGCAGAAAAGAAAATAGTTAGGAAAATACCCTAAGGCTATTGGCTGATTTTTTTAGCAGAAATTTTGTAGACTGGAAGAGAGTAGCATGATATGTTCAAAGTACTGAAAGGAAAAAAATCCCAACAACCAAGAATACTCTACGACCACAAGGTTGTCATTCAAAATTGAAGGAGATTTAGAGGTACAAAATTCCAGTTATAAATACGTCACAGGGATGAAATGCATAGTGTTAAGGAATATAGTCAATAATCACTTTGTATAATGGTATACAGAGTATACCATATGTATACTATGTATACATAGTATATACATGGTAGCTACACTTACTATGATCAGAATGTTTATAATTGCTGAATCACAGTGTTGTATGTTGTAGACCTGAAGCTAATATAATATAGTATGTCAAGTATACTTCAATTAAAAATAAAAGTAATTAAAAGTAAAAAGAAAACAACACTACAACTTTGTACCTCTAGACATAACAATAAGAACATCAATAGACAAGCCATAGATCAGGAGAAAATATTTTCAAATTATATATCTGACAAGGGACTTGTATCCATAATATATTATTTACCATTCAATAATAAGATACTCAATTAAAAATTTACAAATTTCAAATGTTTCCCTGAGGAAGACATGTAAATGCCTAATAAAGACAGGAGGACATGAACAATCTCCTAAATTATTAGGAAAATGCAAATTAAGCCCATAATGACATACCTCTATGAACTCAATATTATAGCTTAATCAAAACCTCAGAAAATACCAAGTGTTGGTAGATATATGGAAAACTGGATTTCTCAGACATTGCTGGTAGGATATAAGAGGCTACAGATCCTTTGGCAATTAGTCTGATAATCTCTTTAAAATTAAAATTTAAAATTTAAATTTATCATATATCCCGCTAATCACAGTCTTAGTAATCTACCCATGAGACATAAACATGTCCAAAGACCATTTGAGTTCATAGCAGCATTATTCATAATAGCCCAAATTGGAAACAATCTAAATGCCTATCAGTTTGTGAATGCATAAATGTGTTATATTCATATAATCCAATACTATTCTGCATTAAAAAATACTGATGTATGATACAGCATGGATATATTTCAAAATACTTTTGCTAAATAAACTAAGCCAGTTGCAAAAAGAATATATTTTCGATGATTCCATTTAAAGAACTTTTCAGTGTACAAAAAGGGCAAATTAAAAAAATACCGAAAGAAGACAACTGGTTGCCTGGGGCCGAGGGTGGGGGAGAAATGTGCATTATCTTCACAGGCTCCATGGAAATATGGGGGATGATGAAAAAGTTTTAAAACCAAATTATTGTGGTAAGTGATGAGTGAACAACTCTATGCACTCACCATATGCATTTATTAAAAATCATTGAATTGTTGGGCACCAAGTAAGATGGTAGAGGAGCAGAGGTCCCCTTTTTCAGCTGGTTCCCTGAGTCGAGCTGGATATGTACCAGACCATCCTGAAAACCCACGGAATCAGCCTGAGATGCAGGAAGATACATCTGGATCGCTACAAATGAACATCTCCAGAGCTGAGTATTGAGGGACAAAGCCGGGAGCTGTGAATCCACGCACAGATATTGAATATAAACGGAAGGGGGAGGGAGCTGCCATGTTCGGGCACCGGGAAGCAGTAGCCACCTGCACTGGGGAGCGTGCAGACTCGTGGACCGGCACCTGCGAGAGAACAGACTGAGACTGTGAGCCAGGAAGCCCACGCCACCTGACTGAAATGGAGCTCCGGAGCGCAGTCTAGAGAACTAGACTGAAACTGGGAGCTCAGGAGCGTGCGCACGACAAGAATGAAATCCGGAGCTCCGAAGTGCGCCAACCACACTGAAACAGAGAGCTCAGGAGCGCATGCGGGAACCGGGGGCAGCTGGTGGTTAGAAACACAAAGGACAGAGATGTGCCAGCCCTGAACTGAGGGCTGGGAGAGCGGCTGTGAAGTGCACAACCCAGGATGCTTCAGGGTTTAGCAGCACCAACAGAAACAGAGTTAAAGAGGCCAAGAGAGCTCAGTGGAGAGCGGACTGTGATCTCTCTGTTCTGAGACAGAGGCTAGGATTCGGCCACTGCTGCTCTGACTCTCAGAAGAGGCACAGCAAACCGCCAGGGAAAGCTGCCAGAGAACAAAAGCCCGGAAATAACAGCTCACAGTGTGCCCATCCCCATCCCCCCCTTGCAGGGGACAGGGCGACTCTACTCAAACAGGGTTGCCTGAGTATCAGCGTGGCAGGCCTCTCCCCCGGAAGGCAGGCTGAAAAATCAAGAAGCCCACATCCCTAAGGTCCCTATAAAACAAGTGCACACTGCCTGGGTCCTGGTCAATAATTTGGGCTCTGGGAAACCCTGCATTCTCTCCCCATCAGAATGACAAGAAGGAGAAACCCCCCAGCAAAGAAAAGATAATGAGTCTGTGGCCTCTGCCACAGAACTGATGGATATGGATATAACCAAATTATCAGAAATGGAGTTCAGAGTAACAATGGTCAAGATGATGCGTAGACTTGAAAAAAGTATTAACGACAATGTTTTTGAGAATATAGAATCTCTAAGGGCAGAAATGAGAGTAATCTGGCAGAAATTAAAAATGCTATGAATCAAATGCAGTCAAAACTAGAGGCTCTGACGGCCAGGGTAAATGAGGCAGAAGAACAAATTAGTGAATTGGAGGGTGGGATTGTAGAAGAGAAAGTTAAAACAGAAACTTGGTTCAAAAAAATCCAATCTCAAGAATGTAGATTACGGGAGATTACCGAATCAATGAAACGTTCCAATGTCAGAATCATCAGCATCCCTGAGGGGGTGGAGAAAGAGGTCTAGAAGAGATATTTGAACAAATTGTAGCTGAAAACTTCCCTAATCTGGCAAAGGAAATAAGCATTCATGTCCAAGAGGCAGAGAGGACCCCTCCCAAGATCAACCATGACAAAACTACACCACATCACGTCATAGTGCATTTCGCAAATATTGGATCCAAGGATACAGTACTGAAAGTGGCCAGGGCGAAGAAATTTCTCATGTACAGGGGCAAAAATATCAGAATTATGTCAGACCTGTCTACACAGACCTGGAATGTGAGGAAGGGTTGGCAGGGTATTTTTAAAGCTCTAGCTGAGAAAAATATGCAGCCAAGGATCCTTTATCCAGCAAGGCTGTCATTCAGAATGATGGAGAGATAAGGACCTTCCAGGATTGCCAGACACTAACCAAATTCCTAACCACAAAACCAGCTGTACAGAGGATATTAAGGGGGGGGTTCTATAAGAGTAAAAAGGCCCCAAGAGTGATACAGAACAGAAATTTACAATCTATAGAAACAAAGACATCGCAGGCAATATGACATCATTAAAATCATCTCTCTCAATAGTCACTCTCAATGTGAATGGCTTAAATGCTCCCATAAATGCCACAGGGTTGCAGATTGGATAAAAAGACATGACCCATCCATTTGCTGTCTACAAGAGACTCATTTTGAACCTAAAGATACATCCAGACTGAAAGTGAAGGGATGGAAAACCATTTTTCATGCCAGTGGACCTCAAAAGAAAGCTGGGGTAGCAATTCTCAGATCAGACAGATTGGATTTTACTAAAGACTGTAGTTAGAGACACAGTAGGACACTATATTATTCTTAAAGGATGTATCCAACAAGTGGATATGACAATTATAAATGTCTATACCCCCAACAGGGGAGCAGCAAGATACACAAGCCAACTCTTAACCAGAATAAAGAGACATATAGATAAAAATATGTTAATAGTAGGGGACCTCAACACTCTGCTCACAGACAGATCACCTAAGCAGAAAATCAACAAAGAAACAAGAGCTTTGAATGACATACTGGACCAGATGGACCTCATAGATATATATAGAACACTACACCCCAGAACAACAGAATACTCATTATTTTCGAATGCACATGGAACTTTCTCCAGAATAGACCATATGCTGGGTCACAACAGGACTCAACCGATACCAAAAGACAGATTATTCACTGTATATTCTCAGACCACAATGCTTTGACACTGGAACTCAATCACAAGGAAAAATTTGGAAGAAACTCAAACACTTGGAAACTAAGAACCATCCTGCTCAAGAATGATTGGGTAAACCAGGAAATTAAAAATCAGTTTAAACAATTTATGAAAACCAATGAGAATGAAAACACATTGGTCCAAAACCTATGGGACACTGCAAAGGCGGTCCTAAAGGGAAAATACATAGCCATCCAAGCCTCACTCAAAAGAATAGAAAAATCTAAAATACAGGTTTTATATTCTCACCTCAAGAAGCTGGAGCTGGAACAGAAGAACAGGCCTAACCCACGCACTTCTCTCGAAAAAGCAGTTGATCAAGATTAGAGCAGAGATCAATGAATTAGAAACCAGAAGCACAGTAGAGCAGATCAACAGAACTAGAAGCTGGTTCTTTGAAAGAATAAATAAGATCGATAGCCACTGGCAAGACTTATTCAAAAGAATAGAGAAAGGACCCAAATTAATAAAATTATGAATGAAAAGGGAGAGGTCACAACCAACACCAATGAAATAGGAAGGATCATTAGAAGCTTTTATCAATAGCTTCATGCCAATAAAGTAAACAACCTGGAAGAACTGGATGCCTTCCTGGAAACCTATAAACTACCAAGACTGAAACAGGAAGAAATTGATTATATAAACAGACTGATTAATTATGAAGAGATTGAAACAATGATCAAAAATCTCCCCCAAAACAAGAGTCCAGGGCCTGACGGATTCCCTGGGGAATTCTACCAAACATTCAAAGAAGAAATAATACCTATTCTCCCAAAGTTGTTTCAAAAAATAGAAACAGAAGGAAAACTACCAAACTCATTCTATGAGGCCAGTATTACCTTAATCCCCAAACCAGGCAAAGACCCCATCAAAAAGGAGAATTACAGATGATTTTCCTGATGAATATGGATGCCAAAATTCTCAACAAGATCCTTGCTAATAGGATCCAACAGTACATTAAAAGGATTATCCATCATAACCAAGTGGGATTCATCTCCAGGATGCAAGGGTGGTTCAACATTCGCAAATCGATCAGTGTGATAGATCATATTAACAAGAAAAGAGTCAGGAACCATATAATCCTCTCAATACATGCAGAAAAAGCATTTGACAAAATACAGCATACTTTCCTGATTAAAACACTTCAGAGTGTAGGGATAGAGAATACATTCCTCAATCTCATAAAAACCATCTATGAAAAGCCTACAGCAAATATCATTCTCAATGGGGAAAAGCTGGAAGCCTTTCCCTTAAGATCAGGAACACAGAAAGGATGCCCACTCTCACCATTATTATTCAACATATTACTAGAAGTCCTTGCAACAGCAATCAGACAGCAAAAAGGGATAAAAGGTATCCAAATCGGCAAAGAGGAAGTCAAACTGTCTCTCTTCATAGATGACATGATATTCTACATGGAAAACCAAAAGAATCCACCCCCAAACTACTAGAGGTTATAGAGCATTTCAGTAATGTGGCAGGATACAAATTCAATGCTCAGAAATCAGTTGCATTACTATACACGAATAATGAGACTGAAGAAAGAGAAATTAGGGAATCCATTCCATTTACGATAGCACCAAAAATCATACGTTATCTCGGAATTAACTTTTCCAGAGACGTAAAGGATCTATATTCTAGAAACTACAAATCACTTTTGAAAGACATGGAAGAAAACACAAAAAGATGGAAAAATATTCCATGCTCACGGATCAGAAGAATTAACATAGTTAAAATGTCTATGCTACCCAGAGCAATCTACACTTTCAATGCTATCCTGATCAAAATACCAATGACATTTTTCAAAGCACTGGAACAAACAGCCCTTAAATTTGTGTGGAAGCAGAGAAGGCCCCGAATCGCCAAGGAATTGGTGAAAAGGAAAAACAAAGCTGGGGCATCACGTTGCCAGATTTCAAGCTATACTACAAAGCTGTGATCACAAAGACAGCATGGTACTGGCACAAAAACAGACACATAGACCAATGGAACAGAATAGAGAACCCAGAAATGGACCCTCGGCTCTTTGGGCAACTAATCTTTGATAAAGCAGGAAAAAACATCCAGTGGAAAAAAGACAGTCTCTTCAATAAATGGTGCAGGGAAAATTGGACAGCTACATGCAAAAGAATGAAACTTGACCACTCTCTCACACCATACACAAAGATAAACTCCAAATGGATGAAAGACCTTGATGTGAGACAGGAATCCATCAAAATCCCAGAGGAGAACATAGGCAGCAACCTCTTTGACATCAGCTACAGCAACTTTTTTCATGACACATCTCCAAAGGCAAGAGAAAGAAAAGAAAAAATGAACTTGTGGGACTTCATCAAGATAAAAGGCTTCTGCACAGCCAAGGAAACAGTCAAAAAAAAAAAAAAAACTAAGATGCAGCCCATGGAATGGGAGAAGATATTTGCAAATGACACTACAGATAAAAGACTGGTATCCAAGATCTACAAAGAACTTCTCAAAGTCAATACACAAGAAACAAACAAATAAAAAAATGGACAGAAAATATGAACAGACATTTTTCCAAGGTACAAATGGCTGACAGACATGGGAAAAAATGTTCAAAATCATTAGCCATCAGGGAAATTCAAATCAAAACCACATGGAGATATCACCTTACGCCAGTTAGAATGGCAAAAATTGACAAGGCAGGAAACAACAAATGTTGGAGAGGATGTGGAGAAAGGGGATCCCTCTTACATTATTGGGCGGAATGCAAGTTGGTACAGCCACTTTGGAAAACAGTGTGGAGGTCCCTTAAAAAGTTAAAAATTGAGCTACCCTATGACCCAGCCATTGCACTACTGGGTATTTACCCCAAAGATACAGACGTAGTGAGGAGAAGGGCCATATGCACCCCGATGTTCATAGCAGCATTGTGCACAATAGCTAAATTGTGGAAGGAGCCGAGATGCCCTTCAACAGATGACTGGATTATGAAGATGTGGTCCATATATACAATGGAATATTACTCAGCCATCATAAAGAACGATTTCTCAACATTTGCTGCAACATGGATGGGACTCGAGGAGATAATGCTAAGCGAAATAAGTTAAGCAGAGAAAAACAATTATCATATGGTTTCACTCATTTATGGAACATAATAAGTAGGAAGATCTGTAGGAGAAGAAAGGGAAGAAGAAAGGAGGGGGTAAACAGAAGGGGGAATGAACCATGAGCGACTATGGTCTCTGGGGAAAAAACTGAGGGCTTCAGAGGGGTGAGGGGTGGGGGAATGGGATAGGCTGGTGATGGGTATTAAGGAGGGCACGTATTGCATGTACACTGGGTGTTATATGCAAATAATGAATCATGGAACTTTACATTAAGAACTAGGGATGTACTGTATGGTGAGTAACATAATATAATAAAAAATATTATTATAAAAAATCATTGAATTGTTAAAAATATGTCTAATGCAATATGAAGAGGACAAATCAAACCAGGCCTAACAAACAAAACCTCTGTAGGATATCAAAGCACAGTTAGCATGGCTGATAAACCAACCACATGAGGTAAGCACAAAAGCTGATATGGAGTTAAAAGGCTCTAAGCCACCTCACAACAGACCATCAAAACTTTGAGCTTAATAATGACTGTTGTGTTAGTGAGGGCAGTGCACAAAATGCTTCTGGGACTCCTTAAAATCCTGTACAGAGACTATGTTGAGTTATTAACTGGGGGGAATGTGAGAGAAGAGGAATTAGGTTATTAATAACATTTTTTGTTATTTTTAATAGCTCTGTTGCAGCCTGGATAAAACCAGGTAACAAAATATAACGTATTAACATTTTATAGGTGAGGAACTTGTAAGAAAAATTAAGTAGTTTGCCGAAGGCTATATACCTATTAGGTTTTGACAGAACTAGAACTTGAACCCCTGCAATTCTAACCTCAAACCCCAAGGCTCATTTCGTTAAGCTTGCTTTTATAGTATTAAAAAAGAAAGAAAAAAACCATGGCTTTTGAAAATTCAGTTTTGAGTCTCCATATAATGGTGTGAAAAAGAAATCATGAAACATCTCCAGTGGGTCTGGCCACATCCCTCATGGAGTATACATTCCCGTTAGGAAACAGAAACAAACAAGGGAAAAAGTTGTATATTTACAACTTAGTCACAAGTGCTATGAGAAATTGTATAAAATTATGTACAATAAAATGGCTACTTATTTAAGTGGCAGTGACCTCTCTAAGGAGGTGACATCTTAGCAGACATCTAAATGATGAGAAGCAAGGCTGACAGGGAGGAGCAGGGAGTCTCCCAATTAGAGGAAGGATATGTGCACAAGCCCTGCATCCAGAAACATCACCAAAAGGATGCTGACAAAGCTGGGTCAAGAGAAACTGTAGCATGAGAGGAGGCTGCAGAAATAGGCAGGAGCCAGTCTTACAGAGCTGCACAGATCATGGCAAAGAGTTTATAGTATAGCATATGTACACCCAAATGAAAAACATTTGAAAGGTTTATGCAGGGGAGCCCCATAGTGTGATATACATTAAAATATCCTATTAAAGCTCCATATATGCATATTCTATGACCTAGCATTCCCACCCTATATAAATATGCCCCCAAAAGCTCCACACATGCATATATACATATCACTAAAGGACATGTACTAAAATGTTCAAAGCACTCTTACGTGTGATAGCCAAAAATTGGAAACCACCCAAATGTCCATCAACACTAAAATGGCTAAATCATGTTATATTAATACAATGGAATACCAGACAACAATGAAAATGAAAAAAAACTTACAACCATATAAAATGATATGAACTCACAAGCAGTATATTGAGTAAAATAAGTCAAAAACAAAATATTATATACCATATGGTTCCAGGCATATAACTGTAAAAAGAGGTAAAACCAACCTAAATCATTAAAATCAGGACAGTGTTTAAGCTTGGGTGACATAGGAGACTTGTAATTATGGTATGTTAACTTCAATGTATATTTCAATTAAAATGGTGGAAGTTACAAAAAATACAGGCCTAAGACACTTTCAATGACTTGTGTTATAGAGCAATTTAAAACAAATATTGAAATTACTGGAAAAAAAGAAAAAGTGGGAATTATTAATCACCTATTTATAAAGTTAAATACCTCTATGTAAATGATAAAGAGATCCATACGTAAATGGATAGAGGCAAAGACTAATAGACATGGACATAAAAAGATACACATACCCTAGGTCTTGAGTTAGATGTATTTCCTATTGTGAGTACATGGGTTTTAACTAAAAACAATGAACAATTCCTATATAATCTCCATTTAATGTACTCCTCATTAATCTTTATTATTCTCTTCTTCTTCCTTTGGGTTTAGTTTGCTCTTATTTTTCTTATACTTTCTTACAATAGTATGTTAGATTATTGATATATTTTTCCTTAACTTGGCATTTATAGCTATAAATTTTACTCTAGGTAATGCTTTTATCAGCATCCTGTAAATTTGGGTATGCGGTTTTAAGCTGCAGTGTTTACAACTATGTTACTAAACAGAAAGCTAGTGCTAAGAGTATGCACTAAATAAAACATTAATCATAATTCAAGGTAATTCTTATTAAATCATTAATACAAAAAAAGCCCAAAATGACAGACAACAAGGAAGATAAAGGGATAAATAAAAAAAGATAAAGAAATTAGTTAGACATTCAGTGGAGGCTACTGGATACATAAAAAGAGATGAACGGTAAAGGTGAATTTACTAACACACAACATCAACATCAATCGCAATTTGTAACATTTTTTAAAAGAGTATATGTAGTTTGGCTAACGTATAGGCTGGTACCCTACTAGTTAAGTCCTAACATGTGGTTGAAAAATAATATCTATGTATTTCATACAAAACAATCCAATAGAGTTTATCCGGATTTAAAAACTATAAAAATGTTCCCAATCTTCTGAGATTTCAGAGTAAATAAAATTAATTCTCAGGACATTAGTTCTGTGATTGAAATTCTAACATCTCTACAGGAAATGAAATTTTCCTACTAAAAGTTCAAGTGATAAATAATTTTTAATAACTGGTGGCTTAGTGTTTTTGATCCTTGCTGTTTCTAATAGTATTTCATTTTCCCTGAAGGAAGCGTCAAATTGTTGCCTTTCCCCCTCAAAATACAGTACTGTTTTCTCCTTCCAATATAAGTGTCTGGAGAGGTTTATGAGCTATTTTAGAAACTGCTAATGAGTACATATTCACTTGCATAGCTTCTTTTTTTAATCTATAAAGAAGACATAATTATAGTGTACTTTAGGGTGTGTGATTTCAGGTGACAGGTCAAAAGACTATCATTTATTCAGTAAAGTGAATAAAGCACATAACATGCCGAATAACTTCAGGGAAAGACTTCTTTGGCTCTTTGGCTCTCAATACTCCTTTATGCAGTCCACCTGGGTGGACTGAAGAGTGAGTTTTCTCTTTAGCAAATTTTGGGGTTAGGGACTTTGAGCTTCTCCTTCCTCCCTGCATTCTGATTAAGACTGTGTGCAGAGAATAAACACACTGGTCTGGCCCAAGCTTGATGATAGAGGTGATACCATTATTCATTTAATCTGATCCATAATTTTGGTTTAAAGCAAAAAAAAAAAAAATTAGTAACAATATATTCTTAACCCAGACTTCCCTCCCCTCCAGTTGCTTTCTTGATGCACACAGTGTGATATTTTCCACCTTTGGGAGGTCATTGTGGTGGTTCAGTGCTGCCTGTGACAAAATGAAACCAATGTGGGGATTCTCTATTAGATATAGCACTCTTTGACCACATCTAAGACTCCCTGGAATCTGTTCTACCAGTGATATAGTTGCTATGTTTATTTTTATATGTCTGACTCTTTTTTTTTTTTTTTTTTTTTTTAAGAAAGGGTTTGGGGGCTGAGGGAGAGGGAAAGAGAGAATCTTTTGCTGGGTGGAGAGCCTGATATGGGGCTAGATCTCGCAACCCTGAGATCATGACCGGAGCCAAAATCAAAAGTCAGATGATAAACCAGCTGAGCCACCCAGGTGCCCCAATTCATCTTTTTTATAATTTGAAATTTGAAAATAAGATGGATTTTATGAAATAGACATTATGAATATATAAATGATTGGTATTTTTTTCCTTTATCAGCTTTTGTTTGAAATTTCCTTTCTAAACAGTTTTTAATATTCAGAAAAGAAATTCTGATTTTAAATGATACCAACAGAAATGTGTTTGGAATTATTTGGATTCATTTTGCCCATGTTCTTTAATGCATGGAGCTATTAAAAAAACAAACAAAAACCCCCCAATTTTCTTTTATTTTTTGGCACTGTGCCGCAAGAGACTCTTTATGTATATATCATGTATTATTATGTGCAAAACAGCATTATTTGTACACTTGTTGAGATTTTAGATAATATATATAAGTACTTCACATGCTCTCAGGCCCATAGACAGTTATATTTGTATTTTATTCTTATTGATACTTTCTCATTGCCTTTGAAGAAAGCAAATAAAAAGTATATATAAATGAATAGATAAAAGACTGAGCCTGAGGTCTTTGACATTGAACTTTCATGTTTATGAAATCTTTAGAAAAAAAGCACAAAAGGTACTCACTGTAGGGAAGGTAGCAACAACAGAGATAAGACTATTATGTAATATGACTCTGTTAACACATTAAAGCAAATGCAAGAAACAAAAATCTTTCACATTCCCTTATAGATTTAGCCCATTTTAGTTCCAACTGATTTCTGCCACTTTTTATTTGATTTCTTTTCGTTTCTATTCAAAATGTATTATAAGCATAAGAGACAAAGTGAATAAGGGAGAGTGATATCAGAAAAAGTTTTGTGTATCTAATTTTATATGCTGGGTCTTTCATTTATTGCCTATGTGACATAGTAAGCCATGCCAAATCTCATAAATATGTGTGTGTGTGTGTGTGTGTGTGTATTTATATATATAACATATTCTGAATATGTATATATAAACTATGAAGATAATTAAACTCTAAAAGCCTCTGTGTCTTTCACAAAAGATAAAGGGTATGCATATGTCTAGAAAATAGTATTAATCACTTTTGGCAAATAGTCCTTTTTAGTATCAAATTGAATGTGTCACATTAATTTTTCTAGAGCTATAGATTTGTACTCATATATATGTATTACTACTCATAGAATTAATTACAATACTGTGTGAGTAGAATCAATTTTTAAATTTTTAAATATTGTACTCTCCAATATTTTAACATATTATTAGGCAGATGAAATATAATTTTAAAGTCTATATAGTATTGGTATAGCACCACTTCAGAAGCTTCACAATTTCCTTTGTGAATTATAATATTCATTCTTATCCATACTGAGACCATAGTAGTGAACTCAAGCAAAACAAGATCTGCCCAGGCATTCATAATGCAATAGTAACAGACACATAAAGCCAGCTGCAATCTTAATAGGAAACATTTCTCCCAGGGATGCTGCAGCTCAAAATATTGTAGCATCTCCACCACCTTTTGTCTTTGAGAAAATATTGTTTTCTAACTTAGAGAAATGTTGTTGTCTAAAATCACAAAATTTGTAATAAAACAGTGATTTTTGAAATTACGTCCATAAGAAAGAAACATCCCACTCTTGTCTGGAGAACCAAAGTCACTTTGAAAAGGAAAAGTTGTTTTGATTTACAACCCAGGAAAAGAGCTTCAGATAAGAGGTTTTTGGACTCAGAATCCCAAATCAATCTTCACATTGTAGTTTCCAAGGAAATGGGATTTTCAGTTCACTTTCCAGTAGAGACCTGACGTTCCCCATTTTATATACAATCCTTTTTTTTTAGCCATATAAAAGTGCTGCTCAATTAAATTACACTTGAAAGACACTATTTCCCAAAATACTATAATCCATTTTTACTTCGTTGAGTTGTCCCATGGTTGTTTTGGTGGGCAATCTCCTTCAGTGCAATGACATACCAAAGTTTGGGGTTGGTTTGTTTTGTTGTTGTTGTTTGTTTTTTTGTTTTTGTAACTGATTTGACTAGGGCAATTTATAGTCCAAATTTTTAAGGTAAATGTGGATGAGCCAAAGATTGTTCTAGATAATGGAGGTATAATAGTGAGTAAAGTAGATATGCCACTTTCTTCAGAAATTACCTGGTAGTAGGGAATGCAGAAAATAGTAAGATAAATAATACGTAATATATCTTGAATAATAAACTTTATAGTAAGATAAATAAGGCAAATGGAAATATTAGCTAAGGAGGGAGAAGAATGTGGATAAGGTAGTCGGGAAAGGTCTGTGAGGAGGAGGTATTTGACATGAGTGCTCACATGATCACAGGGTCCAATATGGGTTATCTAATAGAGGAACATTTCAGGCAGAAGAACACCACGAACAGATAGAGATTATGGAATATGAATAAGAATTGGAAGATTAGGTAAAATAAGCCAGATTGGGGCTAAATCATGTAAATTTTATAGAGTTAAGTTTTATTTCATTTTAGATGTAAGAAAAGCTTTGAGATATTTGGGAAATAAATTTTGGGGGGAAAAGTGGAAAAAAAAGCGCATGTAGAATCTGTTGAGAAGTACAGGCAAAAAGGTAGAATTAGAAGTATGTTGAAAGGGGATTCAAAGCTACCACCAAGCACATACCTCAACGTATTAAAGCCGTATATGACAAACACACAAGTTAACATCATACTCAGCGGTGGAAAGCTGAAAGCTCTCCCTCTAAATCAGTATCATAACAAGGATGCCTGGGAAGTCCCTCTTGCCACTTTAATTCAATATAGTAATAGGAGTCCTAGTTTGAGAAAGAGAAAGAGAAAGAGAAAGAGAAAGAGAAGGAAGGAAGGAAGGAGGGAGGGAGAGACGAAGGAAGGAAGGATCCAAATTGTTAAGACAGAAGTAAAACTATCATTATTTGGGTTTTTATATATTAATAACAAACTATCACAAAGAGAAATCAAGAAATCAACCCCATTTATAACTATATCAAAGAGAATAAAATACCTAGCAATAAATGTAACCTAAAAGGCAATAACCTGTACTCTGAAAACTATATGATACTGATGAAATAACTGAAGACAACACAAATTAATGGAAATACATACTGTATTCATGGATTAGAAGACTACTGTTAAAATATCCCTACTACCCAAAGCAAGCTACAGGTTCACTGCACTCTCTATCAAAATACCAATTGCATTTTTCAGAGAATTGGAAAAATTATTCCTAAAATTTGTACAGAACACAAAAGACCCCAAATAGCAAAAGAAATCTCTTGTTGTTGCTGTTTTTATCTTTAACAGTATTCATGTATAGTTTATTTTACCTATAATTATTTCCAAAGTTACTTAGGTCAACACCTTTCCCCCTCCCCCATTCAGGAGGGTTTTTCATATATTATAATACAATTAAATTAACTTTTTTCTTAAGTTTTAACTTTAATTCCAGTTAAAGCAGTGTTGCATTAGTTTCAGGTGTACAATATAGTAATTTAACACTTTCATACATCACCCAGTTCTCATCACAACAAGTGCCCTCCTTAATCCCCATCACCTATTTAACCAATTCCCCCACCCACCGCCTCTCGCAACCATAAGTTTGTTCTCTATAGTTAAAAGACTGTTTCTTGGTTTGCCTCTCTCTCTTTTCTTTTCCCTATTCTCATTTGTTTTGTTTCTTAAATTCCACATATGAGTGAAATAATATGGTATTTGTCTTTCTCTGACTTATTTCACTTACCATACTTTCTGGCTCCATCCACTTCATTGCAAATGGCAAGACTTCATTCTTTTTTATGACTGAGTAACATTTCATCACAGACACACCCCACATCTTTATCCATTTATTAGTCAATGGACAAGGGCTGTTACCATAGTTTGGCTAGTATAAATAATGCCGCTATAAACATCGGGGTGCTTATATCACTTTGAATTAGTATTTTTCTATTCTCTGGGTAAAGACGCAGCAATTGCTGCATTGCAGGGTAGTTCTATTTTTAACTTGTTGAGGAAACTCTATACTGTTTTCCACAGTGGCTGCACTAGTTTACAGTCCCACCAACAGTGCAAGAGAGTTCCCCTTTCTCCACATTCTTGCCAATGCAAAGCAATCTTGAGAAAGAAGAACAAAGTTGGAGGTGTCACAATCCCAGATTTCAGACTGTACTACAATGCTATAATAATCAAAACAGAACAGCACTGGCAAAACAAAATAACACAACAACACAAAACAAAACCAAAAAACAGACACATAGATCAATGCAAAATAACAGAGAGGCCAGAAATAAACCCATGTTTATATGCTCAATCTTCAACCAAAAAAAGGCAAGAATATACAGTGGGGAAAAATAGTCTCTTCAAGCAAGGGATACTGCAAAAGAAGGAAACTGGACCACTTTCTTACACTATACATAAAAATAAACTGAAAATAGGTAAAGACCTAAGTGTAGACTTGAAACCATAAAACTCCTACAAGAAAACACTGGCATTAAACCCTTGGACATTGGTCTTAGCAATTCGGGGGGAAATCTGTCTTCTCAGCCATGGGAAACAAAAGCAAACATTTAAAAAGGGATTACATCAAACTAAAAAACATTTGCACTGGAAAAGAAAAAAATCAACAAAACAAAAAGGCAAGCTACTGAGTGGGAGAAGGAGTTGATATCCAAAATATATAAAGAACTCATACAACTCATTACCAAAAACAGACAAAAAAACCCTAAACCCCAAACAAACCAAAATGAAAAACAATCCAATTAAAAAATGGACAGAGAACCTAGATAGACATTTTTCCAAAGAAGACATACAGATGGCCTTTGATAAGGAGTTGATATCCAAAATATATAAAACTCATACAACTCATTATCAAAAACAAATAAAAAAACCCAAACCCCAAACAAACCAAAATGAAAACAAACAATCCAATTAAAAAATGGACAGAGGACCTGGATAGACATTTTTCAAAGAAGACATACAGATGGCCAACAGACACATGAAAAGATACTCAACATTACTAATCATCAGGGAAAGGCAAATCAAAACCACAATGAAATATTACAGCTGTCAGAATTGTTATTATCAAAAAGAAATAAGTTTTGGCAAAGATGTGGAGGCATTGTTGGTGGGAATTTGAATAGGGGTAGCCACTATGGAAAACTGATTCTTCAAAAAATTAAAAACAGAAATACCATATGAAACACTAATTCAAAAAGGTATGTGCATTCTTATTTTCCTTGTAGCATGATTTACAATAACCAAGATATGGAAGCAACCTGAATATTCATTGATAAATGAATAAAAAATGATATATACAATAAAATATTACTCAGCCATAAAAAAAGAATAAAATCTTACCATCTGTGACAACATGGATGGACCTAGAGGATATGTGAAATAAATCACATATAGACAAATACTGTATGATTTCACTTACATATGAAATCTAAAAAGCAAAATAAATGAACAAACAAGACAGAAACTGACTCATAAATACAGAGAACAAACTAGTGGTTGCCAGAGGGGGTGGGGGGTAGAGAATAAACGAAATAGATGAAGATGTTAAGATGTACAAACTTTCTATTATAAAATAAATAAGTCACAGGGATCTAAAGTACAGCATAGGAACTATTCAATAATATTGTGATAACTTTTATGGTGACAGATGGTAATAAGACTATAATGGGAATTATTTCATAATGTATATAAATGCCAAATCACTACGTTGTGTACCCGAAACTAATATAAAATTTTATGTAAACTATAATTTTAAAAAACCAAACAACTATCACCAAGATTTTAGCAACTGGGAAGATGTGACATTACATAAAAATCTGAGAGAAAAAATATTTCAAAAAGGGTAAGGTGAACTTTATTGGAATTGTCCTACTGTGGTAAATACTTGAGGGACTAAGGATATTAAATAATACATTGCATATTTTGGACAACAGGCAGCAGAAGACTGTGGCCACTGAGAAGGAAAATAAATGAGGTGAATCCAACAGTGGTCCCCAGTGCACTGTCTGAAGGCAGTTTCCAAGCCACAGCAAAGAGAGAGACCAAAATAGACTTAACATTTTCAGTGGGCTAAGGAAAGAGGCTAGATTTCAGATATATAAAGCACTGGAAATTGAGTTGCAGAGAGCCAGTGAAGAAAGAGTTGCATGTGTAAGTATGGCAGAAAACTTCCTAAAATTCTCCTTAAGGAAAGAAGTACTTGAAAGAAGTAAGATATACAATCATCAGAATTCATAAAAGATTTTGAATATTGTTTCATAATAGACCAAGTGAAGATATGCTATAAAACAATTAGATTCTTCAGAACGACTTGTCTTAAAGCAAAGAAAAATTAACCTAAAAATAAAAATTGCTCTAAACTTGCCATAACAAAGTTTAAAAGCAAGCCACAAAAGTGTGGAAATGAATTTCCAGGCCAAGAAAATACAATTAGAGAAATAAAGCACTCCAAATACATAAAATTTTAAATTTCTAGCATCTAGTCAAAACTTACTCAACATGCAAAGAAGCAGGGAAAATGATGTTTATAAGCAACAGAATTAAGATAACAGAAGTTACAGAGATGAGAGTCATTATAAAATTAGGACCAAAAAAGGACCTTAAGACAATAATCTTTTTAAACATACTGAAAGATTCAAAGGAAATAGTAAATATAATGAGGAAATAAATAGGAGATATAAAAATAAAGATTCCAGAGATAAAAAATACAATATCTGATTCTAGAGATAAAAATACAATATCTGAAATTTAAAAAAATTAATGGGATAAAATGTTGAGATAAAAGTAGACTATATAATAACAGGGAAGAAGAATAAAAAATAGAAAACAATGGAAAGTAAGGTCTTTAGGTACTCTGGGACAAAAATAATAAGTGAGCAGAAAAGTATTTGAAGAAATCTTAGAATTTTTTTCAAATTTAATAAAATTTATAAAGCCACCAATTCAAGAAACTCAATGAATCCCAAACAGAAAAGAAAGAGAAAAAATATAATTCAGTTATTGATATTAATTCATAAAGCTAAAATTTATAAATACACCCAGAGAAAGAATGAAATATAAAGAGAACAAAGATAATGATCACAGATTTCTCAAAAGAAAAATCATACTGGTAAGAAAAACAATATCAAATAGCATTTTAAATCACTAAAAGAAGAAAAATCTGTTAACCCCAGAATTAAATATTTCACAACGATTTCTCTCAAAATAAATTCGAAGACTGTTTTTGAGTAATGAAACCTAATTATTACAGACATGCATTTTTTAAAAAGGCAAAGCAAATTCTTAAAAGAAGAAAAACATATTCCATGTAAAAAAGAATAAAAAACATAATAAAAACTATATAGGTGTATGTGAGCAAATATAAAAAATATTTTTAGGGGTGCCTGGGTGGCTCAGTCGTTAAGCGTCTGCCTTCGGCTCAGGGCATGATCCCGGGGTCCTGGGATTCAACCCCGTGTCTGGCTCCCTGCTCTGCTGGGAGCCTGCTTCTTCCTCTCCCACTCCCCCTGCTTGTATTCCCTCTCTCACTGGCTGTCTGTCAAATAAATAAATAAAATCTTTAAAAAAATATTTTTTAATTTTTACTCTCTTTAAAAGATAATTGTATAAAAGTAAACAATATGTTTTTGAATTTATAGCATGTAATATTATCATATATGATTGTTGTAAGTAAATCCCACAAAAAATACTAAAAGTATAAACAAGAAGGTATCACTAATAAGGGAATAGAATACTCAATCTAAAAACAAATAGAAAAGGGAAGAAAAAGAAGAAATAGGCAATAGTGAGCAAGATGCTAGATTTAAACCAAATCCTAACAATATCTACATTACATAAAGTTGTCTAAATACTCCAGTTAACAATTTTGTCAATCTAAATGAAAAAGTCAGATGTAGCTATATGATATTTATATAAAGCCACTTTAAATAAAAGAGGCATAGTTTAAAAATGATAGAATATATAAAGATAATCATCCAGATACAATCCAAGGAAACCTGGATAGGCTAAACTAATATCACGCAAACATGATTTCAGAAAAGTGAATATTATCAGGGATAAAGAAAGATATATCATGATGATAAAGTAATTAGTTCAGCCATAAAACGTGCAAAATTCCATATTTGTATGAACCTAAAAGAAAGTTTCAAAATACTTGAAACAAAAACTTCCAGGACAGCAAAGAGAAACAGATGCAGCCAAAATTATAGAGACTATTTGGGGCACCTGGGTGGCACAGCGGTTAAGCGTGTGCCTTCGGCTCAGGGCGTGATCCCGGCGTTGTGGGATCGAGCCCCACATCAGGCTCTTCCACTATGAGCCTGCTTCTTCCTCTCCCACTCCCCCTGCTTGTGTTCCCTCTCTCGCTGGCTGTCTCTATCTCTGTCAAATAAATAAATAAAATCTTAAAAAAAAAATTATAGAGACTTTTAATACTCTGCTCATAATAATTGATAAAAGTAAAAAAAGTAATTAAGGACAAAAGATGAGTTGATCAATATCAACTAACTTAAATGGCATTTATACAACACTCTAGCAAACAATACATGATTACACATTTCTTTTATGTGCATATAGAGCACACACAATGATAGATATATTGAGTCACACAACATTTCAATAAACGCAAAGGATTTAAGTAAAGTAGAATATTTGTTTCCACAATGAAAATAAACTTGGCATCAATAAAAGATATACAGATATCTCCCAAATATGTGGACATTAAATAATATACTTCTAAAAAATAAATTAGTGAAAGAAATGGATACTGAAATGTGTTTTTAGTGAAAATGAAAATAAGAATACAACACATCAAAATGTGTGGGAAGATGTTAGTGCAGTAGTTAGAAGACAATGTATAGCATTAAATATATGTAAAAGTAGTGTCCTAAGCTTCTACTTCAAGACCGTAAGTAACAATAATCTAAATAAAAAGTCAATATAGGAGGGTAAAAAGATAAACCCCAAAAAATAAATAAATAAAATCAAGGAAAGGTAAATAGAGGGGAAAAAATTGACAACAAAATTCAATACCCATGGAATTCATGGTAAAAATTTTTAGCAAACTAAGAATAAAAGGAAATACCTTCAACCTATTAAACCTACAGCTAACATTATTTCTACCAGTGAAAAACTAATTATCTCTTCACTAAGGTCAGACATAAGAAAATCCTTTAACACTTCCATTTAATATTGTACATAATTTTTTTAAACCATTGTAATAAGACAAGAAAAAGATACAGAAAGCTTAGAGTTTGGAAGAAAGAAATTCTCTTTATTTGCAGAGGACATTATCCTTTATGTAAAATAACAATAAGAATTTTCAGTAAGTTATCAGAACTAATAAATGTAGCAAAGAAGTTTAGTAAGTTAAATATGTTTATATATCCACAACAAAGTATGTGAAATTGAAATAAAATACCATTTGCAATGGCATAAAAAACATGAAACAAATAAATTTAAAATGTGGGAAAGTGCTAAGCATAAAACTACATAATATTGCTGAGAACATTAAAGAGGACCAAAATGAGTGGGAAAATACATTCTACTCATAAATCAGAAGATTCAATATTGTTAAGATATAAAATCATTCTATTAGTTTGCTATTATTCCTACCAAAATTCCAGCAAATTCTTTTGTAAAACTTAGTAAACTGGTTCTGCAATTTATATGGATATTGAAAGAAATTATAATAGTCAAACAATTTTGAAAATGCAGATCAAATTTAGAGGACTTACAACATCTGATTTCAAGAATACTATAAAACTATCCTAACCAAGACAATATTATACTGGCATAAAGATATAATTATAGATCAAAATGTACAGAGTAGAGAGCTCAGAAATAGGCATATACATATGTTTGATTTTTTAAAAAGCATATAATTAGTTGCATGATGAAACAATCTTTTTCCGGCAAATGGTTCTGAAATGTTGGGTATCCATATAGAAAAAAATAAACATGAGTCAATCCTTACAACATAAAATGTACAATAATTATATCCAAAAGGATCATAGAACCAATTAAATTTAAAACTATAAAAGTTCTAAAACGCAAGAGAAGTATTTTTTGTATTTAATGGTTTGACAAATTTTTCTTAGGATACATAAAGCATTCACCAGGAAAAGACAAAATGTAATTTTTTTTTTTTTTACTCTTCAAAAGATACCAGCAAGAAAATGAAAATCTAAGACTGGAGAAAATACTTGCAAAATATATATTTGATGAAGGACTTGTATCGAGAGCATATTTTTTAATGAATATCACTGTAGAACTCATTTTTTCATAAAAAATTATTTCACTTCAATCCAAGAAATATCAGGATTTACATTCCAACTACATTTCTCATATATTCAAGCATATATATGCATGTATCTATATATAGTACACTTTAGAAACCTGTATTTCTGTGCCATTTCTTCACAAAGTGGTTTAAATTCTAACCTTGTAAATGATGGTTAATATATTTTGGTCACAAAATAAGCATAAATAATAGTTACTCCAATTAAAATTTTCCTGAAGTATAAATGACAATATCACTCCAGTGAATATCTTCCTTTACTTTGATGAACACATTCAGAACTACATCACTTTTACTTGTATACATTGGAAAATAATTGTGTTTGTCTTGCTTATTTTCAATTTTAAAATCCTTACTAGTACAATTTTATTTGGCATTTATCTGTGTCTAACTAATATATTACTTCAACTTCAATTCATCTCTATTCTCAGGGATAGTATATGCATAATAGTTACTGAAACCTTTCTACTTAATGATCAAGAATGTCAATATCACAACATCATTCATCAATATCAGAATAACTTTAAAAAATACTTTAAACAACTGCCCAACATTTTGACAGCAAATGAAAATTAAAAGTTATGTATATGAATAGGAATTTATACATTTCAATCCTCAAGAAAGTTATATGTTGACAAGAGATAAGGCATACAGTATGGTGACTAACATAATAAAAATATTATTATAAAAAAAGATAAGGCATACATATAAAACTGCAGTAAAGTCAAAATGTGATAAGCAGTATGAACATTTTAAAATGCTATGAGATACAAAAGAAGTTAACTTCTGAAGTAAGATAAAATTTGTACTTTTTTGGGGGAAAAGAGTATTTTCAAAGGCATGATGGGTAGAGATATCTATCAGAGGTGTTAAGCAATGATAAAAACAGAGAATGGGATGAATAAAAAATACAGAGGTTGACTTGGCTGAAGACCACAATCTACATGAAGAAACAATAAAAGCAAAAGCTAGAGAGGAAGGTTCATTTAGATATTGGAGAATCTTGAATTCAATGGTTAGTTGCCTATAACTATTCTGCATACCAAGATAAATATTGCATGTTTCTTAGTGCAGAGGAGTGTATTTAGAAACAAATTTTATGAAAATTTATCTACCAGTAATTGACAAAAGAGACTAAAAGTTAAAAATACTAATTTCAAAGCAATTGCACCAGAACAGATAGAATGAGTAAAGACTAAGAGTAATGCATTGGATATAGAGAGAAGCCAATAGTAAGTAAAAATAATGACAGATTTTGAGTATGAGGGGCAAAAAGAAAGTTTGAAGATTCTTTAAGATTTCCAACTTTAGTAATCAACAAGAAAAGATGCATTTACTTATTTACAAAAATCAGTTTGACAGTTTTATTTGGGATGTGGAAAGATTGTGGGTGAATTTTCAATGTACTTAGTTTGTGAAAGGAGAGTAAGGGTTCTTTTAGCCAATTAAGAGTAGGAGTGTAAGAGCTTTTAGCTAATTAAGTATAAGATCTTTTAACCAATTAAGAGCTGGATCCCTCAAAAAGAAATTGACAAAGAAAAAAGAGAGACAAAAACCAGACTCTTAGAGAATAAGCTGGTAGTTGCCAGAGGGGAGGTGGGTGGGGTAGGTGTGAAATAGATAAAAGGGACCAAGAGTACACTTATCTTGAGCACTGAATAATGTACATAATTGTTTAATCATTAATATTGTACACCTGACACTAATATAACATTATTCATTCAACAGTATTCATTATACTTTAAAGGATGACCAATAATTAGCACATAAAAACTTCATTGCATTATTCATTAAAAATGCAAATTACTTTTGATCACTCATCAAAAAATTTGCTATAGTATTTACATATATAAAAATGATAATAACTAATGTTAAAGAGGATGCCGTTCAATTCTTTGCAAAAAATTGGGAGGCCAAATTGGTGCCCAGCTACAAGGACTTGAAACAGTGGGAGATGGATCTGTTCATACATAGTGGACCATCTGGTAATACTGAAACCCTCACCCCCTCTCAGTTGCCAGATTAACACCTGCTAACACTCATAGCTGGGCCGCTTCTCAGGATTGCCCTTAACCAAAAGGAACGGACTTTCCCACGGCTATAACTTATCTCAGGGAGCAAATCCACTGATTTGTTGAAGCATCTCAGCCCTTTGCTTTATTTATAAATGGCCACCCTAATTTCAGAGCTCCACGTAGGTTTGGCTGAGGACTGTGTGCATCACCATACTCAACTTCCTCCTGTGTATAATCCTACCCTGTACGATCGTACATTTGTCAAGTGTCCACAAAATAAACTACCTTCATGCAAATTTCCATTTCAGAGTCTATTTCCAAGGGACACTGACCTACAACAATTGGTAAAAGAAGTTATTTTTGGAAACAGATTCTAAAATGGGATGTGGGATCTGGGTCGTCTTTAGGTTTTCTGACACTTGGGGCCCTATCACTGATGGCAGTTGGAGAAGTTTGGCTTGTCTTAAATGACAAAGAATTAATGGTGCCCCTGTTTAATTCTGAAGTCTGGTCTCTATAAAACAAAGCAAGCCAAAACAAAACAAAACAAAAACAAAAAATGCTGGAAGAGAATGGACCACAAACCGAACCAGAAGTAGCCTCAGCTGCGGATACTGTCTCAAATGTGCTCTCTCTGCTGCAACAGATTATCATGGTATCAGTGACAAAGTATGTGGACATTTATATGGTTAATTCATTAGTTTCTAATCACTGTTTCCCACTTCATGTGGGAAAGGCAACAGTAAACATTAAAGTCCTTCCTTAAAGGGCTTTAACTCTTGAGTTTCTGTCCTATTATCTGAGGGGATCCAGAATTTCTGAATGTTCTGCAGAAAACCATATTGGCATTAGTTGAGAAATACCTTGAAAAGACCAATTACCAAAAGTCACACAAAAAATATACCTTCGCATATTCCTTTATCTGTTAAAGAATTGAACTATTAAAAAAAAAAAAAAAAGCTTTATACCAACAACAACAACAACAAACTCAGGCCAAGACAGTTTCAGGTAAATTTTTACCAAATGTTTAAGAACAAGTCATACCAATCCACACAAAATCTCAGAAAATGCAGGAGGCATAAATACTTCTCAGCTCATTTGAAGAGGCTTACATAACCAAATATCAATGCCAATTAGGGAGTTTTTTGGTATTTTTTTTTTAATGGCAGAAAACCCATTTTTCCACCAAAGACATTTGTTTTGGATGGTTAATTAGTACAAATAGTATTTATAATTTTCCTTAATTTTTCTCATAACGCAAATAAACAGCCTAACTTTTAAAAATCTGACTACATTTATTCCAAGTGTTGATGATGCCTAGGCCGTTGGAAACACAATTACTTCCATGGTTAGACTTGATTCAACTGATATTGAACTAAGCCAAAATTTTAAGCTCTGTATAAGGATAGAGAAACTAAAAAGTCCGTGCTTAACTAGGAAAATTGAATGCACATAAGTTCTTAAAAGTATGTACATTTGACCGTATACATCATTTACTCATTTCGAAACAATCGTATGAGAGAGAAAATACAGAATCAGCAGTGCTTTAAAAAAAGCACAATGTTATGATCTTTATAGTCTTATTCAAAAGAAATAACATAATGTCTGGTAATTGTTCTGATGGCTTCTTCTGATTTGTTAGAGTTAGAATTCTCCATGATTAATTTATTCAATGATATTTTAAAACTACCCATACAAACACAATTTTTGAAGATTAATTTCTCCTGGAATTCTAACGGAATATTGCAATGTGAGGAAGTAAATACCAGATATTCATGTCAATCCATTGCACATTCTCTCAGAAGTAGGTAAACCCAACTAAGTAAGTTATGTAACATCAAATAGTAACCTGATAAACAGAGAGTCAGAATAAACACAGTTGAAATATAGACTTTTCAAGCCTAATCCTTCATTCTTTGTGGTATAGCATTGTGATGTGCTTTGTCTATTTTGGGCATACTGTCCTCTTAATCATTTTTTTACTTTTTCCAAAAGGACACTCTTTGCATACTTGTGTCAAATAAAGCCCACTTCTGAGCTGTGACAAATACTTCTGATGAATCCTTTAGAGGCATATTTTCCTACTACCCTCAATTTGCCGGGGGAAAAAAAGAGAGAGAGAGAGAGAAAGAGAGAGAGAAAGAGAACAATATACTCCCTAATTGTGCAAACTACTTTAAAACCTTTGTTCTACTACTCTTACTCATATCTCATCAATTTTATTTTACTACTTTATTTGATCTCTCAATATTCTCATATAATGTATTTCCAACCCTTTAATAACTTCAGCAATTTGTTCATATATATATGTAGATATGTGTATATATGTAGATATATGTCTCACTCAAGTCTTCCACACTCCACCTTCACCTTTGGTAGCCCCAAATATGATCTCTACATATATCTACATATATATATCTACATGTATATTTTTTTCCCCCTTCCAGCTAATGCCTTTGAAAATGTCAAACTCCACACCAGTGGCCTATTTTTCACTCTGGTCTGTTTTAAAAATCGATTGACTCCTGTGACAGTCAGCTAAATCTTAGTGTAATTATTCATTAACACTGTGGTACTATACAGGACTTTGTCACCTGGAAAGGTTTCAGAAATGATAACCTAAATATTCTCACCTCTGAAAACAGTGTCTCAATGAATCTAGTTTTTGCATTTGTTGGGATGTCTAAATCTCAGTCCCTTCCTATTCTCTAAGGCATCACCCAGATTCCAATTTCACTCTTCATCTAAGGAGTTGTGGTTACATGAGTCTTCCTTCTTTCCTTCCTCCCTTCCTTCTTTTCCAGTTGTATTGAGATATAGTTGGCATATAAGACTGTGTAAGTTTAGGGTAGGTGTGCAGCATAAGGACTTGACATACATATATTGCAAAATGATTAAAAAATTTTAGGTTAACATCCTTATGCCTCAGATAGTTACAATTTTTTCCTTGTGATGAGAACTTTTAGGATATCTCTCTTAGCAACTTTCAAACATATCATACAGCAATGTTAACTACAGTCATCATGTTGTACATTATATATTTTTTAAAGATTTTATTTATTTATTCGACAGAGATAGAGACAGCCAGCGAGAGAGGGAACAGAAGCAGGGGGAGTGGGAGAGGAAGAAGCAGGCTCATAGTGGAGGAGTCTGATGTGGGGCTCGATCCCACAACGCCGGGATCACGCCCTGACCCGAAGGCAGACGCCTAACCGCTGTGCCACCCAGGCACCCCTGTACATTATATTCTTAGTATTTATTTATTTTATAACTGAAAGTTTGTACCTTTTGACCATCTTCACTCAAGTCTTCCACACTCCACCTTCACCTTTGGTAGCCCCAAATATGATCTCTTTTTCTATGAGTCTAGTTGGTTTTTCATTCCAGGTAAGGATTACACAATATTTGTCCTTCTCTGGCTTCTTTCACTTAGCATAATGCCCTCAAGGTCTGTCTATGTTGTCACAAATGGCAGAATTTCCTTCTTGTTTAATGACTAACAAATGTGTGTGTGTGTGTGTGTGTGTACACACACATTTTCTTTATTCAGTTGTCCTTAGATACTTAAGTTCTTTTACATGTCTTGACTATTCCAGGTAATGCTACAATGAATATGGGTGAACAGATATCTCTTTGGCATAGTAATTTCACTTCCTTCAGATACATACCCAGAAGTGAGAGTGCTGGATCATACAGTAGTGCTATTTTAAGTTTTGGAGGAACCTCCATACTGTTTTCAATAGTGGCTGCACTAATTTACATTTTCACTAACAGTGCATAAATATTCCCCTTTCTCCACATCCTCACCAGCATTTATTATCGCTTGTCTTTTTGATGATAGCTGTTCTAACAGGCATGGGGTGATATCTCATGATGGTTTTGATTTGCATTTCCCTAATGACTGATGATGCTGAGTAATTTTTCATGTACCTGTTGGCCATCTCAATATTGTCTTTGGAAAAAGTCAGTTTGCCCTTTGCCTGTTGTATTTGACAAAAGATTTCGAATACTCAATGGAGAAAAGACAGTCTCTTCAACAAATGGAACTGGGAAAAATGAATATTCACATGTAAAAGTTTGAAATTAGACCACTATCTTAACTACATACAAAAATTACTCAAAATGGATTAAAGCTTTAAATATAAGAACCGAAACCATGAAACTCCTATAAGGAAACACTGGGGAAAACCTCCTTGACACGGGTTTTTGATTTTTTTTTTTTTGATGTGACACCTAAAGCACAAGCAACAAAATAAAAGTGTGACTACAACACAGTAAAAAGTTTCTGCACAGTAAACGAAATGATCAACAAAATGAAAAGGCAACCTACAGAATAGGAGAAAATATTTGCAAATCATATATTTTATAAGGAGTTAATATCCAAAATATGTAAAGAACTCATACAACTCAATAGCAAAACAACAAAGCAAAAAAAACAAAAAACAAAAACAAAAAACAAAAAAAACAAAAAATAAATCAAATTAAAAATACTTGTGCCTTTCAATGCTAAGGAGCCCATCAGAATCACAAGCCCACTTGAGAATCCGCCATAATCAGTGAGCACACCTGATTCTGTAGCATCCATTCTATCTCCTTTCACCATTCATGCTCTTAAGCTCTAGAACTTCCTTAGAGAAACAGGAATAAGTAAACCAAATACTTAATCTTTTCTTATTTCATATTAACTCTCCTCTTTAATTTATATCTGGTAAAAATTATATTGCATTTTACAGGCATCCTCAATTCTTTAGTCTCAGTCACTGGCTTAATCTAAGCTTTCTTAAAAGGACGGAAGCTTTGGTCATTTTATTTTCTGTGTTTTCACATCAGTGCTTTGAAGACGCATTATCTTTTAAAACATCACTGTTTCCTCAGAATTAACATGAAATGGATTTGTCCTCAAAATAGGATGAAACAGAAACAACTGGAAGACTTATAAAAACAGATTGCCAGGCACCCCTCCTATCTCCAGAGTTAAATTAGGAAGGTAGCCATCTATAAACCAGGAAATGGACCCTCCCCTAAGCATGCTGGCACCTTGATCTGAGCTTCTAGATACCAGGACAGTGAGAAATAAGTATTTGTTGTCCAAGCCATCCGGTTCATGGCAATTTGTCATACCAGTCCAAGCAACTAACAGAGTCTAAGACAGCATTTCAAATAAGTGTTTAGGTGATGCTGCTGAGCGAGGGGTCACATGTGCGAACCTTTGACATAGTGCCCTTCTGCCTCATTGAAAGCAGCATCCCACACCCTCTCAAGGGTGAGTACTTGCCTTGTGTAGCTGGGGTCCTTGATCTACTGATAATTCCCCCGCTCCTTTGTATGTGTCATTGTCTTTTTCCCCAACTCCTTATTTATTACCAAATATAATACAATTTTATTAGGGTTTTCTCCACATTAATTTTATTTTCCAGATGCCATATTTATTTATTGTTACAATGAATCTATATTCAACATTTCATTTCCTCACTGTTCATTGACATTTATCTCGACAACATAGATATACATTCTTGCATGGAAGCTTTCTCCCCATCAAGTAACTTTTTTTTTTTTTCTCAGTCTCTGATTTTTCTTTTTCAAAATAGCTGAAATGTGTGTTTCCTGCCAGTTAGCTGATTTTTAACCATTTTCCCACCTTTGTCATCTTTTATCTTGAAGCTTTTCACATCATCCCAGTCTTTCTCTAAATATAATGCAGAACTCTAATTCTGGGAGATATTTTGTTAGGGAGATAAAGAAGAAAAAATTTGAGGAAGGAAACAGCGGTTCTATAGTAATTTGAACAGGAGGTATGCTGCATATTACATTAACTTTTAAGTGATATACAATTATGAGTTTGCATATTAAATGTTCTAAGAAGTGTAAGTTTCAACTGTGCTTAATTCAGTATTTCCCAAATTTATATAGATGGAGAATGCCTCTTTAGGTGATATATGTTGATATCCTTAATGAACACTATCTTGGTACAATATGAAAATACTTTCTATGTAATTGGATTGTTTTTAGCAAAAAGATAACTTTTATTTTTAATTTTAGTTTTATGCAAAGTTCCCAGTACCTTGATTTTTTGCCATATCTACTATGGGCATAGCTGTTCTTTGTATATTTAATGCTAGTAAAACCATCATCTTTATAGATACTCAATGAATTTATGCTGATGAAAATCACTTCCATTGACAGATGCATATTTAAGTTATTTTACATACATCATCATGTTTTCATTTAGTAATGTTTATTACAGGGAACTAAGTTATATTACGCAGGGATTATAACAACATAGCTGCAGTATCAATTTGAAACTGTGCACTAATCCTTACTTGTGCGATTTAAAGCAAACTATAAAACTTGAAAGTCTCCTAAAAAACATCAAATGACCAATTGTATGCTAATCCTTAGTGTAGTGCATGGTAGGTAATAAATTCTCAACATGTCACAGTTTTGCAATAAGTTGTATAATAGGTTCCAAAAACATAAGTATTAAAAAAAAAAAGAAAGCTATTCTAAGAATCATGAAGCCCATCCTTTAATCTACAATCTATTTCTGATGTAAAAATAACCATTAAAAAAACAGCAAAAGTGTTGCCATTAACTTTTATATCAGGGTGTTCTAAGAAACTGTTTTGAAACTTCCCATTATTTGCATAAGGATACAATTTACTGAATGACTCATTATATTGCATAATTTTTTTTTCTTTGAGAATTTGCAAAATCTTTAAGCGCAAGGGCTTTTTCCCCCCACTTCTCCTAATTGTTTTGTTTTATTTATTCTGATTTTCATACTTCATAATATATCCTTTTTGAAATATTATTAAAAAGCAGTGTAGAAGATTCCATATATGCATTTAGGATGAAACAATGCCTGGATCTATTGTATTCAACCTTTCCTTGCTTCGATCCAATCCAACATCAAGCATTATATTTAATTGTTAGGTCTTTAATCTGAAGGAATTATTTAGTATTCTTTAAAAAAAAAAAAAACATCTTGAGTGTCCTATGAAGTAAAGGTAAGTTTTTTTTTTTAAGATTTTATTTATTTATTTATTTATTTGAGAGAAAGAGAGGGTGCAAGCAGGGGGTGGAGAGGAGTAAAAGGGTAAAGAATCTCAAGCAGACTCTATGCTGAGTGCAAAGCTAAGGCAGGGCTCAACTTCACAACCCTGAGATCACGACATGAGCCGAAACCAAGAGTCGGCTGCTTAATTGACGGAGCCATCCAGGCACCCCAGTAAGACATTTTTATAGAATATCCCTTATTTAGGATTTATATAGTATATCTTTAGGATTCAAATTGTGCATTTTGGTAATATTGCTACAAATACAATGTGTCCATCTTGGTGTATAATATTAGAACCTGCATGATATTGGTTTATCCTAAAATTAGTAATGTTAATTTTGATCACTTGGATTAGGTGATATCCATTATATCTCTCTTATGTAAAGTTTTCTTTTTCTTATTGTTATTAATAACTTGTAGAGAGATACTTTAAGACTATGCAAATATCTAAATTCTCTTTACACTACCACTCATAGTTTTAGCAAGCATGATTATATAACCCTATCATTGTATTTATATTTATTACCTGACATTTTACTGTTAACTCACTGAAATATAACACTAATAGTTGATGGATTTTTATTTATTCAATGAATTATAATCAATTGCTACCATTATTTATTTTTGATGTCCAAACTGTCCCAAATGTGCTCAGAGAAAACCTCTTCATGCTGTCCCTTATTTCCTTTTCCTCTGTCCCCATCATTCTTTGGCTATTCTCTTCATTTCCAGCACTAGCAGCTATTACAAGTCCATCTTAGTCTTTCTTGGCATAAGCTCAGGAAAGGGCTTTTCTTTAAGGATCCCTAGATTATCCCCCATGGAAAATTGTATCTAAGAATTAAGATATGGGAAAAGGCAAGCATGTCCACTCTCACCATTCCTACTGAATGTTGTACTGGATGTCCCAGCAAATTCAATAAGAAAAGAGAAGGACATAAAACATATTCAAAGTGGGAAGGAAGAAATAAAACTGCATTTGTTTGCAGATTACAGAATTATCCAGGTTGAAAGTCCCAAAGAGTCAACAACAACAACAAAAAACTCCTGGTAACTACAAGGAATTATGGAACAATTTCAGGACATAAATTTAATACATGAGTCATTTGCTTTCTTATATACCAGTAACAAATAATCAAAATTTGAAATTTAAAGCACAGTACTATTTAAATTAACACCAAAACAACAAACAAGATTTATACGTAAAGAAAATGGTAAATCTCTGGTGAAAGAAATCAAAGAGTAGGTAAATGAAGAGACACTACACATACATGGTCAGGAAGACGTAATATCGTAAAGATGTCAGTTCTTCCCAAAACAACATATAGATTCAACACAATCTCAAAGTCCTAACAACTTATTTTGTGGATATCAACAAACTGATTCTAAAATATAAATAGAAAAGTAAAATAACCAGAACAGCCCGCACAACATCAAAGGAGGACGGAAACATAGGAATGACACTACCTGGTTTCAAGACTTACTACAAAGCTACAATAATCAAAATAGTGTGGTATAGGTAAAATAATAGACAAATAGACCAATGAAACATAATAGCTCAGAAACAGACCAACACAAGTATAGTCAACTGATCTTTAAAAAGGACTATAGGTAACCAATGGAGAAAGGATACTATTTTGAAAAACATGTTGTTGTAAAAATTGGACATCCACATGCAAAAAAGAAAAGTTCTTACAAAATTAAGTCAAAATTGACCATAGACTATATGTAAAAAACAAAACTACAGAACACCTAGAAGATAAATTTGGAGAAAATCTACATTACTTAGAGTTTGGCAATGACTTCTTAGTTAAAATGCCAAAGGCACTTCTTGAAAAAAATTAATATTCATTAATATTAAAAACTCCTTCTCTGTGAAAGTGTTAAGAAAATTAATAGACAAGCCATGTAGGGACATTGCAAAAGACATATCTGATAAAGGACTATAACACAATATATATCAAGAACTCTTAAACAAGAAAATAACACAATTAAAAAATATGTAAAGAGCAGTCTCATCAAATATACAAATAGCAAACATATGAAATGAAAACATCATACATCATGTGTCATTAAAAAACTGCAAATTAAAGCAACAATGAGATATCACTATAGACCTATCAGAATGGCTAAAATTTAAAACACGACACTAAATGATGGTGCAAATTTAGAGCAACAGGAACTCTCATGTATTGTTTATGGACATGCAAAATGGTAAAGCCACTTTGGAAGACAGTTTGACAGTTTCTACAACACTAAACATAGTCTTAAGACAATCCAGAACTCATGCTCTTAGGCATTTATCCAAATGAGCTCCAAACTATGTTCACATAAAAACCTGCACATGAACATTTATACCAACTTTCTTTGTAGTTGCCAAACTAGGAAGCAACCAAGATATTCTTTAATGGATGGATGAACAAACTGTGGTAAATCCATACAATGGTATACTATTCAGCAATAAAAAGACATGAGCTCTCAAGCCATGAAAAAAAAATGGAGGAACATTAAATGCATATGGCTAAATGAAAGAAGCTAATAAAAAAAGTTACGTATTGCATGATTCCAACTATGTGTCACTCCATAAAGGCAAAACTATGGATACAGTAAAAAGTTCAGTGAATGCCAGGAGGTCAGGGTGAGGTTGGAAGGAGGGAGAGAGGAGTAGATACAGCAAAGCAGTGAAACTATTCAGTATGGTTTTCTAACAGTGGATCCGTGCCATTACACATTTGTCAAAATGTACATTTGTCATAAAATGTACAACACAAAGAATGAAACAATGTAAATTTTGATTTTTAATCCATAATAACGTATCAATATTGGCTCATCAGTGCAACAGAGTCATCACTCTAAAGAGAGATAATAGTAAAAACTGGGGGAAGAAACATGAGTAGATTTATGGAAAGTCATTGTACTCTGTTCAATTTTACTGTAAATCTAAAATGATCTAAGAAAAAATATATTAAACTTTTTGAAAGCAAGATATGGATGCTAGGTATGATCATCGATAAAGGTGTGTCGTTGCTCCTTGGTGTTCTTAGAAAGCAGAACTAGAGGGGCACCTGGGTGATTTAGTCAGTTAAGCATTTGACTTTTGATTTTGGCTCAGATCATCATCTCAGGGTCATGAGACCAAGCCAGACCTAGGGCTTAGCACTGCACATGGAGCCTGCTTAATATTCTCTCTTTCTCTCTCCATCTACCCTTCCTCTCCCCCTCTCAAAAAATAAATAATAAAGCAGAACTAGAAAAAATACAAGCATACATGCATATGTAACACATATACACATATATATACATTTTTGTATGAATTTTATATATACATATATACATACATATATTTTATGTATATACATATATACAAATATAAAACTATATGCATAGATTTATATAAATCTATTTTCTATATAAATATTCCTATGTAAATCTATATGAATTTATATATAAATATATACTTATGAATTTATACTTGTACCTAAAATTCCAGTTCAGATCTACACTAAGTGGGCATTCTAGTCTGTTCGGTTTCTACATTTGTGATCTCCTGCTTCATATGTGATAAAAGAGACTCAATAAAATTACTAATTTTTAAACCTATAATTCACAGAAAATATTTTAGAAATCCTAACTCTTATCACTATAGAAAACAAATGTATTGAGTTTATTTCTGTATTTAAATTTGATCATTCAGAATAATGATGGTCCATTTATGTACTACCATTAACATATAGAACATTTTTCTTATGCCAGAAAATTTTCTTGTTTCTCTTATCTCAATTTCCTCATCTGGAAGCAATCATATTTCTAGGGTATTTTTCCCCTTGAAATATTAGTTTTGTCTTAAACATACACACACCCACATACACACCTTCATTTATATGGATTTTTTTTGTCCTGCTTCTTATACTCTGGATTGTATCTTCAGATTCACCCATGGTCTTGAGTGTAAGAATAATTAACTTTTTTTTTTTATTGCTGGGTAAAATTCCTTTTTCCTCTTTTCCTTCCTTATGTGAATTAATCAAGCATTTTTTCCAATTTTTCATTTTATTTTCTCTATTGGCAATGTAGCTATAATTTTTTATTAGCTTTTATGATTATTTTCTTGAACTAATATATGATTACTTTTTCGGTTTACTTAGTGTTAATAATTCATTACTTACATAAAATATAAGAATATGTGCTATATATATCTGTAATATATATAATATTTATCTTACACAGAGCTCGACTGCATCTTGTAAGCTGTCCTGTATCTTTTATGAAAAAGTGAATGGTAATATATTTAAATGAAACATAAGAGATGTTTTATTGCTGATGAAATTCTTAGCTTTAAAATATTATCACTATTTAATGGATATGGACTTCAACACAAAAGTAGCTTAGTATCTTCAAGAAATTTCAGCAAAAATATATTTAAAAGAAAAGTCTTTGTTGCTACAAGCAGATTTTAACCTTCATCAATCACAATCACCTATTTTTGCTTACTTTATGAAAAGCTTTTTTTTTTTGAATGGTGCTGTAGAAAGTCAGTTTTATGTGGGTTTTTTTCAAAGCAAAAGGACTTTGAAAAATTTTAGAGCAGAGACATGAACAAAGATTCTAAATTAGGAGTAAGCCCTTTGTTCTGCTTCTATTTAGATAAGTTTAAAGTATTAACCATCCGAGGAGTTATTTTAAAATATGTTCCAAAGATACATTTAAGAAAACTTAAAGAAATCTGTTTCTATATTTATCTTTTCCTTTTTTAATCCTCATTTAAGTTTTATAAAACTATCATCCCGGGAAAGTGAGGTGACAATATGACAATATGTATTCCACTATTTTGTCCAGGTAAATTCTCCTGTATTATGCAGTAAAACTAGAAGTTTCCAAAAATGAGACAATCAGTTCACACACAATGAAATTTAAAATTGTATTCTCTTGTCAGAAGTCCAAATTCTACAAAAGGCCTTAGTCATAACATGGATTTTGGAGCAGTCTCTGTGATATAATAACTTCAAAGTAGAGTAATAAGGGTCCAAGTTATCCTTGTTTCGTTTCCTCTAAATTCGTTTAAGTTGTCAGGAATGAGGTCTATAAAAACTCTAATGTGTGTGATCATCAACATCTAAAGAAATCATTTTCTCTCATTTTCACTTAAAATTAAATAATCTTTTCATGAGTCTCTGGAAAAAACCTAATTGAAATCAAACTTATTTTTAGGCTGATTTTTATTATAACTTTTACTCAGTATACTCATAATGATGTACTAGTTTTTAAAGAGAAACTTTTTTCCCTATTACAAATATTTTGAAACTGGGAAGGCAGACACATTAGTAACTCTGAACTGCTTAGTAACTTTTTCCTTACTCAACTATTGAAGAGGTAGATTTTCTTGTTTTGGTTACTAAATTTAGCCAAATTACTAGGTGTATGTGGGATGGTAGAGTTATTATCCTCAGTTTTCCACTCTCACCTGTATTTGAAATTATGTATTTACTTTTTGTCATGTGGGTTTTTAATGCCTCATATGATTTGTTTTATACAATTTGCAGATCCATTGATTTGTATATATTCACACAACTTGCTTTGGGCAAGAAAATGTGAGTAGAATTGTTAACAGGCTAGTTTTGAGCCACAGCTTTAACAGGTGTTTGTTTCCATTCTGTGCTTCAGTGATCCGTCAAGAAAAAAGCATGCTCAGCTAGGTGCAGGTGCAAAGAGAATGTGGAAACCCAGGAGCAGACTTGAAAGTCACTGCAGCCTTAGGTCAAGCCCAGTAGGCTGGTAGCCTGAAGCAGAGCCACCTACTGATACATACATACATACATACATACATACATACATAGATGATAGGTAGATAAAATGTATTGTTCTAAACCACTGAGTTTGGAGGTGGTTTGCTACAAAGCACTGTTGTACTGGTGCAGCAATACAACATGATTGTCTATGATCTGTGCCATTTCAACTTGGGAAAAGCTTGCTCAAAGATAGCACCCATAAAAAAAAAAAAAAAAGATAACACCCATCAGCTTATCAGCTCTTCTCTACAGAGTCAGACATATTCTGTCTGGGACTGTCTGTCTTTGAGAGGATAAAGGTGCTGAATGCTGAAGTTCATGTTCATTTAAGGCCCATTTGGCTCTCAGGCTAAGTCAAACCCTCCAGCTTATTTTCTAATAAGGATGACATCTATATCACGTATTTACTTCTTATTCTTATATTTTCAGAAAAAAGTAAAGAGGGTGAAATATATTGGAGATGTATTGAAAGCACTAAGAAAATATCCATAACTGGGAAGCCTCTGTTCCTCACAGATGTATCGAATGATCTCAGAGGGATTCTTTTTTATTGCTGCACAATAAGACAGTGTTATCTGTAATTAGAGCTGGGCTTGAAAACACATCCAATGACTGAAATGCAGCAAGGGGAAAAATTATTAGAATAGGTTCTTCAACACCTGCTGAGTTTCCTAGGAATCCATTTACACACTAGCTCATCATTTATTTAGCTATATAAATCCATCAACATATATTTTCTTTTTAAATACTTGATTCATTCATTGAAAAGCCAAGGACAGACTTTCTTTAAAAAAATGTTCTTTGGTGGCAGCATTGTAGAATTGGGCTTTCATATTTGCTAACGATTCAGTAATCCACATCTTCTCAAGTGTCAAATGTGTAAGTCACTACTGAATATCTGAAATGGACACCTGAAAAGCCAGCTGTTCACCTACAATGTGAAGAAACAAAGGGTGCAATCACAGTAAAAGATGGCTCTTTTTCTTTGTAGGTATGTAAAATCACCTAGATAATTGCTAAGAAAGATCCTTTTGCAAAACTGCATCCAACACTTGCAAAATACACATCCTTTCCATGAACATATGGACTATTTACCAAAACGTAGTTTATACAAAGAACTAAAAAACAAGCCTTACCAAATATCCCAAATTGTAAATCGTATGTGGTATACTCACCATAATAGAATTAAACTAGAAACTAAAAATACAACTAGGAAATCTACAAATGTGGGAACACAAATGTATTTAAAAATTGCAATGGCAAAAAAAATATAGTGGCAATTATACTTTTGAATGAGAGGTAATGAAAACAAAATATCAATTTTGGGGGGATTGCAGTGAAACAAATATTTAGAGAAAATTTAATTTAAAAAAATATTAAAAAGGAAAAGCAAAACAATGATCTAAACTTTTATTGTAGAAAAGTAAACAAAGAAAACAATATGAAAAACACGATTAGGTCTAAGCAAAAATTAAATATTAAACATGTGTTCAAAAAAGGAAACCAATAAAGCCTAAGGCTGACATTTAAATTTTAATAAAATTTATAAACACTGAAACTCAGAGCACAAAAAGGAAGCAAAACCACAAACTACTCATGCTACACTACAGATCCTTCAGTCCTAAATAATAATAAGATGGTAATATAAACAAATTCATGGCAATACATTTGACAGGTGAAATGTATAAAATATTTGGGAAAGAAAAACACACTTACCAAAACAAAAATAGAAGAAATAGAAAAATCAGTTATTTCTCTATATTTAAAAAATAATTGACCCCATATATTAAGAATCCAGAATAAGCATATACCAAAATCTCACAAAAACAAAACAAACAAAAAAACAAATGTAAAGGCAATATATTCCATTAACACATGAACACAAAAACTCCAAATAAAATATGATGCAACACAACCTAGAAATACACAAAACCATAAAATATTGTCACTATACGGGATTTATTTCAACAATTCAATTAGTTTAAAAGAAAATCTCCAGGGGCGCCTGGGTGGCACAGCAGTTGGGCGTCTGCCTTCGGCTCAGGGCGTGATCCCGGTGTTCTGGGATCGAGCCCCACATCAGGCTCCTCTGCTATGAGCCTGCTTCTTTCTCTCCCACTCCCCCTGCTTGTGTTCCCTCTCTCGCTGGCTGTCTCTATCTCTGTCGAATAAATAAATAAAACCTTTAAAAAAAAAGTTTAAAAAAAAAAATCTCCAGACATAATTAAAAAATGAGTAATAAAATGTCACTAAATACATACCTGTCAATAATTACTCTGAATGTGAGTGGACTAAATGCTCCAATCAAAAGGGTATCAGAATGGAAAAAAAAAACAAGACCCATCTATATGCTGCTTACAAGAGACTCATTTTAGACCTAATGATCTGCAGATTGAAAGTGAGGGGTTGGAAAAACATTTATTATGCAATTGGATGTCAAATGAAAGCCAGAGTAGCAATACTTATATTGGACAAACTAGACTGTTAAACGAAGTCTGTAACAAGAGATGAAGAAAGGCACTTTATCATAATAAAGGGGACAATCCAAAGAGAAGATCTAATAATTGTAAATATTTATGCACCCAATATGGGAGCACCCAAACATAAAACAATTAATAACAAACATAAAAGAACTAATTGATAATACAATAATAATAGGGGACTTTAACACCCCACCTTACATCAATGGACAGATCATGTAACAGAAAATAAACAAGGAAATAATGGCTTTGAATGACCCTGGACAAGAGGACTTAACAGATATATTCAGGACATTCCAACATAAAACAGCAGAATACACATTATTTTCAAGTGCAAATGGGACATTCTCCAGAATAGATCACATACTAGGTCACAAATCAGTCCTCAACAAGTACAAAAAGATTATGATCATACCATGCATACTATCTGCCCACAATACTATGAAACCTGAAGTCAACCACAAGAAAAAATTTGGAAAGACCACAAATACATGTAGGTTAAACAGCATGCTATTAAACAATGAATGGGTCAAACAGGAAATCAAAAAAGAAATGAAACAAATACATGGAAACAAATGGAAATCAAAATACAAAGATCCAAAACCTGGGATACAGTAAAAATGGTCCTAAGAGGAAAATATATAGCAATACAGGCCTACCTCAAGAAGCAAGAAAAATCTGAAATAAATAACCTAACTTTACACGTAAAGGAGCTAGAAAAAGAACAACAAACAAAGCCTAAAGCCAGAAGGAAAGATAATAAAGATTAGAGCAGAAATAAATGATATAGAAACAAAAAAAGAGAAAAAGAGACCAAGGAAACTAGGAGCTGGTTCTTTGAAAAAAGTAATAAAATTGATCAACCCTAAGGCAGACTTGTCAAAAAGAAAAAAAAAGAAAAAGGACCCAAATAAATAAAATCATAAATGAGAGAGGAGAAATGACAACCAACACCACAGAAATACAATTATAAGAATACTATGAAAAACTATATGCCAACAAATTGGACAACCTGGAAAAATAGATACACTCCCACAAACATACAAACTACCAAAACTGAAACAGGAAGAAACAGAAAACTTGAACAGACCAATAACCAGCAAAGAAATGGAATCTGTGCAAAAAAATCTCCCAACAAGCAAAAGTCCAGGGCCAGATGGTTTCACAGGCAAATTCTCCTAAACATTCAAAGAAGAGTTAATACCTATTCTCTTCAAACTACTCCAAAAAGTTGAAAAGGAAAGAAAACTTCCAAATTCATTCTATGAGGCCAGCATTACCCTGATAACAAAATGAGATAAAGACTCCACTAAAAAAGAGAACTATAGGCTGATTTCCTGATGAAAATGGATGCAAAAATTCTCCATAACATACTAGGAAACTGAATGTAACAGTGCATTAAAAGAATCATTCACCATGATCAAGTGTGATTTACTCCTGGGCTGCAAGAGTGGGTCAACATTCGCAAATCAATCAACATGATACGTCACATTAATAAAAGAAAGGATAAGACCATATGATCCTTTCAATAGCAGAAAAAGCATTTGACAAAGTACAACATCCACTCATAATAAAAACCTTCAAAAAGGTAGGTTTACAGGGAACATGCTGCAACATAATAAAGGCCTTATATGGAAAACCCAAAGCTAAATCATTCTCAATGGTGAAAAACTGAGAGTGTTTCCACTACAGTCAGAAACAAGACAGGGATGTCTACTCTCACCACTGTTATTAAACATAGTATTGGAAGTCCAAGCCACAGCAATCAGACAACAAAAAGAAATAAAAGGCATCCAAATCAGCAAGGAAGAAGGAAAATTTTTCCTATTTGCAGATGACAAGATACTCTATTTGGAAAATCTGAAAGACTCCACCAAAAAAATTGCTAGAACTGATACACAAATTCAGTAAAGTCACAGGATACAAAATCAATGCACAGAAGTCTGTTGCATTTCTATGCATGAATAATGTAACAGCAGAAAGAGAAACTAAGAAATCAATCCCATATGCACCAAAAACCATAAGATACCTAAGAATAAACCTAATCCAAGGGGTAAAAGATCTGTACTCTGAAAACTATAGAGTACTTAGGAAAGAAATTGAAGAAGACACAAAGAAATGGAAAAACATTCCATGTTCATGGATTGGAAGAACAATATTGTTAAAATACCTAAACCATCTAAAGCAATCTACACGTTTAATGCAATCCCTATCAAAATACAACCAGCATTTTTCACAGAGCTAGCACAAACAATCCTAAAATTTGTATGGAAGTTCAAAAGATCCCGAATAGCCAAAGCAATCCTGAAAATGAAAAGCAAGCTGGAGGCATCACAATTCTGGACTTCAAGCTACATTACAAAGCTGTAGTGATTACGACAATATGGTACAGGGACAAAAACAGACACACAAATCAATTGAGCAGAACAGAAAACTCAGAAATGAACCCACAACTATATGGTCAATTAATCTTCCACAAAGCAGAAAGAATATGCAATGGGAAAAATATCTTCAACAAATGGTGTTGGGAAAACTGGGCAGCAACATGCAAAGGAATGAAACTAAACCACTTTTTTTTTTTTTTACCATGCATAAAAAATAAATTCAAAACAGATTACATACCTAAATGTGAGACCTGAAACCATCAAAATCCTAGAGGAGAACACAGGCAGTAACCTCTTTGATTGGTTGCAGCAACTTCTGAATATGTCTCTGGAGGCAAGGGAAAACAAAAAAACAAAAAACAAAAATAAACTATTGGGACTTCATCAAAATAAAAAGCGTCTGCACAACGAAGGAAACAATCAACAAAACTAAAAGGCAGCTTAGAATATAGAAGATACTTGCAAATGACATATCTAATAAAGGGTTAGATCCAAAAGATATAAAACTTACCAAACTCAACACCCCAAAAATGAATAATTCAGTTAAAAAATGGCCAGAAGACATGAATAGATGTTTTCCCAAAGATCTCCAACAGACCCATGAAAAGATGCTCAACATCATTGATCATCAGGGAAATACAAATCAAAACTACAATGAGCTATCACCTCACACCTGTCAGAGTGGCTAAAATCAACAACACAACAGGTGTTGGCAAGGATGTGGAGAAAAGGAAACCCTCTTGCACAGTTGGTGGGAATGCAAACAGGTGCAGCCACTGTGGAAAATAGTATGGAAAATAGTATAATGTCCCTCAAAAAGTTAAAAATAGAACTACTCTATGTTCCAGCAATTGTACCACTAGGTATTTACCCAAAGAATACAAAATACTAATTCAAAGGGATACATGCACCCTGATTTTATAGCAGCATTATCAACAATAGCCAAATTATGGAAAGAGCCCAAATGTCCATCGACTGATGAATGGATAAAGATGTGGTGGGTGTGTGTGTGTGTGTTTATACATGCACACATGTACACACACACATACAAACACAATGGAATATTACTCAGCCATAAAAGAGAATGAAATCTTACCACTTGTGACAACATGGATGGACCTAGAGAGTATTACGCTAAGCAAAATAAGTCAGTCGGAGGAAGACAAAAACCATATGATTTCTCCCATATGTGGAATTTAAGAAAGAAAACAAATGAGCATAGGGAAAAGAAGAAAGAGAAAAAAGCAAACCATGAAACAGACTTTTAACTATAGAGAACAACCTGATGGTTACCAGAGGGGTGGCGGGTTGGGGGATAGGTTAAATAGTTGATGGGGATTAAGGGGGACACTTGTGATGAGCACCAGGTATATAAGTGATGAATCACTATATTTTACACCTGAAACCAATATTACAGTGTATGTTAACTTACAGATTTTAAATAAAAACTTCAAAAAAATTTTTAAAAAGCTATCTGCAGTCAGATATCAAAAAGTGGAGTCAGGCACTCTAATAATGGATGTACATCTTGATGGTCTAGAAAAGATAATGCATAAAATCGATGAATTGAGGCCATAAAGCAGCAAAGACCTGGTCCTGGCAATAAGCACAGGCAGGATTTCAACCTTTTCATGGTACCAGCCTAGGAGCAATTAATGTGCTTAGGAAATGTGAACTGGCAGCAAGACTTAAGACAGGACTGCAGCAGAAATCCTCTGTGTGCACAGATACTAAAAACACCTGTGACCACTACCAACTGCTAGTACTAAAGAAGAGATTCATAATGGCCTGGGACAATCTTAGTATTAGCTTAGGGACAAGGTCTGGAATCTATTTATGGAACACAAACCACATGATGCCAATTTATGACTTGGTTCTGAACTGGAGTCCCTTAAAGTAGAAATATATACTTGTACTTGCAATAGTGTCTTTTTTTCGTTTAGAGAAAAAGATTCTTTGAAGAATATTTTAAAATGTAAAATTTGAAAAATAACTTCATTAAAGATAGCCAAAAAGTCTAACAAATGGGGAAGAAAAAAACACCGTAGTTTCTTGGATTTTGAATCTGAAATGTATTTATATCAGTTATAGGATTATCAAATATATAAATATTAATATATACAAAATAGACAAAATAGTATAAAATCATAAGACTAAAATAGACAACTATAATGCAAAAATATGTTAAATATTCAATTTAAAACATAGGAGGAATAAAAATATACATACATATGCTACATAAATACATTGAATTATATATATATAATATATAAATATACAGCATAAAGAAATAGAGTCAATTCAGACAGAGCCAATGAGAGTATAAGAGGATTGATGCTATTAAAAATTAAACCAATGCAAGAATTAATGAATAATGAATTGAAAAAAAAAAGAGAGAGATTGAAATGTCCCAGTATATATATATTTAGAGCTCCTGAAACAGGAAGTAGTGGAAACTTTAGATCGGCAACTTTCATAATGATAGATCATGAAAATTTGGAAGTATTCTAGAACCACAAGTGCCCTTATATAGAAACATTCAAATGATAAAAAAGAAAAATATTTATACACACTGAAAAGGAGATACAAGTGTTTTAATGATTTATATATTAAAAGATATATAAGTAGGAAATTTTAGACTTCGTAACAAATACTGAGAATGATAGAACTTAATTTATTAATCATTCATACAAGCAACCAGATAAGCACTAAATTCAGCTTCAAAAATTCTATACATACTTTTATATTTGTTTTCTATTGTGGTCAATTCAGTTAAACTGGAATTATTTCCTATATTAAGTAAGTTTTACTCAGAAGAAAAATGTGTATGTCATTTGGAAAGCAGAATCAGCTGCCCTCAGTCTGTGAAGGTTCTCATTTTATTTATAAGAGATTGATGCAGCAGGACAAACCAATTTTAACCTATTCTATACTCCATGAAATGAGAGAGATGCACAGGTGCCAGCATCTTCCAACTTGACCTAACCTTCCCCTGTTATATTTAGCTCTTCTCAGTTGCCTACCCTGCCAATGACGAGCAGTCCCATGCCCATAATCAAAAGCACAGACATCGGACTTCCAGAGTCTTCTCCACCAGCTTCCTAGCGTGGTGCCACTTTGACGGCTGGATGTACCTGGCCTCTTTGATTTCCTTGCCTGCTCTAATGGGTACCCATGCACTCTTTTAGAAAGGTTGGTGATGTACTGCTGTCCAAAATCTTCCCACAATTGGTACTAAATTGTCTACTATGTATAACTAAATTTCTGGAAAGAGAAGACAGATATGTTAGAGCACAAACATATGATCTTATGATAGGTAAAAATTTATCACAACTCAATCAAGATGTGAAAAGATAGAATCAAAAATCCCAATGATCCAGTCATTTCTAAACAGAGGTTAGAATATACACACATGACTATAATACATTACATAGTAAAACAAAAGTAAACTAAAAGAAAATACGTATAAGAATTATTGCTTATAAAAAACAAAAGTGCTATATTATCAGAAATAATGAAAGAAGACAATGGAGTCATAAATTGTATATTTGAGAAAGAGAAAAAAGGCTTTTGACTTTGAATTGTATACCCAGCAAAAATGTACATTTTAGATGATGATAAATTAAATATACTTTCAAAACAACAAACGGGATATTTGCAACATTTGTTGAGAATCATTTTTCCTTTTGTTTGACATTTAGCAATCAAGTTTATTCCACATTTACAGCTCTTTTCTTATCATTTAATTTATCCTTACTAAAGAATGAATATTCAGGAAATAGAATATTGGGGAACAGAATTTGCATTATCGTAATCCATATGTTACAACATTTTTGGTTTATCTTGCTGTAAGTACTTTGGAATGTTGCTGCCTAATTATTTTCCTGCAGGATAACACTGCTACTGTTGCCCATTATGGAAACATTTTTAAAGTCTTCCAGTTACATCGTGAATAAAATCTAAACACTTTAGCCTATCCTTGAAGTTCCTACAAAATCTTTCCTACCGTCAATTCTCATTGCTTCTTGTGGTCCAGCTGACAATAGCTACATGTTCTCACACACTTCAAAATTCCTTTTGCAAATGCTGCTCATTCTCTCCGAATTACCCCTAAATCCATATCTAAACATTCCACCCTTTCCTCCAAGGCCGAGCTTGATACAACTACAATTTGCTGGAGACTTGAGTCCCTAAATAAAATCATTGCATTTTTCTCTAAATTACTTAGTTATATAATTAAAAATGCTATGAGTTCCCTGAATGAATGATCCATGACTGACTTGCTTTTAGAACCTAAATAAAACCAAAATGTCCTACATACTACATTCAATATATTTGATGAATAACAGAAGAAAACATAATCTTAAACCAATTGCCAAATTTTATCAAATATTGGTTAGTATTACAGTGTGAATTAAGTGTTAGCAAGAATAATTTGCTCAAATTTGGAATTCAAATATAGATCTGTGTATTTAAAGAAACATTTAAAATACATAAACTCTGGTAGAATCAATCAGTCCTGGCTGAGATGTTCTACTCCAGAATAATAAATAACTAGGCTCCAGTCTCAGATATATTCACCCGGTAAGTAAATTGTGATTTCTGTATTTTGATATGTCCTGCCTTGATTCAAAAGGCATATTTTTGTTCACTTTTGTTTCATATCTGTTTTCTGATTTGAATAATAGAGCATCTACTAAGAAAATGGAATTGGCCTGACATTGAATTTAATTGTTAAGTATAAGTTATATCAATACATATTTTGAAAACATTCACACATTTATGTACTATATTATTAAAATAGACATTATAACACAGTAATTCATTCTTTATACTCATATTTAATAAATCATTACATTAGCTTATTTCAATCTGTTATAATATTAAACACAATTTAGAGCAAATATGTGAACATAAACATATGCATCTCTTTAGAAGATATTCAAAACTGATACATATTTTAAAACACATTGGAAATGGTCACAATAGCTAAACAATATATATTATGCATTCTAGATTACTAAGACAGTTATTCAAAGTGGTTTATAACTTAAAAACTATAAAATTAAGGTGCTTTGTGATATATGTGATAAATATGAAATCTGATTCATTTAAAAATAAGTGCTTGATCATTTAACAAAACAAAATCATTTAAAAAATATCAAGATTCACTGATTATTATAATTTAAATAAAAAGTTCCCATTTTGCTGTCTAAAACTAAATTCCATATTTCTTAACATCACTCTTACAAAATGCCCTTTAAGAATGATGTAGGTAAATTAGATAAATTTTGTATTTTTAAGACCCTAAAGAGGGAGCATAGTGATTTCATTTTTAACTTCTAGAATCTACCCAATAAAAAACACTTTGTATAAAATGTGATGGGTTCTGTCATGTTCATATGGTATTTAGTTTCATAACACAATTGAGAGAAAATACTTCATTAAAAATGGCATTTATCTTTCTAAACTTATTTACAATACCAATAAATGTTTATTTAGTTGGTTAAATAAAACTATGTTTACATGATTTATTATACTAAAAATTTATTTTATGTGATATTTTTTTTCCTCCATGAATTAACATAAAACAACACTGCATTAAATGACAGATGTTTTTAGAGCTGGAAGCAAATTATATTAGAAGACTTGAATGATGTTTGCAAAGATGATGCTTTGCCTATAAATCTCTTCTAAATATTTGAAAGTGTTTTAAAACAATAAAAAATTAAAAAAAACAGGGAATATAAAATAAGTAACAATTTTAGTAATGTATAAAATCTATCAAACTGACATACCATAAGGCTGCTTATCATACTGGTGTATAAATGGATGCATAATAATTCCAAGTCATAGCTGAATGGAGTATCATATGATATTTACTGTGAGGCAGCTCAGGAAGAACTCAAATATAATTAGATGAATATCTCTATAATCTGTATGCTAAAAATATGTACAAACACACACACACAAGTATTCTGTGTTATAATTAAATGTGTGTGTGTGTTTCTTCAGAATCACCTTTCAACCACCCACGTACATACACAAGAGTTAGAGCCACTGACGTTGGGAGACATGAATTGGGTTGGCGGCAAGAGTGAAGGACAGATGTATAGAAAGAATATACTTTTTTTTTTTTTTTACTGTTTCCATGGCTGTGCAGAAGCTTTTTATCTTGATGAAGTCCCACAAGTTCATTTTAACTTTTGTTTCTCTTGCCTTTGGAGATGTGTCATGAAAAAGGTTGCTGTGGCCGATGTCCTAGAGGTTGCTGCCTATGTTCTCCTCTAGGATTTTGATGGATTCCTGTCTCACATCAAGGTCTTTCATCCATTTGGAGTTTATCTTTGTGCATGGTGTGAGAGAGTGGTCAAGGTTCATTCTTTTGCATGTAGCTGTCCAATCTGCCCAGCACCATTTATTGAAGAGACTGTCTTTTTTCCACCGGAAGAGCCGAGGGTCCATTTCTGGGTTCTCTATTCTGTTCCATTGGTCTATGTGTCTGTTTTTGTGCCAGTACCATGCTGTCTTTGTGATCACAGCTCTGTAGTATAGCTTGAAATCTGGCAACGTGATGCCCCCAGCTTTGTTTTTTCCTTTTCAACAATTCCTTGGCAATTCGTGGCCTTTTCTGGTTCCACACAAATTTAAGGACTATTTGTTCCAGCTCTTCAAAAAATGTCATCGGTATTTTGATCGGAATAGCATTGAAAGTATAGATTGCTCTGGGTAGCATGGACATTTTAACTATGTTAATTCTTCCGATCCATGAGCGTGGAATATTTTTCCATCTTTTTGTGTCTTCTTCAATGTCTTTCAGGAGTGATTTGTAGTTTCTAGAATATAGATCGTTTATGTCTCTGGTTAATTCCAAGGTAACATATGTTTTTGGTGCTATTGTAGTGGGATGGATTCCCTAATTTCTCTTTCTTTAGTCTCATTGTTCATTTATAGAAATGCAACTGATTTCTGAGCATTGATTTTGTATCCCACCACATTACTGAATTGCTCTATAACTTCTAGTAGTTTGGGGTGGATTCTTTTGGGTTTTCCATATAAAGTATCATGTCATCTGCGAGAGAGACAGTTTGACTTCTTCTTTGCCATTTTGGATAAGTTTTTATCCCTTTTTGTTGTCTGATTGCTGTTGCAAGGACTTCTAGTACTATGTTGAATAATAGTGGCGAGAGTGGGCATCCTTGTCCTGTTCCTGATCTTAAGGGAAAGGCTTCAGCTTTTCCCCATTGAGAATGATATTTGCTGTAAGCTTTTCATAGATGGTTTTTATGAGATGGAGGAATGTACCCTCTATCCCTACACTCTGAAAAGTTTTACTCAGGAAAGGATGCTGTATTTTGTCAAATGCTTTTTCTGCATCTATTGAGAGAATCATATGATTTTTGGCTTTTTTCTTGTTGATATAATCTATGACACTGATAGATTTGTGAATGTTGAACCACCCTTGCATCCCAGGATGAATCCCACTTGGTCATGATGGATAATCCTTTTAATGTACTGTTGGATCCCATTAGCAAGGATCTTGTTGAGAATTTTGGCGTCCATATCCATCAAGGAAATCGGTCTGTAATTTTCCTTTTTTTTTTTTAAAGATTTTATTTATTTATGTGACAGAGAGACAGCCAGCAAGAGAGGGAACACAAGCAGGGGGAGTGGGAGAGGAAGAAGCAGGCTCCCAGCGGAGGAGCCTGATGTGGGACTCAATCCCGTAAAGCCGGGATCACGCCCTGAGCCAAAGGCAGACGCTTAACAACTGCACTACCCAGGCGCCCCTGTAATTCTTCTTTTTGATGGAATGGGAGAATATATTTGCAAATGACACTACAGATAAAAGACTGGTATCCAAGATCTACAAAGAACTTCTCAAACTCAATACACAAGAAACAAATAAATCATAAAATGGGCACAAGATATGAACAGACACTTTTCTAATGAAAACATACAAATGGCTAACAGGCACATGAAAAAATGTTCAAAATCATTAGCCATCAGGGAAATTCAAATCAAAACCACACTGAGATACCACCTGCCCACCCCATTAAAGAATGGCAAAATAGACAAGGCAAGAAACAACAATTGTTGGAGAGGATGTGGAGAAAGGGATCCCTCCTACTTGTTTGGTGGGAATGCAAGTTGGTACAGCCACTCCAGAAAACAGGGTGGAGGTCCCTTAAAAAGTTAAAAATTGAGCGACCCTATGACCCAGCCATTGCACTACTGGGTATTTACCCCAAAGATACAGATGTAGTGAAGAGAAGGGCCATATACACCCCAATGTTCATAGCAGCATTGTCCACAATAGCCAAAGCATGGAAGGAACCGAGAAGCCCTTCAACAGATGACTGGATTAAGAAGATATGGTCCATATATACAATGGAATATTACTCAGCTATCAGAAAGAACGATTTCTCAACATTTGCTGCAACATGGACGGCACTGGAGGAGATAACGCTAAGTGAAATAAGTCAAGCAAGAAGAGACAAATTTCATATGTTTCTCATCATATGGAATAAAGAACTAGGAAGATCGGTAGGGGAGAAGAAAGTGGATAAAGAAAGGGCGGGTTAATCAGAAGGGGAATGAAGCATGAGAGACTATGGACTCTGAGAAACAAACTGAGGGCTTCAGAGAGGGAGGGTGGGGAATGGGATAGGCTGGTGTTGGGTAGTAAGGAGGGCACGTATTGCATGGTGCACTGGGTGTTATACACAACTAATGAATCATTGAACTTTACATCAAAAAACAGGGATGTACTGTATGGTGACTGACATAATATAATAAAAAATATTATTATAAGAAAAGAAATTATATCACTTGAATAAAGAAAAATCTGACTCATCCAGTATCCCAAAAGTAAAAAAAAAAAAAAAAAAAAAAAAAAAAAAAAAAAAAAAGAAGATACTAGAACAACAAATTTAGAGGTGAAAAGGTAAATAAGATTAACTTAAAAATTTTTTAAAAACAACAAAGTATACATTATTGTTTAAAGCAAGAGCACTATTTTGATGGTTATCATTTATTAAAAACAGTAGTTGATATTGACTTTGTTTCTTTTCTAGTCACTGTATGAAGCCACTTAAATGAATTAAACCATTAAAACCACATAGCAATCCTTGTGAAAAAAAAAATATCCCCACATTAAATATAAACACACAAATTTATAGTACGATTAGCCCAGAATAATTAGTAAGTCATAGATGTGTGCTTTTGACCTACTCTCAACCCAAATCTTGTTATGCTAATCAATTTTCTCTTTTATATCTGTTTTCATACAGTAAACTTATTAGGGTACATATGACTTAATGTATGCTAGCTAAATCTTTTAAACTTCACAGTAATTCTGTGAAAGGTGGCCATTTATTATCATCATGGCCCCCATATTATATATTGAAAAAAAAAACACCCACAACTATATAGGTATATAAATTTAAGCAATCTGCTTCAGTTCACATAGAGACTAAAGGACAAAGCAGAAGTTCAACCAGACATTTTGGACTGGAAGCCTATATCCTTGACCACTGGACCATACAAGTTTCCATGTGGTAGGTAATACTTGTATAGTCATAAATATCAAATTTGCTCCATTAGGGAAATCAGCTGGAAAATGTGGCCGCAAATTAAACGTAATTTTTGATGTGGCTCACAGATGGGTGATGGTAACAATGAAGGCATTGATAGTTTCCTTTTTTAAACTAATTATTCGAAGCTCTTTTTAATTTCAATGCAGCTGGAATATATTTGCTGTCAAGTATGTAAAAGGAACACATTTTTAAGTTGTAAAATTTAGGAAGTACTGAAGTCAGTTAAATTTTACCCTGTTGGGGACAAACCAAAGCTTCCTGTTGTAAAATAGACTATATTCTTTTATTGGTTTAATACTTTTGTGTTATTAATGATCTGATATTTCCATAAAATTGTTTTTGAATTTCACTTTACATTACAAAAACTATTTCCTTGGCATTCAAATTTTTGCCATCTTGTCATTATATTTCAATATGTTGTAGGTTTACCTTAATCACAATTTATTTGAAGGAAATGAAGATAAAAGTATATTTTTTAGTGCGTCTGATTTTTGACAAAACAAAAAATATACATATCACAGAATGTATTCAGTATTTCTTTACCAAAAATGAAAGTAAATCAGTGACTAAGGAAAATATTTTTGGTGTATCCTCTTGGTAATTTTGCCATTTTGATATTTAATTTGGAAAAGTTGATATTCCACTGGATTATAAAAACATGCCTTTATACAATTTGAGTGCAACTGTATATATTTTATATTTTATCACCATACTAAAACACTATCCTTAATAGCTACCTATTTATCTATCATCTACCTATCTGTATCTTCCGTATTCTACAAGGATCTTTTTGAACAAAAACCAAGAAAATTTCCCATAACTAAAAGACAAAAAACCCCACAAGCAACATGGGTCAAAAATGGGCAAAAACATTTGAATAGATTTCTAAGAGGAAGATATACAAATGCCCAACAACACATAAGATGCTCAACAACATTAATCATTAGGTAATAAAAATAAAAAAACATAATGAAATACCACTTCGCACCTATTAGGATAGCTACTATAAAACACAACAGAAAATGACAAATATTGGGGAGGATATGGAAAAACTGGAACTTTGTACACTGTCAGTGGGAATGTAAAACAGTGCAGCTGGTATGAAAAACAGTATGGATGTTCCTCAAAAAAATTAAAAGTAGAATTGGCACATGATCCAGCAATTAGTTCTGGGTATACAGCCCCCAACCACCAAAAAAACAAAACAACAACAAAAAAAAAACACAAAAACCTGAAAGGGTAGCAAGGAGATATTTTTACACCTATGATCAAAGCAACATTATTCTCAAAATCCAAAATGTGGAAGCAACCCAAGTGTCAAAAAAAGTGGTACATAAATACAAAGGAGTATTATTCAGCAATATAAAAAGAAAGAAAATTCTAGCACACACCTACAAGATGAACAAATCTCAAGGACATTAAGCCTTGTGAAATAAGCCATTCATATAAAGACAAATATCACATTTTCCCACTTATATGAGATATTTAGAGTAGTTAAATTCATAGATCAGAAAGTTGAGCATGGTTGTCAGGGCTGAGATGAGAAGAAAAAGGCAGTTATTTAGTATCAATGGGCACAGAGTTTCAGTTTTGCAAAATAAATATTTCTGGAGATGGATAGCAGTAATGATTGCACAGTGATGTGAATATAGGTAATATCTAAACCATACACTTAAAAATAGTTACAACAATAAATTTTGTATGTGTACTTTACCACAATTAAAATTTTTAAAAAGCAAAAGTACTTGTCAATCACTTATAATTACAGATATAACATTCTTTATGTAACTAGATATGCTGCCCCAAAAATCCAATATTGATAAATTAGTAATGATCTCTATACACTTGAAAATTCTGACTTTTCTAAAGTAACAATAAGTAATAAATAAAACCCCAAGCATTTCCCCATAGGAAACCAAAAAGATTGAGCTTTAAAGCAAGGAGGAAAAGAAACAGAAATAAAGAATTAAATACCTGAGGCTTGCTCAGTACATTGCTTAGCTCAATAAATACTAACTCTAAACAAATCTGGCAAATATTATGAACCCTTCAGAAAAGTTTGTATATCACTATCAACTGCAGCAAAACAGAATTGAGATAAAAATCGTTGAGTAAGAGTGATTATTTAATGATAAACTGAATAATCCTCCATGAAGATAAAACAACCACAAATTTTTCTGTACCCAATATGCCTTATACTGAAATACATAAAGAAAAATTTGAAAGATATGAAAAATCCACAAAATTACAAATTTCAAAATTCCTCACTGAAACATCTGACGACAAAGTAAGAAGATGTAAAGGATAGCTGAAGAACACAGTTAAAAGCTTGCCCACAAATTCACATAGACAAAACAATCTTTTCAAAAATCATTTACAAATCTAGATCACCGAAGTAGGCCTGCCTCCCCAAATCTATCTTTCTGAAGTTAAAATGTCTGAATTTTAACGAAAGAAAGAAAAAATGGAATGGAAGCACCACATCTAGTACAAATAATAACATTCAAGGGAGAGAAAGAAGACAAAGGACAATGAGGACTAAAGAGATATTAACGTATTGAGATAAAAAATATTCCATACTCCTCTACCTCACTAATATTTTAGTTTAAGTCCTGATTAAGATTTTTAAGTAAGAAGGATGGAAGAGGAAAATGAGGTGCAAGAGTTGGAGAGGATGAGAGAGTAACTGAAAGGCCTAAGGACTAGAAAGGAAAAAATAAAAAGTGTCAGTGCTATACATTTCATTTATGACAGCACAGGGAATATAGTCAATAGTATTGTAATAACTTTGTATGGTGACAGATAGTGACTGCATTTATCACGGTGAGCATTTTTGCTTTTGTTTCCCTTGCCTTTGGCGATGTGTCTCGGAAGAAGTTGCTGCAGGTGAGGTCAAAGAGGTTGCTGCCTATGTTCTCCTCAAGGATTTTGTTGGATTCCCATCTCACATTTAAATCTTTCATCCATTTTGAGTCTATTTTTGTGTGTGGTGTAAGGAAATGGTCCAGTTTCATTCTTCTGCATGTGGGTGTCCAATTTTCCCAACACCATTTGTTAAAGAAACTGTCTTTTTTCCATTAGATATTCTTTCCTGCTTTGTCAAAGATTAGTTGAGAGTACATTTCTGAGTTCTCCGTTCTGTTCCACTGATCTATGTGTCTGTGTTTGTGCCAGTACCATACTGTCTTGATGATTATGTTTTTGTAATAGAGCTTGAAGTTTGGCATTGTGATGCCACCAGCTTTGGTTTCCTTTTCAACATTTCTGGATATTCAGGGTCTTTTCTGGTTCCATATAAATTTTAGGATTATTTGTTCCATTTCTCTGAAAAAAGTTGGTGGTATTTAGACAGTGATCACATTGAATGTGTAGATTGCTCTAGGTAGCATAGACATTTTAACAATATTTGTTCTTCCAATGCATGAGCATGGAACATTTTTCCATTTCTTTGTGTCTTCCTCAATTTCTTTCGTGAGTATTCTATAGTTTTCTGAGTACAGATCCTTTGCCTCTTCGGTTAGATTTATCCCTAGGTATTCTTATGGTTTGGGGTGCAATTATAAATGACTTTGACTCTTTAATTTCTCTTTCTCCTGTCTCATTGTTGGTGTATAGAAATGTAACTGATTTCTGTGCACTGATTTTATATCCTGCCACTTTACTGGATTCCTGTATGAGTTCTAGCAGTTTTGGGGTAGAGTCTTTCGGGTTTTTCACATAAAGTATCATATCATCTGCAGAGTGAGAGTTTGACGACTTCTTTGTGTACTCGGATTCCTTTTCTTTTTGTTGTCTGATTGCTGATACTAGGACTTCTAGTACTATGTTGAATAGTAACGGTAACATTGGACATCCCTGCCGTGTTCCTGACCTTAGGGGAGAAGCTCTCAGTTTCTCCCCACTGAGAATGATATTCGCTGTGGGTTTTTCATAGATGGCTTTTATGATATTGAGGTATGTTCCCTCTATTCCTACATCGTGAAGAGCTTTAATCAAGAAAAGGTTCTGTAATTCGTCAAATGCTTTTTCTGCATCTATTGAAAGGAGCATAATACAGCTACTCTATGACCCAGCAATTGCATTACTGGGTATCTACCCCAAAGATACAAATGTAGTGATCTGAAGGGGCCCCCACACCCCAATGTTTATAGCAGCAATGCCCACAATAGTCAAACTATGGAAAGAACCCAGATGTCCATCGACAGATGAATGGATAAAGAAAAAGTGGTATATATATACAATGGAATATTAAGCAGCCATCAAAAAGAAATCTTGCCATTTGCAAGGATGTGGATGGCACTAGAGGGGATTATGCTAAACAAAATAAGTCAATCAGAGAAAGACAATTATCATATGATCTCACTGATATGTGGAATTTAAAAACAAGGCAGAGGATCATAGGGGAAGAGAGGAAAATATGAAACAAGATGAAACCAGAGAGGGAGACAAACCATTAGACTCTTAATCTCAGGAAACAAACTGAGGGTTGTGGGGGGTGGGGGGCAGATGGGGTGGCTGGGTGATGGATATTGGGGAGGGTATGTGTTGGGGTGAGTGCTGTGTATTGTGTAAGACTAATGAATCACAGACCTGTACCCCTGAAACAAGTAATATATCATACATTAATTTAAAAAATCTATAATATTTCTACTTGCCAGTGATTACAGTCAGAACATTTAATAATAAAAGATCACATTCAAAATAGCAGCAAGATAAATGATGCTTAAGAATATATCTAGTAAAATAGGTATAAGATTTTTATGCACAGAGCCAAAACAAGATATTCAATTTCTATGAGTTGATTCAAATTGTTTAGATGCCAGTTTCTCCCAAATTCATTTATAAATTTAACCCAAACTTAGTAAATTTAAATAAATAAAAATAAAGTATTCAATTAGTAATTTTAAGTTTTATAATAAATTGTTAAGATGCCTGAATAGTCACAATAATTCTAAAAGAAGGAATTAAGACAGAGACATACCCTACCTGATGTCAAGACATTTAAAGTATGGTAATTTAGAAGAATGAATTGTAAAAAATAGAAACTATCATCAAAAAAGAATAAAGAGCCCCAAGCAGATTTAAACATATATGCAACTTTTTTCATATTTATACTAACAGACATCTGGGGAAATTGGATATTATTCATTACATATTTTATATTGGTTTTTATTGTAAAAAATATAACTGGACTCAACACATACACAATAGGTTAATTAAAAACCTAAAAGTAAAAAAAAATCAGAAATATAGAATCTTAAATGTATGCCTAATGTAAGGATAAACTAAATAATACTCAATAAAAGCATATACAAAGATAAGTAGATTTTCCAAGTTAAACAGAATGATGTTTTAAATGATAAAAGATGCTCTAGTTGTTTAGATATATGGTAGATGATATCTTCAAATATGAAACAGAAAAACTGCCATCCAGTAATTATTTTATGATCACATAAGGATATGAAAAAGATAAACAGCAGATAAAAATTTTTAAAATATTTTAAAAAGAAATTGACATAAGTGATTGAAGAATGATCAAAAGACATGAAAATTTGCTTGATCCCACTAGCAAAAAAAAAGTCAATATGAAACATAATACAATAGCACCATCTGAAGATGAACTCAATACCCGTCACGAGAGCAGACATTTAAATACGACTATATAAGTCTGCATTGGTTTTGTATGCTTTCAAATATATAGAACAGAGAGAGAAAATACAGATACAAAAACGTACATACATAAAACAGAGACACAGAAATGGATGATATAGATAAGAGATGAAGAGATGATAGCTAGATATAGATAGGTAGGTAAGAGGGTAGACATAGAACAAGAAATTAAAAGGACTCAAGCCCAAAATATGGTCACCTATGGAAGTTCATAAAAATGAATAGCACGGGGAAAAGTAAAATAAGTCCTTCACTTTATCGATCATCTATTACATGTTACGAAAACTAAATATGAAAATACATAAACATGTTAAACATTTATTGATTTTGAATAACCAAAGTACTATAAACTTTCTATACCCTTAAAATTTTATGATAATAGCAACAGCATTAACATATAACCCCATCATCAGTCAAGGGGTAGAGAGATCAGTAGCAAATATAAAATAAAAAGATTCCTAGATATTAGTGTGCACAGTCTTGAATCTTGAAAAAAATATTTTCAATAAAACTAATGAATGGGGAAAGAATGGAGTCTAGATAAAACAAAATCTGGTAGAAATGAATTTGTAGTTTACATGTTTCCTTTCTAGTTACATTTTATTTTTCTGAATAATGTACATAAGTTACTCATTTATCCTTCATAATTGCAAATATGTTTTCATAATCTTTTATAAGATGTATCTGGTAGCTAGTTTTCTATTTATAGGACTATAATTGTACTGTAAAATTAAAGAAAAACTGAATTTTCTATTCTAAAATGTACAGAGTAAACATATCTTGGTTTGTATAGGTATGCAATTATAATTCAATTATTATTCTCTTCTGTTTAGTAAGAGTCTACTAGCAAAGCATTCAAAATATTTTATAATCATACATTACAGTTTTTAGTTACTTTCTTCAGTGAACACTTTGAATATATACTTAGTTCTAGGCTTCTTTAGACATTTTGATTCAATACCTCTTCTTTCCTCAGTATGTTGCATAGCATCAGAGTCATAAAGTACATCTTATATTTAGAAAATATGTCCAGGGGTGCCTGGGTGGCTCAGTCAGTTCAGAGTCTGTCTTCAGCTCAGGTTATGATCCTGGGGTCCTCGGATAGAGCACCGCATCGGGCTCCCTGCTTGGTGGGAAGCCTGCTTCTCCCTCTGACTCTACTGCTCCCCCTGCCTGTGTTCTCTCTCACTCACACACTCTCTCTCAAATAAATAAAAGCTTAAAAAAGAAAAAAGAAAAAAAAAGAAAATATGTCCAGTATTTATTATAGACTGTGAAATCAAATATGTTATTTTGCCAGGTTTACTTAAATGTTTTGTGTTATTTTCAACACAGGCTTAGTGAGAAATATAGAACTATATTCTAATTTTACTAATTCAAAATATTTGATCATTTTCATGTAAGGTATTTCCTTCACAGCAGTGATTCCAAGCTAAAACTTTCATCAAATATAATAGGTTTTATGTATTTCTGTACCTAATACTAATGAATGCAATTCATTTGTTACAATGTTCATACAGTTCTCAGACAATAGATGAAATATGCATGTATATTAAGACTACAGTTTTTTTAGAGAAGATGATGTTTGTCGATGGCAACTGTATTAGGGTCCAGAAAAATAGACTAATAGGATATACAGATATATAAGAGGAGAGTTATTATGGGAATCGGCTCATGCAATTTGAGAGATTGAGATTTAGGACAATATACCATCTATAATACAGAGACCCAAGAAAAGTGCTGATGTAATTCAGTCAGAGTCCAAAGGCCTGAAAACCAGGAGCTCTGGTATTCAAGGGCATATTCTGCATTTTTATTCTATTTAAGCCTCCAATGGATTGGAATGATAACCCATACCCACCACCAGGTTGGTGAGAAGGATTTTCCGTACTCAGTCTACTGATTCAAATGCTAATTTCTTATGAAGACACCCTCACAGACATACCCAGAAATAATGTTTTACCACTAAAACTAATACCCAGAAATAATGTTTTACCACTAAAGTGATGTGGACATCACGTAGGGCAGTCAAGTTGACACATTAACTATTACAGCATGTTATAATATCTGTGCACAGAGAATACTACACAAGATTCGTGTGATTGGCAACCATTCGACGGATACTTTGCTTCTCATATCCTGATTTTAAACTGATAATTATTACTATTGTCTTTGCCAGTGTTTTTTTTACAATGTGTCCATAATCAGATGCAAAGACAACAGACTTCCATAAGGTTTTATGTTTATTTAGTTTTCTTTCTTTAATCTACTCGTTTTCATGCATTCCTTAAAGAATAAATACTGTTGAGAAGTCACTCTGGGTTCTAAGTTGCCTTTATGATGAATCTTTTACATTTATTCCAGGAAAAGAAATCAGAATAATATCTGTTTAAATGTATTTGAATGTTTTTCCTTTTTTTCTAAAATATTGATAGAGAATGATATTTTTAACTATAAAATTTGTCAAAGTATTTGCGGTCACTATTGACAATTTTGGTTTACAGAATTATTAATCCTCTTGTGCTATCAGTTCTCATATTCCTATGCTATGTGTCTAACTTACCAACACAAACATTTCCCTCTTTTATAAAATCTACTTCATCCTAGATAATTAAATCTACATTACTATTCTCATGTTAAATTCTACTTATATTCTAAATTTCCTTAGATGTTATTTCTACCTCAAAGGGTTATCTGATTCTTATCTGATACCAATAATTAGCCTCTTTCTTTTAAGCCTCTTTTTTCTTAATACTACTGCTACACCTTTCATAATTATTCTACATGGCAAATACCACACTGTTCTGTTATTTATCTATTTATATGCCTGATTTTTCGCTTATACAGAGAGCTCCTAGAGAAGTTTTTACTTGTCATTGTATCAAAAAATGTACTTAAAATACAAAATACACTTAATACATTGTTAAAAACATTAAATAAAAATTACAAAACTGTTTAGAATTTTAAAAATACACTGAAGTTTAATTAGTTGAATTTAATTAAAATAATCATTTTTCATAATACTGCGCTGCTCTATTGTATTTTACAAAAGACAAAATTTATGCAAAGAATATTTATAGATTGTAAAGTCAGTATAAGGATATTAAAGTTGATTCATTGTCTTAAAAGCACATGTAAATGCAATGTTGAATGAGCTTTGACTTTTTTCAAAATAATTATTTTAAAAGTTTAAAAAGTAGCATTTCCAGGGGGAGTTAAGATAGCGGAGGAGTAGGGAACCCCTTTTTCAGCCAGTCCCCTGAGTAGAGCTGCATAGGTACCAGACCAGCCTGAGCATCCATGGAATCAGCCTGAGACACAGGAAGATACATCTGGATCTCTACAAATGAACATCTCCAGCCCTGAGTATTGAGGTACGAAGTGGGGAGTCATGAAACCGCGCACAGATATTGGAAGATAAACGGAAGAGGGAGGGAGCCGCTGCGTTCAGGCGCACGGAAGCGGTAGCCACCTACACGGGGGAGCGGGCAGACTCATGGACCGGCACCCTAGAGAGAGCAGACTGAAACCATGAGCCGGGAGTGCGTGACACCAGACTTCTCACGGAACTCTGGTGTGCTCACTGGAACCAGAATGAGACCGGGAGTTCCGGAGCACACGGGGGGCTGGTGGTGTTAGAAACACAAAGGACAAAGACGCCACGGCCCTGGATGTGAGGGCTGGGACACCGGATGTGGGGCGCACATCCCGGGACGCTGCAGGGTTGAGCAGCACCAACAGAAACAGAGTTAAAGTGGCCAGAACATCAGTGGAGAACGGTCCGCGATCCCCCTGTTCTGTGACAGAGGCTGAGATTCGGTCGCTGCTGCTCTGACTCTCAGAAGAGGCACAGCAAACCACCAGGGAAAGCCGCCAGAGAACAAAAGCCTGGAAATACCGGCTCACACAGTGTGCCCATCCCCATCCCCCCTCTCAGGGGACACAGAGACTCTACCCAAACAGGGTTGCCTGAATATCGGCACCCCAGGCCCCTCCCCCAGAAGGCAGGCTGAAAAGTCAAGAAGCCCACATCCCTAAGATCCTTATAAAACAAGGGCGCCTGTCTTCGGCTTAGGGCGTGATCCCGGCGTTCCGGAAAGGAGTCCCTCATCGGGCTCCTCCGCTGGGAGCCTGCTTCTTCCTCTCCCACTCCCCTGCTTCTGTTCCCTCTCTCGCTGGTTGGCTGCCACATAAATAAATAAATAAAATCTTTAAAGAAGAAGCCCACATCCCTAAGATCCCTATAAAACAAGGGGCACGGCCTGGGACCCAGTCAATAATTTGGGCTCTGGAAACCCCGCAACCTCTCTTCATCAGAATGACAAGAAGGAGAAGCCCCCCCCAGCAAAGAAAAGACAGTGATTCTGTGGCCTCTGCCACAGAAATAATGGATATGGATGTAACCAAATTATCAGAAATGGAATTCAGAGTAACGATGGTCAAAATGATGAGTAGAATTGAAAAAAGTATTAACGAAAAGGTTACTGAGAATATAGAATCCCTAAGGACAGAAATGAGAGCGAATCTGACAGAAATTAAAAATTCTATGAGCCAAATGCAGGCAAAACTAGAGGCTCTGACAGCCAGGGTCGCAGAAGCAGAGGAAAGGGTTAGTGAATTGGAGGATGGGTTAATAGAGGAAAAAATGAAAATAGAAGATGGTCTTAAAAAAATCCACGCCCACGAATGTAGGTTACGGGAGATTACTGACTCAACGAAATGATCCAATGTTAGAATCATCGGCATCCCCGAGGGGGTGGAGAAAAACAGAGGTCTAGAAGAGATATTTGAACAAATTGTAGCTGAAAACTTCCCTAATCTAGCGAGGGAAACAAACATTCGTGTCCAAGAGGCAGAGAGGACCCCTCCCAAGCTCAACCACGACAAACCTACACCACGTCACGTCATAGTGCATTTTGCAAATATTAGATCCAAGGATACAGTATTGAAAGAGGCCAGGGCAAAAAAATTTCTCACGTACCAAGGCAAAGGCATCAGAATTATGCCAGACCTGTCTACACAGACCTGGAATGAGAGAAAGGGTTGGGGGGGTGCATTTTTAAAGCTCTTTCAGAGAATAACATGCAGCCAATGATCCTCTATCCAGCATGGCTGTCATTCAGAATTGATGGAGAAATAAAGACCTTCCAGAATTGCCAGTCATTGACCAATTTCGTCACCACGAAACCAGCCCTACAGGAGATATTAAGGGGGGTTCTATAAAAGTAAAAAGGCCCCAAGAGTGATACAGAACAGAAAGTCACAATCTATAGAAACAAAGACTTTACTGGCAACATGGCATCATTAAAATCATATCTCTCAATAATCGACAGAACACCCTGGCAAAAACTAAGCAAAGAATCAAAGGCTTTGAATGCCATACTCGACGAGTTGGACCTCATAGATATATATAGAACACTACACCCCAGAACCAAAGAATACTCATTCTATTCTAATGCCCATGGAACATTCTCAAGAATAGACCATGTTCTGGGACACAAAACAGGTCTCAACCGATACCAAAAGATTGAAATTATCCCCTGCATATTCTCAGACCACAACGCTCTGAAATTGGAACTCAACCACAAGGAAAAATTTGGAAGAAACTCAAACACTTGGAGACTAAGAACCATCCTGCTCAGGAATGACTCGATAAACCAGGAAATCAAAAATCAAATTAAACAATTTATGGAGACCAATGAGAATGAAAATACAACAGTCCAAAACCTATGGGATACTGCAAAGGCAGTCCTAAGGGGGAAATACATAGCCATCCAAGCCTCACTCAAAAGAATAGAAAAATCTAAAATGCAGTTTTTATATTCTCACCTCAAGAAGCTGGAACAGCAACAGAGGGACAGGCCTAATCCACGCACGAGGAAGCAGTTGACCAAAATTAGAGCTGAAATCAATCAAGCAGAAACCAGAAGTACAGTAGAGCAGATCAACAGGACTAGAAGCTGGTTCTTTGAGAGAATCAATAAAATTGACAGACCACTGGCAAGACTTATCCAAAAGAAAAGAGAAAGGACCCAGATTATTAAAATTATGAATGAAAAAGGAGAGGTCACGACGAACACCATTGAAATTGGAAGGATTATTAGAAATTTTTATCAACAGCTATATGCCAATAAACTAAGCAATCTGGAAGAGATGGAATCCTTCCTGGAAACCTATAAACTACCAAGATTGAAACCGGAAGAAATTGATTCCTTAAACAGGCCAATTAATTATGAAGAAATTGAGTCAGTGATAAACAACCTTCCAAATAACAAAACTCCAGGCCCGGACGGTTTTCCTGGGGAATTCTACCAAACATTCAAAGAAGAAATAATACCTATTCTCCTAAAGCTATTTCAAAAAATAGAAACAGAAGGAAAGCTACCAAACTCATTCTATGAGGCCAATATTACCTTGATCCCCAAACCAGGCAAAGACCCCCTCAAAAAGGAGAATTACAGACCGATTTCCCTAATGAATATGGACGCCAAAATCCTCAACAAGATACTTGCTAATAGAATCCAACAGTACATTAAAAGGATTATCCATCACGATCAAGTGGGATTCATACCTGGGATGCAAGCGTGGTTCAATATTCGCAAATCAATCAGCGTGATACATCATATCAACAAGAAAAGACTCAGGAACCATATGATCCTCTCAATCGATGCCGAAAAAGCATTTGACAAAATACAGCATCCTTTCCTGATTAAAACCCTTCAGAGTGTAGGAATAGAAGGGACATTTCTCAATCTCATAAAAGCCATCTATGAAAAGCCTACTGCAAATATTATTCTCAATGGGGAAAAGCTGGAAGCCTTTCCCTTAAGATCAGGAACACGACAAGGATGCCCACTCTCGCCACTATTATTCAACATAGTACTAGAAGTCCTTGCAACAGCAATCAGACGACAAAAAGGGATCAAAGGTATTCAAATCGGAAAAGAAGAAGTCAAAATGTCTCTCTTCGCAGATGACATGATACTCTATATGGAAAACCCAGAAAAGTCCACACAGAAACTATTAGAAGTTATAGAGCAATTCAGTAATGTGGTGGGATACAAAATCAATGCTCAGAAATCAGTTGCATTTCTATACACGAATAATGAGACTGAAGAAAGAGAAATTAGGGAATCCATCCCATTTACAATAGCACCAAAAACCATATGTTACCTTGGAATTAACTTAACCAGAGACGTAAAGGACCTATATTCTAGAAACTATAAATCACTCTTGAAAGACATTGAGGAAGACATAAAAAGATGGAAAGATATTCCATGCTCATGGATCGGAAAAATTAACATAGTTAAAATGTCCATGCTACCCAGAGCAATCTACACTTTCAATGCTATCCCAATCAAAATACCGAAAACGTTTTTCAAAGAACTGGAACAAATAGTCCTTAAATTTGTGTGGAACCAGAAAAGGCCCCGAATCTCCAAGGAACTGTTGAAAAGGAAAAACAAAGCTGGGGCATCACAATGCCGGATTGCGAGCTGTACTACAAAGCTGTGATCACAAAGACAGCATGGTACTGGCACAAAAACAGACACATAGACCAATGGAACAGAATAGAGAACCCAGAAATGGACCCTCGGCTCTTTGGGCAACTAATCTTTGACAAAGCAGGAAAAAACATCCAGTGGAAAAAAGACAGTCTCTTCAATAAATGGTGCTGGGAAAATTGGACAGCTACATGCAAAAGAATGAAACTTGACCACTCTCTCACACCATGCACAAAAATTAACTCCAAGTGGATGAAAGACCTCGATGTAAGACAGGAATCCATCAAAATCCTAGAGGAGAACATAGGCAGCAACGTATAAGACATCGGCCAAAGCAACCTTTTTCATGACATATCTCCAAAGGCAAGAGAAACAAAAGATAAAACGAACTTGTGGGACTTCATCAAGATAAAAAGCTTCTGCACAGCCAAGGAAACAGTCAAAAAAACTAAGAGGCAGCCCATGGAATGGGAGAATATATTTGCAAATGACACTATAGATAAAAGACTGGTATCCAAGATCTACAAAGAACTTCTCAAACTCAATACATGTGAAACAAATAAATCATAACATGGGCAGAAGATATGAACACTTTTTCAATGAAGACATACAAATGGCTAACAGACACATGAAAAAAATATTCAAAATCATTAGCCATCAGGGAAATTCAAATCAAAACCACACTAAGATACCACCTTACACCAGTTAGAATGGCAAAAATAGACAAGGCAAGAAACAACAATTGTTGGAGAGGATGTGGAGAAAGGGGATCCCTCCTACATTGTTGGTGGGAATGCAAGTTGGTACAGCCACTCCGGAAAACAGGGTGGAGGTCCCTTAAAAAGTTAAAAATTGAGCTACCCTATGACCCAGCCATTGCACTACTGGGTATTTACCCCAAAGATACAGACGTAGTGAAGAGAAGGGCCATATGCACACCAATGTTCATAGCAGCATTGTCCACAATAGCCAAAGCATGGAAGGAACCTGAGATGCCCTTCAACAGATGACTGGATTAAGAAGATGTGGTCCATATATACAATGGAATATTACTCAGCTATCAGAAAGAACGATTTCTCAACATTTGCTGCAACATGGACGGTACTGGAGGAGATAATGCTAAGTGAAATAAGTCAAGCAGAGAAAGACAATTTTCATATGATTTCTCTCAAATATGGAACATAAGAACTAGGAAGATCAGTAGGGGAAGAAAGGGATAAAGAAAGGGCGGGTTAATCAGAAGGGGGAATGAAGCATGAGAGACTATGGACTCTGAGAAACAAACTGAGGGCCTCAGAGGGGAGGGGGGTGGGGGAATGGGATAGGCTGGTGATCGGTAGTAAGGAGGGCACGTATTGCATGGTGCACTGGGTGTTATACGCAACTAATGAATCATCGAACTTTACATTGGAAACCGGGGATGTACTGTATGGTGACTAACATAATAAAAAAAAAAATTAAAAAAATAAAAAAATAAAAAGTAGCATTTCCATGTAATGGAAAAACACAGAAAAATATTTCCTTAGCTTTAAATATTATTTTCTGTAGGGGCACCTGGGTGGCTCAGTTGGTTAAGTTTCTGCCTTTGGCTCAGGTCATGATTCCAGGGTCCTGGGATGGAGCCCCGCATCAGGCTCCCTGCTTAGCGGGGAGCCTGCCTCTCCCTCTCCCTCTGCCTGCTGCTTCCCCTGCTTGTGCTCTCTGTCTCTGACAAATAAATAAATAATATGTTTAAATAATTAATTATTATTAAAGATGTTTTCAGCGGGTTTCTTGTTATAACCACTAATTCTTATCTCTTGCACCTCAAATTATATATATGTATATAATTTATCATTATATATATTTCCTATACCTTTCAATTCAGAGATCAAGTCATATTATTATGAAAATTATTATAAAAATGTTATTTATTCTTAACCTGCAAATTATTCTGCAGATTTGAAATAATGTTATTTATAAGAGATAACTCATATTTACATAAAAAAGCTCTAATGTGGCTTTTCTGTTATTCACCAGAAAGAAATATTTGATTAGCCTTTTGAGCAGAATACTGAAGCTCCAAGAAATGCTGGAATGGCAAAGATAAATTCTAACATACTCTAATAATGAAGGGGTAAAAAATGTGAAATTCTTTAAGATCAACTTAAGAGACTAAAAGCAGCTTAGGGAAAGTCACTATGGAGTGTGGAGGAAAGAGAAGAAGCAGAACCTGGGTGGCAGCAGAAGTCTATGAGAAAATGAAACATGGGGAAGACAAAAAAAAAGATATGTATATTGGTTGGTATGGAAATAGTAAAAATATATGCTCCCATGCATTTCTCCTAATAAAATACTGGAAAAATACACATTTCTATTAAAATATATACATATGGACTCTGGGAAGCAAACTGAGGGTTTCAGGGGAGGGGGCGGGATTGGGCTAGGCCTGTGATGGGTACTAAGGAGGGCACACATTACATGGAGCACTGGGTGTTATATGCAAACAATGAATCATGGAACACTACCTCAAAAACTAATGATATACTGTATGGTGAATAACATCTAATAAAAAAAAAAAGAAAAGAGATCTCAAAAAGGAGGATGTGACATAACTCTTGTACTTGTTATGCTAATAACATTTTCATTAACTTTTTAGTCAATGGCTTTTCTTTTCCCTAGCTTCTCTATGGAAAAGGGGGATATACTTTTATTTTTAAAACTTACAATTAAAAAAATAATTACATGCCTAGACCTAACCTAAGTAAATTCCCAATGGCTCTAAATGAGTCAAACAGTGAACTTTAAACCCTTCTGGCCTCCTCATCCTCATACAAGAAATCCTAGTTCCTTATCTCCTTTTTTTTTTTTTTTTAAGATTTATTTATTTGACAGAGAGAGAGACAGCCAGCGAGAGAGGGAACAAAAGCAGGGGGAGTGGGAGAGGAAGAAGCAGGCTCCCAGCGGAGGAGCCTGACATGGGGCTCAATCCCAGAATGCGGGGATCACGCCCTGAGCCAATGGCAGACGCTCAACGACTGAGCCACCCAGGCGCCCCTCCTTATCTCCTTTTTAGAAGGCATTTCAAGTGTCATGGATGGCAAACTATAAGTTATCCAAAGGAAGTTGGATAAAGGGTTTGAGGACAATTCATCTTCTGAATCTCCTTTGCTCTGATATGCTCTTTCTATCAGAACAATGTCTCCACTGCTCTACACCCATCTCCCAGCCTCAATATTGTCTGGTCTTCAGGAATTACAAGACCTGACTTTTAGAGAAAACATGTGCTGCCTATAAATCAAAGTTTTCATAGAATGTTTGTGTCTTTTTGGGTGTAATTTAGAGAAGAGAAAAATTTGCTGACAAGAGACCAGTGATAGACCAGAAAGGGAGGAGAAAACAATAACAACAACAATATATTCTTTAAAATGTAACCCTGTTATATCATGTATATCATCAGAAATAATATATAGTATTACAATAAATGTGTCAGGTCTTTTACTGTATAATTTCATTCAATATTTACAAAGAGTGAGTCAAAGATTCACATAAAAAAGTGTTACCAAATACTAAAATCACCAACAATATTTAAATACACATAAGACAATAAGACAACATTTGTGATAAATAAAAGTAGGTTAATTTCTAAATATATAAATTTCCTACAGAAATTGTTAAAATTAAATGTTAAAAAAAATGCTTTCATCTGCTCCCAGAGGAAAAAATGCAAAGGATACAGTTTTTGCATTAAAATATAGTAACATGTAAAATATATTTGACCTTTAGACAATTTTGCAACCCTATGCTCATGGGTTTTTCCAAATTAAATGCACATGTAGAATTTTGCACTAAAACCTATTCTGGGTATGGGCTCTAGGACTTGTCTTGATATTGTGGTTATAGAGCGCACATATAAGAATAAGAAAATGTGCTTTTGCCCATATCAAAAAAATTATATGGAAGAATGATAGAGATGGGGCAGATGTTAAAGACCTCCAAACCACCCTTTGTTGCCTCTTTGATTGTTCTAGCCTTCCTTCCTTATAAATATACTCATTCTCTGGGGAGAGGACCTAATAGACATTTTTCCAAGGAGGACACACACAAATGACCAAGAAACTTACGAAAAGATGTTCAGTGTCACTAATCATCAGGGAAATGCAAATCGAAACCATAATGAGATTTCACCTTACCCCAGTCAGAATGGCTAGTCAAAAAGACAAGAAATAAGTACTGGTAAGAATGTAGAGAAAAAGTTACCCCTACACATTGTTGGTGGGAATTCAAATTGGTGTAGCCACTGTGGAAAACTGTATCAAATTTCCTCAAAAAATTAAAAATAGAAATACTATATGATCTAATAATTCCACTACTGGATATTTCCCCAAAGAAAATGAAAACATTAATTTTATTTACAATAGCCATTGATAGATGAATGGATAAAGAAGATGTGGAATGTGAATGTATATGTGTATATGTGTGTATGTATATGTATGTATAATTTGTGACAATATGGGTGGACCTAGAGGGCATTAGGTGAAGCGAGATAAGTCAGAGAAAGACAAACATCCTGTGATTTTACTTCTATGTGGAATCTAAAAATCAAAACAAACGAACAAACAAAAATCCATAACAGACCCATAAATACAGAGAAATGGTGGTAGCCAGAGCGGTGGAGGACTGGGAAATAAGCAAAAAGGGAAGAAAAAGAGTGGGAGATACAGGCTTCTGTGCACAGAATCAATAAGTTATAGGGACGAAAAGCCCTGCATGGGGAATATAGTGAATGATATTGTAATAGTGTTGTATGGTGACAGATAATAGCCACATCTGTGATGACTTTAGCTAAGGTATAAAGTTGTCAAATCACTATGCTGTATACCTGAAACTAATGTGACATTGTACGTCAACTATAATTTTACATATATTTTATACACACACACACATATATATATATATAATCCATTCTCTCCCAGTCTTCCACAATACCAAGAATCCTGACCATAAGAAATACAGTATGCAGTTTCTTGGGTAGTTAAGGATGGATTTCTTAAGAATTCCCCTAAAGATAGGAGAGGAGAGCTGTTTAAATTCATAATTTGGAAGAGTCTGCTGGAGCCCATGAATCTGTTTGATTCATGTACAGTTAGTAACGTAAGTACAGGCAAGACACTTAGAACACCACAGAAAAGTAAGCCAGTACTTTAGCCATAGACCTATCTCATCCATATTTAGTGCTGTGTCCTGAATGTATTCCCCAAAAATTCATATTCTGAATCTCTAACACTTAGTGTGACTATCGTTGGAGACAGGGCCTATAAAGGGATAATTATGTTTAAATGATGTTCTAAGAGTGAGGTGCTGATATGATAGGATTACTGTCCTTATAAGGAGAGACACCAGAGACCTTGTTTTCTTTTCCCCTCTCCTCCCCTCCCACTCAATCTCTCCCCATCTCTCTTGTCTGTCTGCCTGCCTGCCTCTCTCTCATCTCTTTTTCTCCCTGCAATGTGAGGACAGTAAGAAAATGGATACCTGCAAACCAAGAAGAGGGCTCTCAACAAAAAGTGAATTCTGCCAGACCTTGATCTTGATCTTCCCAGTCTCCAGAACAGTGAGAAAATAAATTTCTACTCTATGATCTTTTGTTATGGCAGCCCAACCCTATAAATATTCAATGTACCCAAAATTGCATTGGGAACAATACAAGTTCATGGTTATTGAGTGGGGGTAAAGGGAAAACTTCTACTCTGTGTGCAATGCTGCAGAGATATGCAGGTGATAGAGAAAATTGTTAAAATTAAATATACTTCCAACCCTTGTCAGGAGGAAATTGGTACATACGTACATGTCTATTATGTCTTGCTATGAAATCTGTCACTATGAAAAGTGGAAGACCCTTTAGGTGGTCTGGAAACTTAGATCAATAAAAGCAAAGAGCAGGTAATGGAAACACTATCAGAGGATGTTTAAACTGAGATGTAAATAAAGAATAGGATTCTTTCATGGAGAAGGCGATGACAGAATCCTCCAAGCAGAGGGAAAACTATGTGTGAAAATCTCTTGGGAAAGGAGGCATACTCATCCTAAGGAAATAAGGCAAGGGCAGGAATATTGGGTCAATAGAAGCTAGGGTTAAAGAAGGATGGGAAGCTATGCTAGGGGTTATAAGTATTTTTCCACGCCAAAGATTAGAGATTTTATGCCATAAGAGAAGACTATGTGTCACATGATTAGATTTGTATTTCTAAAGATCTCTTTCATTATGGTGGGTCGAACTGATTCCAGGAGCAAAAACAAATGTGGAGCAAGTATTCATTAAGTGAGTGTAACTGTCCAAGTGTAGATTAAAAAGTATTACATAACACTAAGACTAAAGAGTTTTTAGAAAGAAGACTTAGTGATAAATTGGTAAGAGAATGTGCAGGAGCGATTTAGGGATGATTCAAAGATGTATAGTTTAAACACAGGTGAGTGAATGGCTGCCCATTCACTGAAACCGAAGAGTCTGGATGAAGGAAAATTTGGTAAAATGAGGGTTGATTATATGAACTTTGAGATGTATTTTTAAACACCCAATGGGTACTATTAAATATGGGGTTCATTATAAATAACCAATAAAGTTGCCTGGACCCAGATTTTGATTGGGAAGTTATTTCATGTACATAGCAATAAAAGCCAGGTGAGAGAGGAGGTCCTAGTTGAGAGTCTTAGATGATAGTTGGAACTTATACATGAAGGAGTCCACAAAGAAAAAGAACTCATGGGGCTAAAATCTCTGCTCATATTGGGACCAAAAAAAGTGACAATAGTCATATTGCAAAAAGGTGGTGTGCTGGACTGTGTGAAACACTGCTGCTAAATAAAAAAGTTGGGTCTAAAGTTGCTGATCAAATTTATTGGATGAAAATCACTGGTTTGGTCCTTTAGGGCATTAACCATAAAGTCCAAATGGTTTGGAAATGGAGTTGAGAAACAAACGTTTTTCACAAAGTGTATGAAAAACAATGGAGACTTAGGCTAATGCTGGGAAAAGAAGGTAGAATTCTAGTGTCTTCAAGTTTTTATTCTGAAATAATTTTAGGTTTTTAGAAAATAGTTGCAAAGATAGCACAGAGGGTCTCCATATATAGTTTGAAGGTTATTTTTTTAATATGTTCCTTATGAGAGGTATATAAGGAACATTTTTTTAAAGCTGGTGAAGATATCTAGTAAACAGGTGTTCTGTAATTCATTTAAGATAATAAGTGATGAATATACAAGCTACCAGGAAGTATGGTCACATTCAGGGTACCAGTAGAGAAGATGGTCTTAGATGTATAAATACAGGGGAGGAGGAAAAATTATGTGTTCCTACATAGGAATGTCTGGGGATTTGGTGTTAATAATAATAGTAAAATAAATCTTCAAATTCCTTTTTTTTTTTTTTCTGAGAGAGAGCGAGAGAGAGAGCACGCATGCACAATTGGGAGGGCAGGCCAGAGGGGGAGAGAGAGAGAATCTCAAGCAGATTCCCCACTGAGCATGCACCCCATGTGGGGCTCACTGTCCTGAGATCATGACCTGAGCCAAAATCAAGAGTCGAAGGCTTAACAACTGAGCCACTCAGGTACCCCGATGTTATGAATATGAAGAGGTTACGTCCTATTGTGTTCTAGTTTTCTGTGTAGTAGGTGAAAAATCTTGTCTCCTTGAAGAGAAATATGAGGACCTTGAAAGCCTGAGAAGAGTGAAAAACTTAGATCTCATCCCTCCCCAGTGATTGTGAAAGTGACTGAGCAGAGGGAGAGGGTGGGTTTACCAGGTGGTTGGAGGCAATAGACTGACAGGGCCATCGGCCTGACTGTATCTATGATTTTCTTTACATAACCCCAACTGGGGCATTGGCCTGGAGATGGCAGTTTAAGGACTATGGCTAGAAGTAGGTGTAATTAGACCGAGGCTATAAAAGAAAAACAAGCAAAAGGACATACAAACTTGTACAAAAGAAGGACGGTAAATGATTCTAAATTTCTTTTCCAGACTAATTTTTAAACTAAATATGAGATTTTTATTAAATTTTACTATATATATATACATTCACAAGGGCAAAATATATTTACAGGGTTGGGCTTTCTTAGTCAAGAGTATGTTAAATATCTCAGTTTATACAAACCTATTTTATGTCACTTTGCCATGTTGGTTGTTGTTTGTAATACAGATTGCAATTGTGTGCGTAATTCTCATTCCACTGGGTGTTTACTCTGATGTCTCTAGAAAATTAAATGTTTAAGTCACCAAACTGATGACTGTTTCTTTAGCTATTGAGCACAATTCAATAAGAAGGACTCCATGGCCTGTCAGTGAAAATGCTTTACACGGCTTGTAGGGATGGGTCTGTCTATTTAAGACTATAATTAAATCTTGCACAGGCTTATACCAACATATTTACTCTTTGACAATTTGAGAAGTCAATACCATCCATTATGTATACAGTATTGATCTTTTGAATTTTAGTTTTTAATTCAACATCATAGATTTAAAAAAAAATTCTTACAGAAAAGTTGTCTTCTTTATTTCCTTTTCACTAGCCTATACTGAAGCTAAAAAATAGTCAAAATCAAGTAAACGTTATACAATACAAATGATCACAAAATAGAGTGCTACCAGTATATGTCAATATTTACAATATCTATCAATATTTTATATACCAAACTTGGATTTAAATGTGTCAGTTTAAATACATATATTTTTAAATTTTAGCATCTCATTTATTAACAATGTCATCTTGAGCAACTACTCATATAAGTCTCTATTTCCTTATATGTAAATTACATATAATATAGGCCTCAAAGAGCAGCTGTATTTATTTGTCAGCAATAAATTAATGATAAATTATTATTGATGTTGAACTCCTTATACCATATAGATTATAAGAAAGATTGATAAGATCTTTATAAATGTTATATGATTGAGCTCAGAATTCTGTAGAAGATATATACCAGTCTATCTTTAGTTTGCATTTTTTGGGCAACAAAATGCATAACGTATATGAATAATTTACTTCCATATTAAACTGATCACTCCAAACAACGCCTAAAGAAAACCATTCTAAGAGCACAATGATAGATTTCTTGAAGTGTTTTTGTTTTCTATCAAAGGAAGAAACAAAGCGAGACCTGGGAAGATATAGGAAATAACTAATCAGTTGAAGAACAACAAAATGGCAATATTTTGGAACATAATGTGCCAAAAAAATGGATTTGCAATGATACAAAGTCTAGGTGTACAGATTCCCCTTTAATTTCCATCCATGCACATAGAAGAAAATCAGCTCTATATCTTAAGAAGGGATGGGATTGTAAAAGAAGGAAAGTGTAATGAGGTGGGAGAAAGACTGAAGGAAAAAAATGTTAAACAAGATTGGGTAAAGAGAAATGAAGAAGAAACAATATAATTGTATTATAATATGTTAACCAGGCAATTTTGCTGCAGAAACCAAAAACCGGCTAAAGCCAAAATTTACATAAGTGCCACTTTACATAAAGCGTTTTTTAGCAAGTGCAACTTTACGAAAACGGAGATTGTTCAGTAGATTAGTGATATATCTGCTGATTACTATCAGGCTGAAACAGCTTCTCTGCAATACGTATTTCTATGAATATTCCTTTCACCCATATGAAACACATATAGCTCTTTTCTTCCCTTTACCCAAATGACATTGACAAATATACACACAGAGGGAAAAAATATGTAAAGTGTATTCACTGCATGACCCAGTTGTACACATTATTAAATGTCCTTTCTGTATACTCTCATGTTTTCCTGGAGAGAATTATTTCAGTGTTTCCTTTGCCTTGTTTTCTCTATTTAAAAATAGTTTCCCCCAAATGATCCTGCAGATCTATTCTACTTCTTCCTAACCATAATATTTTCTTGCAGGTAGTTTCTTCTATTCCAGTTTAGACTGGCTGCCCCTAGTCTTGCTGCACCCTCTTCCTCCTTGGACTTTGGTTGATCTTCAACCTCGGACTTCCTCCGCTACGTAGCATTCCTTGTTTTCTGATCTTCACACTTTCCGATTTTTTATATTAATTTTGCTAAAGTCCATCCATCAGTAATTATCTTGGGTATTGAGTCTTTCTTAGATTCTGTATCAGATTGACTTGGTAAATGGCCAGGATGCCCCTAACCAGTCACTCTGGGTGGCAGCTTCTCTGACCCACTAAAGGAATTACTCCTCTTTCACTGCACTTTTTTTTTTTTTAAGATGTTATTTATTTATTTGACAGAGAGAGACAGCCAGCGAGAGAGGGAACACAAGCAGGGGGAGTGGGAGAGGAAGAAGCAGACTCACAGCGGAGGAGCCTGATGTGGGGCTCGATCCCACAACGCCGGGATCACGCCCTGAGCCGAAGGCAGACGCTCAACCGCTGTGCCACCCAGGAGCCCCTCACTGCACTTCTCTTAACTAAACATGTATTCTAATATATTATCTGGCATTTTCTCTTTCAAAGAGCTGGAAGGCTGGAATTGGAGATTTCCCTTCCGCCATGTAGGTTGGACTTAGATAAATTCCAAACAGGTTCTGCTAAAGTGGTTTCCCTTGAGGGCAGGCCTTGTTAAGAAGAACAAAGACTTCAAAATAGTGACTCTTCCCCTCCCCGGTTAGAAGTAGGAGATGTTTTTTCCAGTCTTCACAGTGAGACCCTGATGGGGCTCCTGGAGATAGAACTCATGAAAGACTGGGCTCAAGTGGCAATTTTAATTCTCAAGCTAGTGCACTCTGGGCCTCTAGCAATTTGTCAATTGCGATTTATTTTCCTACCAGCATTGTTACTAGTGACACGACTCTGTTCCACTTCAGGACTTACACACCCAATAAACTGTGATTCTCTGTATTCACCTATTTCTCCAGTTTTGGGGAAAACAGTTTGCTTTGTGGCTTTGATTCTCTGATGAGTAAACAGAGTTGGATGATTTTCAGTTTATTCATCTTTTTTCTTGTTGCGAGGAAGAGAGTGACCACTTCCAAGGTCCCTATAATTTGAACTGGAGATCAGAAGTATAATCAATATACAAAAATTCTGTTAGTAATTCTTCTCTTAGATTGTCAGTCTTTTAGATTTGTCAATCATAGTTATTTACTATGCCATGGTTTTAATTTGTTCAGTGTAAAAATGAATGCTTCATTTTATCCATCCCCTAAAGGTATTTTTTTCAAAGATTTTTTTATTTAAGAGATTTCTCTTAATAATTGATCAACTTTTTTTTAAAGATTTTATTTATTTATTTGACAGAGAGTATAAGCAAGGGGAGCTGCAGGGTGAGGAAGAAGCAGGCTTTCCAATGAGCAGAGAGCCTGGCGTGGGGCTTGATCCCAGGACCCTGAGATCATGACCTGAGCCAAAGGCAGACACTTAACCGACTGAGCCACCCAGGCACCCCAATAATTGGGCAACCTTAATGACTTTTTATCAACCTATTCCTAATCTTTGTATTTAGAGACTGTCCAGAATAAATCTCTCACTAATGCAGCATTCAATAATCTAGAATTTTCTTCTAGCCCCTGCTATGTGTAAGAACTTGTGCTAAGTATGGAGTCTAACACAAAGAGGAGCGAGACGTGATTTCTGCTTTGAAGTTCCTAGAATTCTACTGATAAGATTTTCCCAAAACGCAGAGAATGTTAAAAGTGATAAAATGGCAATACATTAACTTCCTATGGTTGCTATAAAGAATTATCACAAACTCAGTGGCTTAAGTCTGTAGAAATTTATTCTCTCACAGTTATAGAGTCCAAGGTGTTGGCAGGGCTACACTCCAAAAGTAGATGGAGTTATTGGTTTTGGCCACTTCAGCTTCTGCTGACTTCAAGTGATTTTTGGCTTGTGGGTGCCTTGCTCCAATCCCTCTGGGTCTTCTCTTCTCCGTTTTTCTCACAAAGATAAATGTCATTGCACTTAATGCCAACATGGATAATCTAGGATAAATTGTTCCTTTCAAGATCCTTAACTTAATCATATCTTAGGCCATACAATAGGGTTCTGGGTAACTGGGCATGAACATATCTTTTGGGGGCCATGATTCAATTCATTATGACCAACGAAACACTAAAATGCTATCGGAATAGAGAATGAAGTCGGGGAATTCCTGCTCTTGAGGTAGGTATATTTAACCTGGCAGAGAAAGAGTTTAAAGGTTTTGTTTTTGTTTTAAGACAAAAACAATCCATGCTAAGTGATGACTTCTGTATCTATCATAATCCTACACATGAACACATGCTATTTATACATTACAAAACCAGGACACCTGGATGGCTCAGTTGGTTAAGCGTCTGGCCTCTGCTCGGGTGACGATCCCAGTGTCCTGGGATCGAGTCCCGCATCTGACTCCTTGCTTAGCAGGAGCCTGCTTCTCCCTCTGCCTGCTGCTCCCCCTGCTTGTGCTCTTTCTTTGAAAAATAAGTAAATCTTAAAAAAAAAAATAAACATTACAAAACCACAATCAGCATATTATCTCGATTTACAGCTGAGTTCAAACGGATATATAGGTGAGATGACTGAATTTCAGGGAGATTATAGGGTTAACCTAATTTTTCCAGTCATGAAGCTTACAAGTGATAAAGTCAGGATTTCCACCCATGTATTTATGACATAAAACCCATGAGCTTTTAAGAAAAAAGAATGTAAAAATATTTTAATCATAAAAACAAAATAGATAATGAGTGTTAGCCAGATGAATATCCTTTTTTTTTTTTTTAATCTTCAGAATAAGGTATATTCACTCTAATGAGTTTGCTTTCTTTTTTAGTAATTCAGACTCTGAGGACAGCAGTATTTGGATTATCTTGCCAGCTCCCTGGTTATTATTAGAGCTGCTACTGCCCTGAACTGGTGAGCCAGTACAAGCAGTCTTAAGAAGCAAGAAACTTTCTGCTATATGCCTTTGGGGCTTGCTGTCAAAGCCATCCTGACGCACCCCATAGAGGCAGAGGAAATGGAACCTCTGAGCCAGAGGTAACATCAGCAGAGCTGATGAAATGAGAAGTTGTGCACACAGGGTTTGGTAGCATCATCATCTCTTCCTATTTACTGATATATTCTTACCGAGGGTAAGGAGAGAAAAGACTTTTTGAGGCAGGCTTGCCATCGATCAGTTCCAGAATGCTTGGAGGTGAAGGAAGCTTGGCTTGAACTTGAAGGGCAAAGCAGCTACATTCCATAAAGCTGAGCATCACATAAGCTGCTTTGCCCTAAAGCATAAATGGAGATCAAAGTAGTGAAGAGATTTAGTGGCACAAATTTGTCAGATCCTTGTTTTTTGAAAAATAAATCATATGATAAACTAATAATAGAAGACAAGAGACCTGAAAACTCAAAGGGAGCTGGGCTGTTTATCTCCAGTTACAATACTGTTTGATACAATTATTTGGGGGTTTTGCGTAAGCTGTAGGCTTTGAGAGATCAAGTTATCATCCTGGTAGACTGACCCTTTCTAACTGGTAGTTGTGTGTTCTTGTTCATTTTGTGACGGCATCAGTACTGCCAACCCATCGGTTGATAAAATGAATAGAAAAAGAACAATTTTGATACATGTACAAAATTTAGGTCAAGTTTTACTTATTAAAAGTAGAGAAAGTTTAATTGATGGCCCAAGAGTTATCAAAAATGGTCGTTCTTTTTATGCCTTTGCTTGTCCTTATTTTTAGTCTCAGTGTCTGGAATGTAACAATTTGTGGTGAGTTTACATACATTGCATTTATAAAATCTCCAATTTTAAACCTGCAGACTCAAGATCTTGTCTGTATTCTTGGCCTCTCCTCTTCTCCAAATTTCAGCCTAAGTAGAGGCACAGCTTGTTAAAAGGGAATTTATTTCCTTTTGGTCACCCCTGCTCACAGCCGATCCTCATTAGGGAAAACGAACCTTACTTTAAAAGAAACTAGTGGGAGTTAAGGAAGAGGTCAATGTAAATTAGTTCAAAAAGGGAGACTTCAATTGTTACCTAGTAGAGAGGCAGGAAGCCATATAAATAGAGACATCAATTTGAAAGAAAAGGCCTGGGGCCTGTTTTGTTCAAAGCTAAGCCTTTAAGTGAGCCTCTCCGTCTCTCACGCTTTCCTTTCACTCTCTCACAGATGTTTACCTGTCTGTGAATGAGCACTGTGCATCCTTTTTGAAGTTTATTTCCATGCAACATCTGTGAGAATTTTGGCTTCAGGTCTTACTTCAAAGCTTTTGTACCTAATGATAGCACAAACAGATGATTCCACAGTAACAGCACACCCTCCCAGGAAGGCATTTCCATGTGACACAAGTTTTGATGTTTAATAGCAGCATAAATTTTCAAAAGGCAAACAAGGTATATTAAGTGCACATTAGGAAAGAATCAACTTTCCTGTGCCAAAGAAATGATGCCAAAATGGTAAGACGAGAGATTCTGATGCGATCTTTTCAGCACATCGCAACTTTTTTTTTTTTAAGCTTTAAAAAAGAACAGAGTTTTAAGTGCTATTTAGTGATTGCCTTGTTCCTGCAAGAAAAGGCATAGCTAAGGGCGCCTGGGTAGTGCAGTTGTTAAGCGTCTGCCTTCGGCTCAGGGCATGATCCCGGCTTTACAGGATTGAGTCCCACATCAGGCTCCTTCGCTGGGAGCCTGCTTCTTCCTCTCCCACTCCCCTGCTGTGTTCCCTCTCTTGCTGGCTGTCTCTCTGTCACATAAATAAATAAAAATCTTAAAAAAAAAAAAAAAAGAAAAACCATAGCTAATACGTTGGGCTAGCTCAAAAATTAACTACCATTTGTGTTTTCTGGGTACCTAGATTTGTTCTAATAATCTCATATACTCTATCATTTAGCCTTTACAATAACCCAAGAATTAAGTGCTAGAATTATTTTATAGATGAGGAAGCTGATATTTAAGGAGTCATAACTTTTCCAAGATGACACACCTAGTAATAGGTAAAACCAAAATTTAAACTCAGTAGACTAAGTTCATGGACCACTGTCTAGATTGCTCCAATAGTATTCCTGGATTAATGGATGCTTTTACCTGTCTTACGTGTAGCCACTTTTAGTATTTTTAAGATATAAGAAAGATTGAATATGAAATAACTATCAAGGACATATAGGTTATGCTCTATTAGTTGAATTACAACTTACTGTAATAATCTCCAATGAGGGCATTTTTTAGAATTTAAACTGGATAAACAGGTTGTTAACTTCTCCCCAGAAGTAGATCCACTTAATATAGACACATGTTTAAAGTATCATGCCTCTTATAGTAAATAATGAGAAATAATTAGACCTTCTTTTGATACATAAAAATAAGATTCTTGGGTCCACAGGCATTCTAGATTTTTTTCCCCAGTAAAACTGTTATTTGATGTCTACATTTACCACTATAGGTCCTGAATGACTTTTATTATTCTGTTCATTACTTTTTTTTAAAAAAGATTTTATTTATTTATTCGACAGGGATAGAGACAGCCAGCGAGAGAGGGAACACAGCAGGGGGAGTGGGAGAGGAAGAAGCAGGCTCATAGCAGAGGAGCCTGATGTGGGGCGAAGGGCAGACGCTTAACCGCTGTGCCACCCAGGTGCCCCCATTCATTACATTTTTTAACAAAATAAAAGTTTTGACTTAAAAAATATCATATAAGTAAACTTTTTAATCCACCAAATGAATATCACCCAGGTGATTTCTTGGAGGAATAATGAATACGGAGTTTTGTGAGGGTGTTTAATATATTTGTTAGCTAGTGATCATGGTATTGCTTTAAGACAAGAGTTGATTACACGGAATCGTAAGCAAGCTTTTTTTTTTTTGTCATTTTCAAAACCATTTATGATATGAAGCTTGCTGTGTTGATAACCATCAAACCTTAATGGTAACCATCAAACAAGAAAACCTACCCTTTTCTCAAAGTATTTTATGTCTTAAAACTCAACATAGCAAAACAAACACCTAAGACCAAAACACATGTAAGTTATTATATAGTTATAACATGCTATTTATGTTAGGATAGTGATAGGTACAAAAATCAGACAACAGTATCAAAGGAATTCATTTTAGATGCTCTATATAAATTTAAGAAGCACAGAGTGACCACCTTCGACCATGGGAGAAAGCCCAGGAAATTTAATCCTAGTAATGGAAAGTTGAGAATTAATTTGAAGCAAGGGCATGATCCTTAGACACACGTTTATGATTTTTCTTGTGTTCTATGAAAGGATAAAAGACACTGATGTGAAACAAAGATCATGGGATTCTACTAAAAAGATCAGCTCAGCAAGGATCCTGAGTAGCAAGAACCTCTGACTTATTTCCATTACCAAGGCTGTCCTTATTAACAGATCTTCCAGGCAGAATGTTTAGAAAATTAATGCCATCTTCTTTTGCAAGTGCTGCATTGTGAAGTCACTATTCTTAATGTCTTAAGTAGCAATATATTTTATTGCCCACTTAAAATGATATATGAAATAAAAATCCACCAGGAGAGGTTACACAGTACCATGTGTTCACACTAAGGATGCACAGTGGTCGTTCATGATAGGTAAACCTTCAAGCGAGAGAGAGAGAAAAGAAAGCAAGAGAGACAAAGACACACACTCAAAGCCTAAGCTTTCAACAAAACAGGCCCTACACCCTTTCTTTCATACTGGTGTCTCTATATGGCTTCCTGCCTCTCTAGTAGGTAACTATTGCTCCTCTTTCATTAGGATACTTTTTTCATATTAGACATTTAGACATGAAATAGAAAGGGAAAAAATGTTCTCCAAGTATAACTTGGAAAAAATGAACAGCAGATTACCAAAGATGATCTTCGTCTACCTAACAAATTTCACATGTAGAAGCCAATGGCCATTGCTTTGGCCCCTGTAAATTCTTTCTTTTTGAAATTTTTTGTGAGTACTAGAATGATTTGCACAGTGGTAGAAAGCACAAACCCTATTAGAAAGAAGGAAATTGAACAGAGGTTTGCATATGGACATATGCTGTCCTCTTTCTACATGGATGGCACTATTTGTCAGAAAATGTTTTCATTGCCAAGGCCTACAGTCATTTCTCTCTGGTGACAGCACAGGAAAAAGAGCAAAGGGGCAGCTAACCAGGGAAATCCCTGCACCTGTCAATTGGAAATGCAGTCCTGTTCACAGACTGCAGAGAAAGATAAATTGATTGCTTGGAAGACGTGGGCAGTGAAAGTCAAATAAATTGCTGAAAATGTGCTGGGGTTTGTCTTCCAAGAATGGGAAAGACTTGTCTACAGATCTTTTTACCTGTAAATTTCAAAAGTACCTGTACTAAAAATTGCAAACACTTTCAAGATAGTTCTAATAAATGTTTCTTTCAGACATTCAGGATTAGAATAATATGATGTGATGCTGGGAAAAAATAGCCATAGGATGGTGGGGAACTATAAAACTGGAAAGTCAAGTCTGATACACTTTCAAAGCTGTAAAGGAACACATTAAAACAGTGATATAAAGTGAAATTTCCCATAGGGAAAAACATTTAATATGGATTGTTGGATTTAAAGGACTGATTTACTATACATTTGCTCATACATTGAGGAAAAAAAATATTAGTAATAGGTAAAAAGAAAAGAAGAAACTTTTGTATAACATAAGGATGCTTTTTCTTCCAAAGTATCATCTTTCCAAACTGCATTCTATTAAGGAACTTTCTGCTAATGTGTTATAATTTTATTGGATGTAGGATAATAACCAGGAAGAAAGTATTTTAATACTAAGTGAAATATTTCCCACCACCTACCAAAAATATATTTAAATTAAAATTTCAAAAAGAACAATGGTGTCAAAGTTGCTCTGCTATTGTATCTTAGCAAGTAAATGAATCTGCAAAAAATTACATTATAAATGTTTAGATATTGTGATCTCATTCAATTTTATTTTAAAAAATTTTTTAATTAACATAAAATGTATTATTTGTTTCAGGGGTACAGGTCTGCCAAACTCAATTTTAAAAATTCTGTAGGAAACTTTAGTCTTATATACAAGAATGATTAAGGTATCATGGGCATAGAAATAAAATTAATTCAACTATGGGGATTTCCAAATGAAATCTGAACATATATTTCTGCAATATGATTTTGATATTAACTAAAATTTTTTTTCTGCCCATTTTTCTAGGACATGATTTCTTGATTTTTGAGGAATATTCTTGGGTTTTAGGTTCAGAGTTGAAAGTACCCAATGTTTAAGTAGTAGAATGTTTCAAGTATGACTGTAGTACATTTTAAATTATATTGTTAATTGCTAATACACAAGGATTGTTTTAGTCACTTATATTATAAAGATTTATAAAATATAATTTCAATTCTCAAATGGCTTATGTTCTGATGAAGAAGAGAGTGTATATATTAAATATATCCCATTATCATAAGGTCAACATAAAACTGTATAAAATAATATTTAAATTATTTGACATATGTTCTACATGAATATGTTATATAATGAACAATCTATACTAATATACATAAGCAGAATTTATAATACATGACAAAATTTATTAACATATGATACATACCTAAGAGTTTGTCTGTAAATTGTATAAATGCTTAATAATTTTTAGAATGAATAACTTTAATATTATGAATAAAGATAAACATTATTTCTAAGCCACTAACAACAGGATCATGACTGCAGCAATTTCTTTAAATCTCCCCAAACTGCCTCATAAAAACCAGACAGACTGGGGCGCCTGGGTGGCACAGCGGTTAAGCGTCTGCCTTCAGCTCAGGGCGTGATCCCGGCGTTATGGGATCGAGCCCCACATCAGGCTCCTCCGCTATGAGCCTGCTTCTTCCTCTCCCACTCCCCCTGCTTGTGTTTCCTCTCTCGCTGGCTGTCTCTATCTCTGTAATAATAAATAAATAAATAATAAATAAATAATAAATAAATAAAATAATAAATAAAATCTTTAAAAATAAATAAAAAAATAAAAATAAAATAAAAACCAGACAGACCATAAGAGATAGCGAGTTAAATAATTCACAGATGACATATTCACTGAAGCTACACGGCAGGAAATCCTCCAAGAACCTCTGAGGGCAAGTGGTGTGGCCAAACCACTTCACAGCATCAGATCCATGCTGGGTCAGCTGCTGCCCAGTGGTAGATGAGAAGAGACAGGTAAACGCTGAAGGACCACACAGGTCATAGGACCCAGGAAAAACAAACAAAAACTTGATCGCAAAAGTGTCTAGAACAATCTGAAATACTGTAAGAACTTGCAGGCTTCAGGTTTCAGAGACATGGCAAAAAAGACCCAGGGAAACACACCAGGGCAAGGAGAAGATCAACCATGACAATCTAAATCCCCAGGTATCACTGTACATGCCATAGATATATTTTATAAAGGCAAACACCTACCCTGCAGGAAAACTGTTGGGAACGTAATTTGTTCTAAGAAGATAGGAGCACTAGAAATCCCACAGAAAGATTGTTATGATACTAGAAGTAAACAGATTCAGAGTAAATTCATTTTTGGATATCCCTTGGAAAATAATATATATCTGTTATGGACTAAGTATTTGTGTCTCCTCCCCCCCCCATTTATATGTTGAAGTTTTAACCTCGAATGTGATGGTATTTAGAGCTGGGGCTTTGGGGGAGTAATTAGATTTAGATAAGATCATAAGGGTAGAATCCCTATAATGGAATTAGTGTCAACATAAGTACAGGAAGAGCCAGAGTGTATTCTCTTTCTTCCTCTCCCTCATCCTCTCTCCCAGCTATGTGAGGACAGTGAGAGAATACGTCTGTCTCTAAGCCAAGAAAAGTACTCTCATCAGGAATTGAATCTGCTTTCTTCTTCTACCACTCCCTCTGCTTGTGTTCCCTCTCTCACTGGCTGTCTCTCTTCGTCAAATAAATAAATTATTTTTTAAAAAGGGGGTGCACCTGGGTGGCTCAGTCGTTAAGCGTCTGCCTTCGGCTCAGGGCGTGATTCCAGGATCCTGGGATTGAGCCCCGCATCGGGCTCCCTGCTCTGCCAGGAGCCTGCTTCTTCCTCTCCCACTCCCCCTGCTTGTGTTCCCTCTCTCGCTGACTCTCTCTGTCAAATAATTAAATAAAATATTAAAAAAAAAAAAAAGGAACTGAATCTGCTGGCCCCTTGATATTGGACAGCTTAGCCTCCAGAATTATGAGAAATAAATATGCAGTATGGGGAAAGACCAGTGGACCTTTTGGCCATGGGCCAACACTCAAACTTCCTTTGCTATGAAATCTAGTACAATTTATTACAGAACCTAACACTGATGGATCAAATATTTGGTAAACCATGAGATAGTGGGTCTTTCTGCTGAGGTTCATCAGATTAGAAAGGGAAACTTTTTTTTTTTTTTTTAGGATTTTATTTGACAGAGAGAGAGCACAAGCAGGGGCAGCAGGCAGACAGAAAGGGAGAAGCAGGATCCTCGCTGAATGGACAGCCTGATGCAGGGCTCCATCCCAGGACCCTGAGATCATAACCTGAACTGAAGGCAGACAACCAATTGAGCCACCCAGGTGCCCAGAAAGGGAAACGCTTATCTAGAATGTGAATCTATTTGAGCTATGAAAGAGGTTCAAAGTGATCAACTTGCTACCAAGTAGATAGTATATCTCAAGAAATTATAGCATTGAGAAGATTGGTTTTGGTTTTGTTGCTTACAGGTTGGACATTTGGCAGCAGCAATAGCTAGGTCAACTCCAGTAAATGAGAATCCGTGCTATTGGCCTCCATCTTTGCCACCATGATTACTCCATCTTCTAGAGAAGATGTGTCTTACAAAAGCTTTCAGGGTGCAAGCCAATTGAATAGATCAATATGCTATCCTCAAAACAATGGGTTATGTACTGCTCTCTGTAATCTTTAGATATCCAGATCTTTTTTTGACTATATTATGAGAAGAAAAGGGAGTTACTACTCAAGGGCAAATTTTGAGTGTTTATTGTACATCTTAAGTGAGCAAAACTTTTCCTGATTTTTTTATTAGAAATAAAAAAGAATGTACATGCCAAATCAGTATCCACATCCTATGAACCTGAAGCTGTATCTGTTCTAACAAACTCACCACAGGAGTCATGAAAGCTTCAATCAGTGTAACTACTGGATTGAGCTTGCCATGTTCTAGTTATCCTCCAGGACCCAGGGCCAATGTTAATAACTTAACTGGGGATGTGATGAAGATCACCATCCTTGCATCTATCAGAAACAAAGCTGGCAGGAATCGGCTAAATTCTGCAACACATATAGATGCAATTTTTATTTCTCTTTAATAACTTGGTCATGGAAGAACAGTTTCAGAAGCTTCCACTTGGCTTTCTCCGTTTTGGTAGTTATCCATAACCAAGAACCCAATTTGGAGGTTGTGTAACTTTTAAGTAAATAATACCAGTTAAACATTCAGGGTCCAGGGGAATAACCATCAGGGAGTCAGTGTAAGTCATTTCTTTCCTGGCTTCCATATGCCCCCATACAAATAGGAAGGTGATAAAATGTTTCAAAGTACCCATAGTTCAATGTCACTGAAACTCAGTACTAACTAGTGCTAGAAATACATGGGTAGCCCCCGTTTCCTAATTTATAGTCAATTGAGTAAATGGTATAATTCCCTTTGGGGAAAAACTGAGTAAATCATGACTGTGTGTACATGTTATGGTGCTATGATGTTGTTCCACTTTAAAAACCAATGTTCACTGGGTTCTAAATCTGAACAGTGAGCTCAGGTCTGGAAACTCTGCAAGGGATATTTTTTTTTTAGGGTGGCCACCTTCAGGTTCCCAGACATCCAGTCTTGCTTTATTCTGCTGGTTTAAGCTGAGTAGTACATTTGTCTGCCACCAGTCTATTTTGCTTCCAGGGAAGTTAGAGTCTATTAACCATCCCTACAAGTCCCTTTGGATTGGGTTCCCAGGGCTGCTAATCCAATTCTATTAGTCATCACAATTTCTATGGGTAAGTACCACCTGTTGCTGGCAGTTGAGTGCTGCTTTTGGACTGTACAGTTTCAAAGTCCATACATGGCCCTTGTTTTCAGCTAGACAAGTTCAAAAACAGCCCTTCTATCTCTATCTCTAGACTGAAAAGTTGAGCCGCACTGTACTTTTTAATGATGCTCCTGCTTTTCTTACCAGGTTATTCATGTGGCCTTCTCTGTGTTTTTGGGCTTTCCCCAAGAACATAATCATCATGTCCATCTTCTGATCGTCCATATTATATCCATTCTGACTGTTTCCTTGAACTTTTTAATGTCTTTATCCATCATCTGACATGGCAATTTACACATTGTGATTTTGCTCAGCTTGGCCGCCATGTGTACCATGCCACTGAGAGCTACTTTATTAATTTGCAGAGTCTCCTGAGTTTCTTTCCAGGATGCTAAATCCTTTATCTCCAGAGAATATTCTCAAATAAACTCTTTCCCTATTTTATCTTCCAGCCCTTTGATAAATTATCTTCTAAATCAAGTGCCACTCACACTGCCTGAGTGGCTACAAATATAGGTCAGATAGGTTTGCAGTTTTGTTAAATTATAGTACTTTCTTTATCAAGCTCAGTGTGTCTTCAGCTATGTTGTTGTGATTTAAACCTAGGTATAGGCCAAATAACCAGGAGGGAAAGTGAGGTCACATGTTAAGTGGTATGTATGTTGCCTTTTGGGATTATTGTTCTGAAGAAAGGAAACATTTCTTCAAGCTTAGAAGTTTCCATAGAATTGGAGGAATCAAATCTTCAGAAACATTCATCTGCATGTCTAGATTCCATGTCCCAGATTTTCCCAAAGGAGGCAATGTCTTTGATATAACAAATCCGCATTCTTTGAGTTTACTTTCCTTTGAAGTTAATTACACAAGACAATAGATCTCAGCCTTTGTTCTTGACTTTCTCTGCACTCCTACTCAAGATATGAGGGCTTCCTTGCCTCTACTAAGAAGTCCCTTTGGCTGCCACATTTCATTTTTAATTGATTATTATTTTCCTTATTCTGTAGAGAAATTAAAGCACATAAGAGTGTGCCAATATGAGAACTGGTATTATAGAAAATGAGGAAGGTCTTAATAGTCTCCTTGCTTCTGGACCAATTCATGTCTACATTCATAACACTGTACTCTACCTTGAGAACCTGATCATTTTATTCCTTTCCCCAAATCTTTCTCACTACACACACACACACACACACACACACACACACACAGTACAAGACCGTATTATATGTGACCTGCTTAAACATAAAGCTCATTTACTACTGCTCTCATTTAGAGCATTTTAAATGGTCAAAAATATATAAATACAGGAAAGATAAACAGCATCAGCAATTATCAACACAGGTCTAATCCTGTTTTGGTTCATACCAGTCAATTTCCCTTAACCCTTGAACAGTATAGAATCAAATCCTAGGCAGCATAACATTTCATTAAAAAAAAAAAAAATCAGCATTAGAACCAAACAAAACATCTTCTAGCTTTTAACCTGGAAATTTAATAATAAATCCTTAATATTGTAAAAATCTAGTTAGTGAACATATTTCAGTGATGACTCTTTCAAACTTGATTTATTGAAATCAAGATTCCAATAGGGCACAAAATACTGATAGCCTGGTTGACGATTCTTTTGTCTTTATAGGGTTTTTTCTCTTTTTCCATGAAGTTTTTTTTTTTTCCTTATAGGAATTCACTTGCCTTATAGAATTAACAAATTCTGGATTTTTGTTTGCATTCCTATAGGTTTTATTTTTAACGTATTTCTTTGATTTTATGGGTTTCCTATAAATTAGTAACTGAGCAAGGGATTCAATTAGATTTAGATTTGATTGGTAAGTTTACTTCAAAGTTGATGTGTTGTACTTCCTATTTCTTCACATTAGGTGGCACATAATATCTGGTTGTGTCAAGTTTTTGTTCTTAAATTTGATCACCAGTTTCATTTACTTAAAATTCCCCTAGACATGCTTTGGTTTTTAAACACTAATAAATTTAGATGTACTATTTCCTCTATGGTTTTGAATGACCAGAACATACTTTATATGGCATTATAATAATTATTCATTTTAAAGAAATAAAATAACTGACAAATTAATGTATAAGAATGGTTATTATAAAATGCTTTGGGATAGGAAAAATTAGAAACACATTTAATGTCAAGGAATAAAAGCATAGTAATTTAATGTGGTACTCATAAGATGGAATGTTTTGTAGATACTAACATACTTTCAAAAAATATTCAATAGCATGGAAAATGTTCTTAATGTAATAACAAAAAGTGCCAGAGACAGGATTTCTTGGAAGATAGCAGACTAAAAGGATACTGAGCTCACCTTGTAGCTATTATCTTGGTGTGTCTATGGGACATCTATACAACTAACTCTGAAAATGACCTAAAAACTGGCAGAACAGACCTTTCATGTTTAATCATGGAGAAGAGCTCACATCAAGAAGGGCAAGAAGGGTGGAGATGAAGTTGGGAACTAAACCCCTCATGTGACACCTCAAAAAGGAGGGGCACCACAAGCATGGAGAAGTGAAAAGATCAGACCCCACACCAGGCTCCCCAGCCCTGGGGAACTGCACTTGGAAGACAAGTACCCATAAAATCTGGCTTTGAAAACCAGTGGGGTTTGAATTCAAGAGCTTTAAAAAAATCAGTGAGCTTAACACCAAGCAGTACAAAGGGCAACAGAAAACTGAGTCCCTGCCCTTAAAGAGCCAGCATGTTAAGTAATTCACCCTGTGACACAGTACAGAAGCAAATGTTTGAAAAATGCCTGGGATATAAGTGAAGGAGATTCATTGACTAATCTTAAAATGTGTGATGGAGGGGCAGGGATCTTCAGAAGATTTTTCCCAGAATAAAAGTACTGGTGAACACCATTTCCCTTTCCCCCACCCCCAGCCTGGATAGGCAGACCATTACAGAAGCCAATGCTAACACTATAGTAAAGATAGTACATTAATCTCTTACAAACCCTGTAAGGAGGTGGAAACACAAAAGTAATAAAATCAATTACGTATACAAAAATTAGTCAAAGGATATGTAAAATGATGTAAAATATGACATCATATTCATAAAATGAGTAGGGTTAAGAATTTAGTGCTTTTAGGTTGTATCCAAACTTAAGCAACTATCAACATAATATAGATTGCTATATACATAAGATTTTGTATATGATTCCAATGGTAACTACAAAAACACTGTAAGAAAAAAAAAAAAAGAAAAAATCCAAGCATAACACTGAAGAAAGTCAACAAACCACAGGTGAAGGAAGCAAGAGAGAAAAAAGGAAAAGAGAAGAACTATAAAAACAAACAGAAAACAACTAACAAAACAGCAATAAGTATATACCAATCAAAAATTACTTTAAATGTAAACAGACTAAATGCTTCAATCAAAAGACATAGGGTGATGGAATGGATTTTTTTTTTTAAGTGCCATCTATATGCTGCCTATAAAAGATTCACTTCAGACATAAAGACACTTACAGACTGAAAGTGAACCAATGGAAAAACATATACCATGCAAATGGAAGTGGAAAAAAAAATCCAGTCTACCAATACTTACATCAGACAAAGTAGACTTTAAAACAAAGACTATAGCAAGAGACAAAGAAGGGCACTACATAATGACAAAGATATCAATGCAAATAGAGGATAGAGCAATTGAAAATATCTATGTGCCCAATATAGGAGCTCCTAAATACATAAAACAAATATTAACAGACATAAAGGGAGAAATTGACAATGACAGAATAATAATAGGGGACTCTAACACCAACTTACATCAATGGATAGATCATCGAGACAGAAAATGAACAGTGATTTTGATCAACACATTCAACCAGATGGATCTAACCAGATATATACAGAACATTCTATCCAAAACCAGAATATACATTATTTTCAAGTCCACATGAAATATTCTCCAGGACAGATTACATGTTAAGCCACAGTATAAGCCTCAATAAATTTAAGAGTGTAGAGATAATACCACCATGTTTTCTGAACACAACAGTATGAAACTAGAAATTACAAGAAAAAAATCCAGAAAGAACACAAATACATGGAGGCTAAAGGACATGTGATACTAAACAATGAATGGATCAACCAAGAAAGGAAAGAGGAAATTAAACATTTGGAGATGAATGAAAATGAAAATACCATGGTCAAAAACCTTTGGGATGCAGCAAAAGCTGTTCTAAAAGGGAAGATTGTAGCAATACAGGCCTACCTTAAGAACCAAGAAAAATCTAAATGAACAACCTGACCTTATACCTTACAGAGCGAGAAAGAAGAACAAAGCCCAAAGCTAGAAGGAAGGAAGTAATACGAATTAGAGCATAAATAGAGACTAAAAGAACACTAGAAAAAAATGAAACCAAGAGCTGGTTCTTTGAAAAAATAAACAAAATTGGTAAACCTTTAGCTAGACTAATCAAAACAAAACAAAAAGACAAAGAGAAGACTCAACACCAGAAATGAAGGAGAAACAACAACCGATGCCACAGAAATACAAAGGATTATGAGAGAATATTATGAAAAATTATAAGCCAAAAAATTGGACAACTATAAGAAATGGGTAAATTCCTAGAAACATATAACCTTCTAAAATTGAATCAGGAAGAAATAGAGAATTTGAACAGATCAATTACTAGCAATGAAATTGAATCAGTAATCAAAGAACCTCCAATAAGCAAAAGTCCAGAACCAGATGGGTTCACAGGTGAATTCTACCATTTTTTTTAAGAGAGTGGGAGAGAGAGAGAATGGGGGGACAGGCAGAGAGAATCTTAAGCAGGGTGTGGAGCTTGACGTGAAGCTCTATCTCACAACCATGAGATCATGACCGAGCCTAAATCAAGAGTTGGATGCTTAACTGACTGAGCCACCCAGGCACCCCTCCACCAAACATTTAAAGAATGGTTAATAACTGTTCCTTTCAAACTAGTCCAAAAAATAAAAGATGAAGGGAAACTTCCAAATTCATTCTATAAGCCTAGCATCATATTGATACCAAAAACAGATAAAAACACTACAAAAAGAGAAAAACTACAGGCCAATCTCTCTGATGGACAAAGATGGAAAAATCCTCAACAAAATATCAGCAAACTTAATCATCAATACATTTAAAAAAATAAAAAAATTCAGCAAGTGGGATTTATTTCAGAGATGTAAGTTTCAATATTTATAAATCAATCAACATGATACACCATACTAACAAAAAAAAAGGATAAAATTATATGATCATCTCAATAGATGAGGAAACATTTGACAAAATCCAGTGTTTATTCATGATCAAAAAACTCTCAAGACAATGGGTTTACAGGGAACTACCACAATGTAAGAATATATGACAAAGCCAAGGCTAACAACATAGTAAAGAGGAAAAGCTAAAGCTCAGATCAAGAATAAGACAAAAAGATCCACTTTCACAACTTTCATTCAACATAATATTTGAAGTCCTAGCCTCATCAGTCAGATACAAAAAAGAAATAAAAGGCATCCAAAATGGTAAAGAAACAGTATAATTATTTGCAGATGATATGTAGAAAGTCCTAAAGACTCTACCCCCCAAAAAAGTAGAACTGATAAATTCTGTAAAGTTACAGAATATAAAATTAATGTACAGAAATCTGTTGCATTTCTCCACACTAATAAAGAATAGCAGAATAGGAATAAACAATGCCATTTACAAATAACCAAAGAGAATACCTATCAATAAATTTAACCAAAGAGGTGAAAGATTTGTATTTTGAAAACTATGACATTATTAAAAGAAATTAAAGACAACACAAACAAATGGAAAGATATATTATACTCTTGAACTGGAAGAATATTATCGAAATGTCCATACCTAAAGCAATCCACAAACTCACTGCATCCCTATCAAAATACCAATAGTATTTTTCATGGAACCAGAATAATCCTAAAATTTCTATAGAACCAGAAGATATCCTGAATAACCAAAGCAATTCTGAGAAAGAAGAGCAAAGCTGGAGATTTCTCAACCCAGATTTCAAAATATACTACAAAGCTATAATAATCAGAATGGTATGGTACTAAACACAGGTCAATGGAACATGATAACTCAAAATAAACATATACCAATATGGTCAATTAATCTATGATAAAGAAGGTAAGCACATACAATTGGGCAAGGACAGCCTTTTCAATAAATGGTTTTAGGGAAACTAAACAGCTATATGAAAGAAAAGAAAAGAAAAAAGAAGAGAAAGAGAGAGAGGGAAAGGAAGGAGAGGGGAGGGGAAGGGAGAGAAACTGGACCACTTTTTCACATGATACACAAAAATAAATTCAAAGTGGATTAAAGACCTAAATGTGATACCAGAAACCACAAAACTCCTAAAAGAAAACACAGACCGTAATCTCTTGTACATTGCCCTTAGTAACATATTTATGGATAGTTTCCTCAGGCAGGGGAAACAAAAGCAAAAATAAACTATTGAAACTACACTAAAATAGAAAGCTTTTGCACAGCAAAGAAAACCATCAACAAAACAAAAAAGGCAACCTACTGAATGGGAGAAGATATTTGTAAATTATATATCCTATAAAGGGTTAATATCCAAAATACATAAAGAACTTATATAACTTAAAATCAAAAACAAAAACAAAAAGCAAAAAACCAAATCTAATTCAAAAATGGGCAGAGGATCTGAACAGACATTTTACCAAAGATGACATGGCCTATAAACACATGAAAAGATGCTCAACATCAATCATCATCAGGGAAATACAAATCAAAACTGCAATGAAATATCACCCCACACCTGTCAGAATGGCTAAAATTAACAACACAGGAAACAACAGGTGTTGGTGAAGATGTGGAGAAAGGGGAACACTTTGAACTGTTGGCGGGAATGTAAACTGGGGCAGCCACTCTGGAAAACAGTATAGAAGTTTCTTAAAAAGTTAAAAATAGAAAAATAGAACTACCTTATATCTCAGCAATTGCACTACTAGGTTTTTATTTTGTTTTGTTTTGTTTGTTTCTTTAGAGAGAGAGAGAGAGAACAAGAGCTAGACTGGGAGAGGGAGAGGGAAAGAATCCTAAGCAGGCTCCAGGCCCAGCATGGAGTCTGATGTAGGGCTTGATCTCACAACCCTGAGATCATGACCTGATCCGAAATCAAGAGTTGAAGACTCAACCAAGTGAGCCACCCAGACACCCCTGCACTACTAGGTATTTACCCAAAAGATACAAAAATACTGATTTGAAGGGATACGTACACCCTGATGTTCATAGCAGCATTATCGACAATAGCCATATTATGGAAAGAGCCCAAATGTCCATTGACTGATGAATGGATAAAGAATAAGTGGTATACATGCACAACAGAATATTACTCAGCCATCAAAAGAATGAAATCTTGCCATTTGCAATGGTGTGGATGGAACTAGAGTGTATTATGCTAAACAAAATAAGTCAGAGAAAGACAAATACCATATGATTTCCCTTATATGTGGAATTTAAGAAACAAAACAAATGAACATAGGGGAGGGGGGAAAAAGAGAGAGGGAGGCAAACCATAAGAGACTCTTAATTACAGAGAACGAACAGCATTGCTCGAGGGGACATGGGCAGGCTAATAGGTTAAATGGGTGATGAGTATTAAGGAGGGCACTTGTGATGAGCTCTGGGTATTGTATGTAAGTGATGAATCACTAAATTCTACTGAAACCAATATATTTGACAGTATATGTTAACTAACTAGAATGTAAATAAAATTTTGAAACAAAAAATGTACATATGTATTTTACATTATCATACTATAATATTTGTGCCCTACCGAAATCAATATATTGTTGTACTGAATAGGGTGTGGGGCTGTCTCTTAAAGGGAATAGGCTACCATCAAATAGGTCCTCAGGAAACAGAAACCTAACAGGAGATATTAATTTGCTAAGCAAAAGAAAACACATTTCTACTTTCTAGTCTTTCTCTTTAACCAATATTCTTAAGAATGCCAGGCACTTGCGTGTATAATTTATTATAGTAGTAGGGGATGGGGTATATTAAAGAGTTTTAGTACCCACTACTAGCCTTGTGAAGATAAAGCTGCTGCTTTGGTTGCTTTGGAAAACCACAAATATTTATTTAAAACTCTATTTGCCACTATCTCTGGTTAATCAGAATTTTTATCATCTTTGCTTCATGCATTCTCAGTTTCTTGAGGTCAAAACTCGCTTTTTTTTTTTTTTTTTTTAATTTCTTTACCCCTAGTCCACCTCCATCTACTTATTCAGCAGAGGAAATTTCTCCTCCATTAGTGGCATTATGTTTTTATCAGATCAAATGTTTGGTAACTACCAGTTTCATCTTGACTTGTGTCTTCAGAAATACTGGAAGGATGCTGAACCTAGTAACTGATAAATCATTATGTTACTTTTTGGATTTTAAGAAAAAGGAAAAGATCCTTCCCTGGCTGTTGTGTTGATATTTTCAAGCTGCTGCTGTTTCTGTGGCCAAGGCAACCATCCAGGAAGGATGCTGTGCGAAAAATGTGAGTTTTAAGGGGATGGATCTTTGGGAGAAGGAGGCTAGGAGAAGCTAACTGCAGTTCTCCGGGTGAAAAGAAACTTGGTACTGTTATCACTCCAGACACATAGAAAGACAGTGCGAGGAATACCGCAGAAAGTGGCAGAAGAAAGCTGAATGAAAATAAAGCTTGACTTCAAAGAAAGCAAAATTCGATCCATATGGAAAGAGTAAGTTCTCCACTTGGAGAATTTGTAAAAGTTCTGTGCACCAACCAGGTTCTCATTACTGCCAGGACTGTTCCTACAAAAAGGGAATCTGTGCAAAGTGTGAAAAAAAGGTTTTGGATACCAAAAACTACAAGCAAACATCTGTGTAAATGTATTGATGACATTTCTGGCTTTCTATGTGATTTTACTTTTTGCTTTGAATTTTCGAGGCACAACATAGGTGTTCAAGTTACAAAATAGCATGGGATTTTTGTTTTGTGTGTTTGGTAAAGATTTTATTTATTTGAGAGAGAGAGAGGGAGGGAGAGCACAGAAGGAGAGTGAGAGGGAGAAGTAGACTCCTGCTGAGCAGGGAGCCCAATGTGGGACTCGATCCCAGGACCCTGAGATCATGACCTGAGCTGAAGGCAGATGATTAATTGACTGAGCCACTCAGGTGCCACACAAAACACATTTTAAGACAATTAATATTAAAGCATGGAAGTTGATTGGTACTTTTTGCTCTTAAGAAGTTCTAAACAACAAATTAACTAGTTTCCGGTCTTCTTTTCCTCACAGGCATCTTATTGAACTAGAATAAGTGGCAAATTTAATGAAAAATATTTTCCCACTTCTGTAGATACTTTTTATTTATCATTATTCATGTTATTCTTATCCTCACTCTCTATTTATAGATATTGCAAAAGTGAGGAGATTATTGATATTTTGCTCTGAACTTTGCATCAGACTTATAGCTCCTCATTTGCTTGTTGGTGGCATAGTTCTTAGAATCAGCAGTCTCTTTATTAATTGTAAGTTCACAGGACATTGAAATATCCAAGACCTTTATAGCTGAATAGTTCCTTAGTCATTAGCCCAGATCCAAATCACAAGTTGTATTTATGATACTTTTTATCTGTTATTAAAGCTAAAGTGCCAATACCTTTTGTATGGGAAAGAATACACAGGATCACCCTATGTGTGTCTGAATGAATACACTGTATTTTGGAAAAATAGATTTCATACATATTACCTTGAATTCAAACTGTCACAAAAGCCAAGAAAACAGTGTTCATCCAGGGGAACATGTAATGAATGAGTTACCACTCATTAAGAAAGCTCCTTGAAGCAAAAAAACTAATTTTTTTAAACCTCCCCTCCCCACCCACCAAAAACAAGTAGAACAAAGCCTAAATAAATAAACAAAGTTTTAAAAAGGAAAAAAAAGTCCTCTTTGTAATCTGCAAAAGTAACTAATGTGAGGATTCATTAATTTTGCTTGGTGTCTTTGGAGTTTATAAATTAAAATTTTTAATGAAAAAATAAATTTCTCAATGGGCTCTTCTTTCACATTAACATTGTAGTTTTTTCATTCAATATTTTATACCAGTTGTTTCATGACGTTGCCATTTTATGTAGATTTGATTTTATTTTCCACTTCTCTCAATGTTTCTCTTATCATTTCTAGTTTCTATGATTTTCTTCTGAATTCTGAACAAATTGAATATGTGTTTCATTGCATGGATTTTCTACGGAACATAACTGGATATTTACTGCCATCATGATTTTAAATTTCATAGTTCTTCTTTTAATCAGAAATACATGTTTTATTTCTAATCTCTAGAATAATGGTGTGAATTAAGAGGTAATGATAGCTTCAGGTCAAATATGGAGGTGGTAGCTTAGTCCCTGATTTCTGGGCTACTACATGGTTTCCAGTCATAAGTGGGGAGGCCTATGTTGAGACACCCCAAGTGAGGAGGGCTCAGCTCACACATGGAAGGTCCTCATCTACTTTATCATTCTCCCTGGGGTTGGAGTCAATATGCTGACTGCTTTCCTGAAGTCACATCAGGCAGAGCACATGGTCTCTACCTCATCTCTGCATCAGGTCCAAGCTCTTTCTCTGGAGAGATGGCAACCACACTCTATTCCATAACCTTCATGCAAAGCCACTTCCAAACCCACAATTATGTGAATAAAGAAAATCTGGACCACTTCTCTGACACTGTGGACTACGGCACCAGTTTGGACCATTACTCTGTACATGGACCAGTAAAGTGTATGGGACTTTAAGCTCATTTCTTTACTTATACCAAATGATGACCTGTAGATTGATCTTCTAACCCTTTGCTTGTGACAAGAGAGGACTTAAATAATTTAGAATGGTAAAAAAGAAAAGGAATGAAAAAATTGATAATAAGAAGAAAACCTTCTCTCATTCTCTCCTGCCCCACCTTTTTTTTTTCTTTCTGCCCTTACTTCCAAGTAAGCAATCATAGCACTATATATATAGTATATATAGTAACCATATACATATGTTTTGGCAATTAAATATTTTGCATGCTATATGAAAGACACAGTTGATCTAATTACAATTAAGGTTCTCATTACTCAGTACCTGTCAAAGAAAAACAAAACAGGAAAAAACTAGTTTGAGACTAGTTCTCACTTTGATGCCTCAGGAGAAGTAGACCTAGAGGAGTTATAAGGTGGCTCGTCTACTATAATGAATAGTTATTAGAGGAGTATGGAATGATTAAAAAACAAGCAAAAACAAAAAACATGGGTTAAATTCACAAGATGAGACTACAGAGGTGGTCAAAACCTAAGTTTACGTAAGGCCCAGGAACATAACTTGATAATCTTGAAATATTATTAAAAGCCTTGGAAGAAACTCAGTACAGTTAAATCATCGTTGAAAATATTTTACTATGTTGGCCCAGGGTAAAGAAAGTGGTTTTCTGCCCTAGACAGGCTGGTGGGGTAAAATGGGAAACTGGTAATATTCAGTATGTAGCACTGAATTCTTTGATATATTTAATTGGCTTATTTTAAAATATATTTTATAATTGTTGATTTAGGTAGTTTCTGTGAATTGGCTGGGTAAACATTAAAAGTGGATCTTTAGGCTTCTAGTAATTAGCAATATTCTAGAACACTAATAAAAACATTTTATGATGTAGTTTTGGTCAAGATGAAAATTGGCAGGTTGATAAAACTAACATATTTTTAAAACTTTGCAAATGCACTGAGCATTTCTGCCATAAATAAACCTCAACATTTTTTACCCCAACATTTCTAAGATGCATTTGACTACGATGATTTTTTTCTATCATAACACCAATTAATATACTGCAGAATCAATACTCCAATGTTTTATTTTAGATTACTTATTAAGCCTATTTTAAGCTCAAATTTATAAGTAAAAACACAAGAATCTGGAAAATTATCAATTTTCCACTTATTATAAGAGGGTCATGATATAGGTTGGTCTATATGAGAAACTTTTTTTTTTAAGAATGTCATATTACTTAACAAGAGATCTAGATAACATGAAATAATCTGAAGGTTTTAAACAAATTTAATTGTGTTTAGTTACTTCTCATATGTTAAACACTTTATTTACTGACCACAATTGCTGAAAATTTTCCAAAAGATAGAGAAAAAGAGTGATTTAAAGAAAAAGAAATGCAACTTCAATACAAAACTAGCTTTCCTATGAAATGAGGGCCATTCTATGCTCCCATGTAATGATATACTCCCACTGGCAAAACTTTGTTTCTAATCTAATAAAATGTACAAATTTAAACAGGAATAATACTCAAATACATTCATTACTTTTTCCTTGGGCACTGTACATGACACCTAAAAACTTAATTTTATAATAAAACAAGATGCCTATAGCTACATTGGTGAAGTATTAGAAAATTGTTTAAATTGTCATTATTTAAAACAAAACTTTCTACTAAAGCTAATAAAAATTTAAATCAATACAGAAAGCTAAATTTAAATACATTAAAAAGAAACTTAGTATTATGATTAAAACAATAACCTCAAGAATGTAAAATGAATAAAGATTTTCAATAAATGTATTGATAATTGGTAATTATATTCTATTTATTAATTAATAATTCAATTCTTGGAGCATTAGAATTCAGGTACATAGCTATCTGTACCGTTATTTAAAAAGTAGAGACATCACATATTAATAGGAATGAAGTTTAAAAGTGCTCTTAAAAACTTAGAAAAAAAATGTCAGAGGCTATGGGAACAAACAGAATCATTAATAAAATGTGTCATTGGTTTAGTGGATGCTCCACAAAGGGAAAGGGGAGGAAGAGGGAAATACTTTGAAAAACTCCATAATATTTCTGGGAACCTAGGAGGTTGTGTTCATATGTAGGACAGCACATATGCCCAGAAGAGACATGAAAAGGTACTCTAACCTCTGCTTAAACTTTAGGCTTAAGATAAGTAGTATGTGAAGGTTATGACACAGTTTTACTCTATTGGCTAAAGCAGTGAATATGTACCCCAACACACACCCACACCTACACACAGAGGCACTCAGCAAAGTCCTAGAAACCCATTAGTTCAAGGTGTTTATCTTCCTTCTATGAAACTAATCAAGTAGAGACGAGCAGAAACACACAACAAAGAATACAGACATTACAGAATTAGTTCAGAAAGTCCTAAACAAACAAACAACAACAAAAAGATTGTAGGGATGATGGCAGAATAGGAAGATACTGAGCTCATCTCCTTCCATGTACACACCAAAGATGCAAGTACAAAAAACCAATTCACCCTGAAAACAACCTGAAGACCAGCCAAACAACTCATCCATAGCAAGGAATATAAAGAAAAAGCCGAATTGAGAAGGATATGGGAGCAGAGACACAGTCAGGAACCAAACCCCTGGTACAGCAACCCACAAGTGGGAGGGATATCATAGGCACAGAGGTCTTTCCTGAGGAATGAGGGGATAAGGCCCCATATTGGGTATCTGGGGCCCTGGGGCCATCATAATGTCTGGCTTTGAAAATCAGTGGAGTTTAACTCTGGGAGAGCTGAAGGGCTATAGGAAACATATAAATAAGTCATGTTGAGGAAAAGGACAGCATAGGGAATATAGTCAATAACATTGTAATAATTATGTATGGTGAGAGACAGCAACTGCATTTAACACAGTGAACATTTCATAATGTATATAATTGTCAAATCAGCATGTTGTACGCACGAAACTAATATTGTATGTCAACTACATTTCAGTAAAAAATTAAAAAAAATAAAACAAGAGAAACAGCAAATGGCAATAACAGAACTGGATAGAGGAAGAATGTAATTTTCAGAGTTGACACATAATTTTTATGCTTTTTTCCACAAAAAAATATATATATAAAACAAAGAAACAATTTTTGGACCATACATGGGCAAAAAGCACTCAGTGGAAACTGTTTATAAGGAAAGTCAAACACTGGATTTACCAGGAAAATAACTTAATTGGCTATTTTGCATATATTCAAAAAACCAACAGAAATTATGACTTAAGAACCAAAAGGAAATATAAAACAGATACATCAGACAGAGACTGCCAAAATACATAAAATTAAAAAACAATAAAAAAATACATTGTGGATTTGAAAAATTCAATAACTGAAATAAAAATTTTACTAGAGGGGCTCAACATGAGACATAAGGTGGCAGAAGAAAGAAACAATGGATTTGAAGACAGATGAATAGCAATCACCAGTCTGAGGAATAAGAAAATAAAAAAATGAAAAGAAAAATAAGAGTGTCAGACAGATGTGGGATACCACCTAGTATACCAATGTACATATAACGAGATCAGGAAAGATGATAAATAGAAAGAATATTCAAAGAAATAATGGCCAAAAACTCATCAATTTTGATGAGAATCCTTAATTTGCTGGTGCATTTTGAAATAACTTCTTCAAATATAGGTAAGGGAAAAGTAACCATATCAAAACAGTCTCAGCATCCTGTTTTCCATAACTTCCCTCAGGAAAAACTACTTCATTGGAAATCAAACTACATGGAGGAAGGGATTACTCAACTCTACCCCAGTCTAGAATTCCAGGCTCACCTAAGTGGCAGAGTTGGAGAGTGGGAATAAACTGAGAAGCACTTGTGAAAACCATGACCTAGGGGCTCATTAAAAATGACAGGGTAATACAGCAGGCAGAACTGCAAGCCTAAGACTCTAGTTAAGAAGAAATTTGTAGGGAAATCTGTGATATTTCATGTTATGTAGGCATGACAACCAGCTAGCTGCTTGGTCAAACACCAATCTAGATATTGCTCTGAAGTTATACTTGAGATGATTAACATTTAAATCAAGATTTTGAGAAAAGCAAATTACTCATCCTCATCATGACAATGGACATGATACAATCAGCTGAAAGACTTAAGAGCTAAGATGCTAAGACTGGGGTCTCAAAAAAAAAAAAAAAAAAGGATTCTGCCTCCAGACTGCAACATAGAAATTCCACCATGGAAGGAGGGAGAAAAGATGGCAGAAGAGTAGGGACTTTTTCAGCTGGTCCCCTGAGTCAAGCTGGATATCTACCAGACCATCCTGAACACCCATGAAATCAGCCTGAGAGCAGGAAGATACATCTGGATCTCTACAAACGAACATCTCCAGTGCTGAGTATTGAGGTATGAAACGGGAGCCATGAATCTGCGCACAGATATTGGAAGATAAATGAAAGGGGGACGGAGACATTGCGCTCAGGCACTGGGAAGCAGTAGCCACCTGCACTGGGGAGTGGGCAGACTCCTGGATTGGCACCCGCAAGAAAGCAGACTGAGACTGTCAGCCTGGGAATGCGTGTGCAACCAGACTGAAAACTGGAGCTCCGGAGTGCCCACTGGAACTGGACTGATACCGGGAGCTTGGAAGCGCATGCGCTAGCAGACTGAAAACCGGAGCTCCGGAGCGCGTGTGAACTACACTGAAACAGGGAGCTTGGGAGTGTGCGTGGGAACCTGGGGTGATGGCGGTGTTAGAAACACAAAGGACAGAGACGTGCTAGCCCTGGAAGTGAGGGCTGGGAGAGAGGCTGTGGGGTGCACATCCCGGGACTCTAAAGGGTTTTTGGCAGTGTTGACAGAAACAGAATTAAAGTGGCCAGGAGAGCTCAGTAGAGAGCAGACTGCGATCTCTCTGTTCTGAGACAGAGGCTAGGACTCAGCCACTGCTGCTCTGACTCTCAGAAGGGCCACAGAAAACTGCCAGGGAAAGCTGCCAGAGAACAAAAGCCTGGAAATACCGGCTCTCAGTGTGCCCATCCCCATCCCCCCTCGGAGGGGACAGGGCGACGCTACCTAAACAGGGTTGCCTGAGTATCAGTGCGAGAGGACACTCCCCCAGAAGGCAGGCTGAAAAAAATCAAGAAGTCCACATCCCTAAGGTCCCTATAAAACAAGTGCACACTGCCTGGGTCCTGGTCAATAATTTGGGCTCTGGGCATCCCTGCAACCTCCCCTTATCAGAATGATGATGAGGAGAAACCCTCAGCAAAGAAAGGAGACAGACTATGGCCTCTGCCACAGACATGACGGATATGGATATAACCAGATTGTCAGAAATGGAGTTCAGAGTAACAATGGTCAAGATGATGTGTAGACTTGGAAAAAATATTAACGAAAATATTAACAAGAATATAGACTCTCTAAGGGCAGAAATGAGAGCAAATGCAGCAGAAATTAAAAATGCTATGAATCCACTGCAGTCTAAACTAGATGCTCTGATGGCCAGGGTAAATGAGGCAGAAGAACAAATTAGTGAATTGGAAGATGGGCTAGGAGAAGAGAAAGTTAAAACAGAAACTTGGCTCAAAAAAATCCAATCTTGGGGCGCCTGGGTGGCACAGCGGTTAAGCATCTGCCTTCGGCTCAGGGCGTGTTCCCGGCATTATGGGATCGAGCCCCACATCGGGCTCCTCCGCTATGAGCCTGCTTCTTCCTTTCCCACTCCCCCTGCTTGTGTTCCCTCTCTCCCTGGCTGTCTCTATCTCTGTCAAATAAATAAATAAAATCTTAAAAAAAAAAATCCAATCTCAAGAACATAGATTACGGGAGATTACTGACTCAATGAAACATTCCAATGTCAGAATCATTGGCATCCCTGAGGGGGTGGAGAAAAACAGAGGTCTAG